>NC_136622.1:25210199-25670199 GCF_933228915.1 Telmatherina bonti
GTATCATATGTGAACAAACCAGGCAGGCTTTTCCATGTTTGCTCCATTTTTTGCTTCTCCACACATCCCTGCTCACTCTCACTCCCCCTCCCTTTCCGACATCTCTGCACCCTCTCCTTCCTTTCCCTCCCCACCACTGTTCCCTCTTCTCCTCCCTCCATGAACAAGTTTGGCCCAGGAGACAGGTCGGCAGCGCCACTGGTGTGTTACTATCCCCATGGCAACCACCTCCTACCCCCTACCCAATCTCTCTTCCACCAGCTTACTTCACCAAAGCGCACACATATGGGTAGATAGACACAAACACGCATCTCTTATGCCATCCAGTCCTTGGCCAGAGCGGGGCTTGTTTGTTCCACACAACCCTGCGAGTGGTATTTGGAGAGTCCCTGCCCTGCTCCTATTTCACCACCTCCTGCACGCGGTGCTCATGTCTCTCTGCTAGGTGTGGTTGCTGTCTCCAAAGCATGCTATTTGTCGATGGCGTCTCTTCCTGTTAAGTTTCTGTCCAGACATCTGCCACTGCTCTCATCTCTGCACACTCTGTGGCCCTTGTGTTTCGCCCGCAGCAGTCTAGTCAAACAGAGATCCTGTATTCACTGTATGAAACGCAAGTATGGAAACATAAACAGGCCCAAAAATCTAGTAACTAATATCCGTTTCAAGGAAGCCCTTTCAAGCCAACTTCTTCAAGTCAATTTTCAAATCGGCACCTTTGCAACATCCACTATTTTGCTTCTTTTTTTTTTTTTTTTTAACTCTCTTGACATAAATGGTTGGTTCATTATGTCCTCCCTCTGAAAACAGATGCAGCTCCAGCTAACATCTGCATGTCAATCATTTCCAAGGTTTAATACAGTCATATCAAGGCCAGCAAATGACAAAACAAACACATCTTATATGTATCCAACCTTCAGTCCACAGCCATTGCAAGTCTTGCACAGTACTGGCAACAATAAGGAAACCTCAATTACAGTGTTCCTACAGTGTCATTCCCTCTGATGCCTCAGTCTCCATCTGGGCTGCTCTTAGGTCAGTGAGCGGATGGCTGCGTGGGTTGCAAGCGACTGCATTGCTGTGGCCACTGCTGGTGCATGTGTTAAATCTGGGCTGCTGAGAGGGGAGGGAGAGAAAGATGGCGGAGCACCATGTTCTGTGTTGGCCAACCTAAAATGGCTGACATCACAAGCTGTTCATCACTCAAGCAGAGCATGAGGCTGCTACTGCAGCTGACCCGAACCTGTGCTTGATCTGGACGCCGGAGTGGATTGTGGTTCTTTCGCCCAAGACTGACAAGGTTCAAAACCATTCTGTCTTTATTTGGTCCTACCTGTTTGGGATCTGCAAGGAAATCGTCATTATAATGAAAACGAGAGGCAAGTCGCTGATGAAAAGTCAATAAAGTCTTCCAGATGCACTCGGAAGTCACCAGGTTATAAGGCGTTTAAAACAGAACATAACACTGGAACGTAAGAGACTTAAATGGTGTAAATTTATTAAAAGACCAAAGACTTAAAAAAAAAAAAAAAAAAAAAAGGTATAAATGTATGTTTTACAAACTATACAAAGCAACTCAACAATGGTTTAGCTGCAAACCTGAAAGAAAGAAAATACGGAAATGATGAAAAAGTCAGTATGAACAGCAATTTAGCTCAAGCAACCACCACAGCAACACAATGGAGCATTGAAATAAAAGGCACAGCAATGACATTCACAATAATGGTCAAAACTTATTCCAATTCCTCAACCTTTCTAACTTTGATCTTTTTTTGCACTGTGTTTTTAATGTAAATGTTATCATCGGCATTTACATGGAAACTGGCCTGTTGAAGGAGAGGAAGGTCCACTGTAGGTGACAAACAGAACAGATAGGTGGATTAAGACGGGTGTCTATACCTGAGACTCACGTGGACATCAGACACAAGTTCGTTGCCTGGGAAAGCTTTGCTCTAATCCCTAGAGTGACACACACTCATGACAACACTGACATGATAAATGTCTATGGCAACAGTTTGCAAACTAATAAATGACTAATAAGCAGCATGCAACTGGACAATCTTTCTTACTCATGGTTTGTATAAAGTGTGACAACTTTGATTTTAAATCAAAGTGCACGAATCAAAACACCTGAGAAGCTCCTAACAAAACATGAAAATGCAATAAAGGCTTATTAACAGAAAATTACTTTTGTATTTTATCAAAATAAGGAACAGATTAATGATTTTACTTCTATGTGCAGTATGCGTCTAAATGATTTCTAACTTGAGTAACAGAAATTGGGGGATTTTGCCGCTCTGCTTTGCAGATCTGCCTTTAATGTAACAGTATTTGACGACTACTTATTCAAAACAGAAGTCTGATTAATTTGAAACAATTAGCGATATATATATATTTTATATAAAACAGCCCAGTCTCTGGGTGGCCGTAGTGCACGGCTGAACCCCTGAGCGCAGCGGCGTCAAACATATCCGTATATGATGCATCTTCCGCTAAAGTTAAGCCCAGTGAGCACTCAACTAAATGGGCTTGTCTGCGTTATATGTTTTCACCAGTGTAACCAA
The DNA here is from genome assembly GCF_933228915.1 of Telmatherina bonti. Classification (NCBI taxonomy): domain Eukaryota; kingdom Metazoa; phylum Chordata; class Actinopteri; order Atheriniformes; family Telmatherinidae; genus Telmatherina; species Telmatherina bonti. The sequence continues at coordinate 25,212,761 of NC_136622.1, forward strand.
TTCACCGTGGAGGAAAAAGGCAAGACCCCCCAAGCCCAAAAACTACACTCTCCCCCCCGTCGGCTGTCGCCATTTTAAACAGGCGACATGCAGCTGGCCAGAGCTGCTGAGCCAAAACCCGCAAAGGTGAGGCTTCACACCAGCTCGCACAAGTTTAGGAAAGGTAAAACAGGGGTAACAATGCATATCTGTAGACCAGACTCACCTCGCTTTTGTCGGAGCTCAGTGAATGCAGCGCAGGTATTAAAAAGTTTGCAATAAAACGGGCTCAGATGAGGCAGTAACGGAGGGAGGTTTGGGTTTCACTGATGGTAACTTATAGGTGTGCGACCCCTCTGTCCATCGGCTGCTGATAAACGTGACACCGGAGCCAGACCGGTCCCAACAACGGACCCTTCTCTTCGGCTTGTTTATTTCGAGTGTCTCCCAGTGTTTAAGCAGGCGGTGGAGGGGAGGAAAATACGACGGACGTACCGAGGGAAGAGACGCACACGTGACCCAGACGTCACTGACGGTTGAGTTGGCGTGAGGGCCAGCGCTCCGCTGTGCAAGGAGCGCAAAAGTAAGCCAGACATCTAGTCCCTAGACTGTCCCAGCAATGGTGGCAAGGTGAGGGACATTTCTGTGAGCATGTCAGGTATGAGACGTTTCCAATTCAAGTTAAACGTGATGTTCCCGCAGCTCACACCTGTCCCTCTCCCAGGTAGCCGCTCTTAAAGAGATAGCGCCCCAAAATGATCCTGGAGTCATCTCCAAGATAAATAAATAAATAAATAAATAAGCATATAGTAATATACCGCGAATTATGCAAATGTTTATCTGCTGTATGTAACTTCAAAGTTTAGTGACGGCAGAGTTGTCAGAGAAAGTTAAAAGCTTTAATCTTTTCCTTTCTTTCTTTCTTTTTTTTACATGAATCTTTTCACATTTTCAATTTTGGAGCCATGTTTAGTCATAAATCAAGCTACCCTCTTTTTATACGAGTAAGCTACACTAAAAATTACGCAAATAATTATGTAGGACACTGACAGGATGAACACCTACAGGCAAACGGGGGCACTTGTGATGGTGTATTTAAAACCCTTTGCTGCTTATGAAGGAAATAATCAGCTGATTAAACTAAAGCCTGCAGAAAACAATTATTTAAAATACCAAGTTTTTTTCCCCAATAATGCATTGTAAATGATAACATATTTTAATGTGTTTATGTTGTTTTATTTGTTTGTTTTACATCGCGTATTTCCACATTCACAATTTTAAACATTTTTATGCTGAGTCATACTTAATGCAGAGCTTTTACTTCAATGCAATTACAGAATGTTATCGGTATCTTCCCCTGATAAGAATACTTTGATAACCAAAGCGATGCATTGTACATAAAGACGAGACAAATTAAAAGGAAAAAACAACATAAGATCTTATAAGGTGAAAAACTCCAGTGGTTTTAAATTTTGTTTTGCGTGAGAAATCAGCTTGACCCACAGTCTCTTCTAGGTGCTTATCAAGTTGAAATATATTGTCATTAAAGGTTACTACTCAACGAGTTTCCCAATTTTCATACTCATTAAACGATTCAGTGATCCCTGTTATCCTATGAATTAGAGAATCATCATCCCGGAGGATCAAACATGTTTTTATCATCAGATAAAATTAATCGTTCTTACCATTTTAGTGCATTGCACCTGTATAGCAGGATTTAAGCATATCAAAGGAGCTGCAGATCACATGATAACCAGAATTTTTTGTATACTGTTTAATGTGCAAATTTTATGTTACATGGATGATTTTATTTTAAAACAATTATTAGATAATTATTAGATTATTAAGAAATCACCTCTACACTTCATTGCATCCCCCCCCCCCCCCCCCCCCCCCCCCAAGTCTGCTGTGTCTGTCTCTCATACTTCTTGAAAACCACTGTAGAGTCAAACCTTTCACCTCTGACACCAGTAAAAAAAAGACCCCCAAAACCACCAAGAGTCAAAGCACTCTACGCCATGGCAGAAAGCTGCTTTGCAGCAAATAGCTGAAGGACATGTGATCATTTCCCACCCCTCCTCATATGATTTTTACAGTAACATGATAACTGATAAAGTTTTCCAGCAGGGCCATGCGAACTTGCAACAGGATGTTGAGCACACATCACATACAACTGTTCTGAGCTAATTACCTATTTTCCATTGCACTGTGTAGATTCTGCATGTGTACAGTTTGATCCAATTTCAATACTAAAACATCCCCCACATGCTGCTGAATGAGTCAGTGGGTCAACGCAGAGACCTGAAAGAGGATCAGAAATTTTCCAACTGCATCTCTTCTCTCGTGTTCCCCAAGACCTTAAACATTTCTCAGATATGTTTTACCTGGTTGAATAAAATTATAGACCTTATAGTAGGCTACTAGTAAGAGTTTGCTGAGAACTAAACAAATATATTAAAATGATTAACAGTTTTGCTCTGTTTCGTAGCACAAAATTCTTCTGTGCCCTAACCGTTTTAGTGTAAAATTATTTTCCTAATGTAGGTTTACACTGGACCTATGCTTGGTTTCAAGTTAATATGCTTCTTATAGACATTTTTAAAATGAACCTGAACATTTTCCTTTTTACTCATCAGTTCTAAATTATTAAAAGTTAATCATTTTGTTGCTCATTGACCTTTTTAATAATTGAGGCTATATTCGAGTACTATGCGAGTCATTCTAAAAGATTACTTGCTCCTTTTGAAGTGAGTGACAATGGCAGGCACAATAAGTCCTTACTGATACCCTCTGCTGGTCAAATAAGAGAACAACAGATATGTCAGTGATTCCCATTGAATAAACTGACTGGATAGGATATAGGAGTAATGTATAAAAGGCTAAATACATATTTACATAAACCCCCCCCCCCCCCCCCCCCCTTTTTTTTTTTTTTTTTAAACCTTAGAGTAGTCCCGGAAACAAGGGTCAACCTCTTCTATTAGACCCATTTAAATCCACAGAATTAGTTTTATACATAGCATGTTTTAAACCATGAGAACAAGTGCTTTCAGAGAGCATCACTGTGACCTAGTGGCTTGTATTTATTAATTTAATGACAGCGCTTTCATGCGAAAGTTAAAGATAAACAATATATTAATGTTCTTTCAGAAAGTCACGGTAAACATGATGTTTATTTAGAACAAGGAAACTAATGATAATAAGGAATCTGTAAATAAATAAACATTGAGAGAAAATTAAATATAGTGAATTCTGCATACCATTTCTTTGGTTCTGCACATAGATGGATGAGACTAGTGGGAATTTATTACTCATTTGGTTGGAGTTCCTCAAAGTTTTACCATCTTTCAAACACAGAATTAAGACACCTAAAGTAAACGAGTACAAACAAACATCAAAGTACGTAGATATATGATTTGTGATTATTTTCCATATAAACTGTAACAGTTGACTTTGTGACAGTTTTATTTCTAAATTAGCCTGTTTATGTATATACACTGCTCAAAAAAATAAAGGGAACACTTTAGCACACAATGTAACTCCAAGTCAGCCACACTTCTGTGAATTCGAACTGTCCACTTAGGAAGCAACACTGATTGACAAGGTGGGGGTTGTGCTTACAGCCCAACACCGTTCAGGACGTTTGGCATTGCCAAGATTGCCAAATTCGCCACTGGCGCCCTGTGCTCTTCACAGATGAAAGAACTGGAGCTGGAGACGCCGTGGAGAACGTTCTGCTGCCTGCAACATCCTCCAGCATGACCGGTTTGGCAGTGGGTCTGTAATGGTGTGGGGTGGCATTTCTTTGGATGGCCATACAGCCCTCCATGTGCTCGCCAGAGGTAGTCTGACTGCCATTAGGTACCGAGATGAGATCCTCAGACCCCTTGTGGGACCATATGATGGTGTGGTTGGCCCTGGGTTCCTCCTAATGCAAGACAATGCTGGACCTCATGTGGCTGGAGTGTGTCAGCAGTTCCTGCAACACGAAGGCATTGATGTTATGGACTGGCCCGCCCATTCCCCAGACCTGAATCCAGTTGAGCACATGTGGGACATCATGTCTCGCTCCATCCACCAACGCCAAGTTGCACCACAGACTGTCCAGGAGTTGGCGGATGCTTTAGTCCAGGTCTGGGAGGAGATCCCTCAGGAGAACATCTGCCGTCTCATCAGGAGCATGCCCAGACGTTGTAGGGAGGTCATACAGGCAGGCAGAGGCCACACACACTACTGAGCCTCATTTTGACTTGTTTAAAGGACATTACATCAAAATTGGATCAGCCTGTAGTGTGTTTTTCCACTTTAATTTTGAGGATAACTCCAAATCCAGATCTCCAGGTGCTCCAAAGACTATGGTACAACTGTTGCCTTCACCTGCAGGTTTACTCCAGTTCATCCTTAAGTCCTTGGTATTTGTTCCTTTTTTCTGGGTCTTCAGTCCAAATTCTGTGTAAATGTTTTTGCATTTATTTGTACTCACGCACAAATATATCTATATCTATATCTATATCTATCTATCTATCTATCTATCTATCTATCTATCTATCTATCTATATATATATATATATATATATATATATATATATATATATATATATATATATATATATATATATATATATAATGTCCTGTTTGTCCACCTGTATTGCACAGATTTATTATTATTTATCTTATATCTTCTTTGATGTAACGGATTTTAAAATGAACTTTTAAAAACAGTTCTTGCAAAGTTGTTGTAATGATACTGTTATCTTTAATATGCAGCTTGTGTTTGAAAGGATTGTATTTTCTGATTAAATCTTTTGGGAATCATTAAACATGGGTTTAATTTAGCCTCAGTTTTCAGAGAAAGTGTCTGCTTTTTATTTAAAAATTTGTTTTTCTTCTTAGTTTGTTGAGATGTTTATTCAGGCCTTGAGTTTCTTTGACCTACAGCGTTTATTGAAATGCACTGTGATGCTGTGATGTTTTCAAGTATTTTCACGTATGTATAAATATATTCTACTCTACTCTAATAAAAATTTTACAGGAACTTCTGCGCCTTCTTCAGTTATCTGACAAACTATATGTGATGCCTGGGCTTTCCTGATGATGGTGGAATTGTGTTTGTGCCAGGGCACATAAGACATTTTTGATTCATTTTAACATCATGGGACATCTTGGTATTTGCAAACATTTTTTTTCAAATGGATTTTTGGTCTGTAGTGGACTTTATTGTAGTTACTAGCTAGGAAATAGGTCAGAAAGAGTGGAGGTGATATTCAGTAAAAGGTTCCAGGCAGGGTTATAAACCTGGGCTTGCTGACAGCTATAGCCTCTGTACATTCGGTGGCCACTCAACTAATTGAACTAAATAACCTGTCTGTGATGGGAAGAAGAACCCTCCACATTTTTGGGCCTCTAGGCCCAAAAAGCGGACAACATTGCATGTTGTTGCCTTCTTATTTATTTATTTATTTTAAGATTTGCACATACATTCCGGACATAGCTTTATAAAATTAATAATTACACTTTCAGGGGTGGCAAACTCCAGTCCTCAAGGACCTGGTATTTGGCAGGTTTTGTTACATCCCTCTGCCAACACAGCTGATTCAAATCAAATGGATCCAGCAGCTTCTTGTCGACCTATTCATTTGTTGTTCAGGTGTGCTGGAGCACGGAGACAACAAAAACCTGCAGGACACCGGCCCTCGAGGACAGGAGTTTGACACCTGTGGACTATTGTATACAAAAAGTAATATTGGTGTGTAGAGTTTTGATCAAAGGTTTTGACCGATACGTGGCGCTGTAGTCTTATGTCGTTTCTCGCACTTCCCGTGCAGAAACGTCGCATTCTCTGATTGGCTAGTATCGACAGGGGTCAAACGATGATACGCATGCTCAGATTTCGTTTGACGGTTACCGACTGAAATCTGTCACCTCAGCTCAGCGTAGATTGTTGTAATACCTTTAAATATTCCTCAGCACGCTGTTCTTCTGGTCAGAGAAGGACATTTAAGTTAACTTAATAAGTAAACACAATTCATTGAGTACTTTTTGACGCATCGTGCTGACGGAAAGCGGAGAATGGCGAGCAGTTCAAAACGGAAAGAAGAAAGTCATTTGCTGAATGGGGGTATAAATCAGTCCACATGGAGCAAAGCCCTCTGCAGTAATGCTGTTTGGGAAGATAAGGTCAGTGAGTTGTTTGGGTTTCCAATTTCAAATGACATATTTTTGGACTTTATTTATTACCCCAAATTTCCAAATGCACATACTTTTATGTTGGCTGTTTTATATTGATGGCTAGCTGTAGCTAGCTGTCATGCTAAAGATTAAGCTGACCTGGTTTGGTTAGTTCACTGTTAAATAGAAAGATTTGATGTTTTATTCGGACTTTCTTGTAAGCAGCAAGGATTTTTAAGCATGCTGATCGAGTTCAGCTAATTGATTCCCATAAATCAAGTTATTTAAATGCTAATGAGAATCCAAGATAAAAAATTATTAAAGGTTATGGTTCTGTAATTCTTTGATATGGTCCTTGTATCAACCGATTCCAACCAATGTTTTCTTGAATTGTAACATTCAATTCCTTTTGAAGGTGTGAATCCAGGTAAGTTTTGTAACATTGAGGCAAGCACACATTTTTCACATTTCAAAGGCTGGAATCAGAGAGTGTTTTACATTTTTAACCATAAAATGATCTCCATTGTTGCTGGTAAATATTAAATGCCACTTGTTATTTGATTGACTCTAAAATGTTCTACATTTCTGTCTTCAAAGTACTAGTTAGGGAGAGCCTGATATCAAAGATTAAAATGGGCAAGTGCATAAGCTTTATGGTTTACTTTGTTCTAATGCTAGTATTTAGTATAGACTCAATTTTAATGATCATGTTTATGTTTTTCTTTCACAGGATGAGTTTTTAGATGTGATATACTGGCTTCGACAAATTATTGCTGTTATCCTTGGTGTGATATGGGGTGTTGCACCATTGAAAGGATTTCTGGGAATAGCCATGTAGGTGTACTTTTTTAAAAAAAAATTCTAACATCTTAACCTGGACGTCTTATAACACTTTACTGATGTTTGTGTCTGTTTTACTGATGTTTGTGTCTGTTTGCCCCATTAGATTTTGCATCATCAACGCTGGTGTCCTGTATGTATACTTCAGCAGCTTTCAGCAGATTGATGAAGAGGAGTATGGGGGCACATGGGAACTCACCAAAGAAGGCTTCATGACATCTTTTGCCCTATTTCTGGTGGGAATGTTAATATTTGAATAAATTTAATAAAGTCTTTGAAAAGTTTTGAGTTAATCTTAAAGAAATGGCATAAACATGGTCTATGTAGAAAAAGAACAGTTGTCTCATTTGGAAGAATAGCATTTCAGCACAGCTGTGTTTGGAGGAGATGATAATTAAACTGTAATTCTTTGCACTGGTTGGATAGAAACATTGCAAAAAAACGTGCATTTTAGATATTTTATCATTTAGTCTGAAATGTTGTTCTTTCTTTAGAAAGCATATGCAATTGTGTCTAATTAGTCTTTCTTATTCCAGGTGGTGTGGATAATCTTTTACACAGCACTTCATTTTGACTGAGGAATCCATAGGACACTAACTATGAACATTTTTGTTGACACAAATTTACAGGATGCAAAAACTTCATGGTTTGGGGGCATTTCTCCCCCTACATACAGTATGACTTCTCATTGTGCAGTGCATCATGGGAATCCTAGTTTGTAAAACACGATCCAGTAAGAACACAGAGACAAATATGCTCAAATACTGTCTATCTCTAATTTGAGGCTTCCTTTTTTTTAAAAGTCATCTTCCATTTCCCCTTTCCACTGTTATATGTACTCCCTGACATCATGTTCATGATTTTTTTTTTAATAGAAACACTAAAGATGCATAAAGCAAATGGTTTGGCTCAGATTGGTCTCACATGAGTTGAAATAAGTACAGTTATGATGCCAAACAAAACTTAATCAACTTACTTTCTTCAGTTTTGGAAGAGTAACATGAATGCAAACTTTACACAGTAAAGATAACAAGCGTATGAATACCCATCCTGTTTTCCTTCTCATGAGTTGGTCTTTTAAGTTACAGGGGCAGGACAATAAAGACAGTTTCATTATTAAGTCTTTAGGATTCAATCAGTCCATACATGTGACATTTCATCATTTGACTTGTAAACAACATGCACCATGGTGAATGAACAGAGCTACCTATAATGGATTAATTATGTTGTTTCTCCTAAAAATGATGCATTTGCCTTTTCTCAGAAATAACAAGGTACCAGCAACTGTGTGTCAGCAGTTTATGGTTGGTGCTATTTTTTTTTTTTATGACATTTTAAAATGTCTTAGCTTCTTTTATTTCTTTGTTCCATCAACATAAACTGTTATTTTTACTTTATTTCTCAAATATTTGATGTTAAACATGCATCGTTTTTAGCTAACTGCAGGTACCTAACTTCTAATATTGCATCAGATGTGAGATAGACATGTTGACTCATACCTAGTCCTCATGCCAGTAGTATCATTATGCTGTAACGCCATTCAGGAAACAAAACATTTTCACTCAAAGAGGAGGTATTCATGCATTTTGCATTATGATGCAAATGTTCATAATTGAAGATTAACCGAATCCGTGCACTGCCATGATTTGCTTTTAGTGTATCTAGATGACATTTATTAATGCCCTTAATAAGGTAAAAACTATTTAAGATTATTAGTATTTTTCTCACAAGTAGCTTCCAGATCAAAGTCTTGCCTGTTGTTTTTCAATTAATTTAAACTTCACTGTAAATTCTGTACAATGTCCTGTTTCTCCACCTGTATTACAGATTTTTTTTGTATTTATGTTATATCTTCTTTGATGTAACATATTTCTCAGTATTTTATAGTGAACTTTTAAAAGCAGTTCTTGCAAAGTTGTTGTAATGATACTGTTATATTCAATATGCAGCTTGTGTTTGAAAGGATTGTATTTTCTGATTAAACCTTTTGGAAATCATTAAACATAGGCTTAATTTAGCCTCCATTTTCAGAGGGAGTGTCTGCTATTTATTGAAGCATTTAAAATGTGTTTTTCTTCTTAGTTTATTGAGATGTTTTATTCAGGCCTTGAGTTTATTTGACCTACAGCTTTCACTGAAATGCCCTGTGCTGCTGTAAAGTATTTATTTTCAAGTATGTATATATTTTCCTGTTCTTTAAAAACCGAATAGAAGGTTAAAATTTGATTCTTAGGTGATCGAGTTTTCTGTCCACTTTAGATTTACAGTGGGGGTGTAGACCTGAGGAGGCTGAAAATAAGGATAGGGGAGTGATGCCCAGTTACGTAACCTCTAGAGCTGCAGCTATTGAGTACTTTTGGAATCGGGTACTCTGTCGATTATTTCTTCGAGTAATCGAGTACTTTGACGATTATATATATATTTTTTTTATTATAATCTGTAAAAACAAATACTAGAAACTCAACCAAGTAAATCTATAAATTTATATTTGTGAAGCTGTTGCATGTTATGTTACTACCTAATGCATGAGGAAAATATTTTAAAATATACTTTTAAAATGTCTTAAAAGTACGTCGTACCAGACAAGATAAGTAAAAATCTCATCTTCTTTACTGGTAAAAAAAAGAGAAATTTGAAAACAGGTGGAGTATGTGGGGCTGATTGAAAAAGATGATTAAATCTTCACTGGTGATCACTGCTATGTTAAATTAATATTAAATGTACAATTAAGTGGATTTTTTTGCTCATGTTTTAGATGGCAAAGTGGTGAAATAAGCGTCACATTGCAGCAAAGATGCTATATGACAGAAAATAATGACTTGTTTTGATCTAGGGTGATATGCTAATTATTCAAATTATTACAAGATTAAATTTGGTCAAAAATAGAAAAAAACAATATCTCTTATTACTGTGTAAATTGCACAAACTATTTAAAGTGAAATGTCAAATCCGAAGTTAACAAAGCGCCTCAGTTTGTGTTAGTCCCTTTTTTTCCAGCTCCAGTTACACGATACTGGATTAAAGAATGAATTTAAGGTTGTCATTTATCTTGTGTCATCTGCTTTCTTCAATAACTTTCACTCCTTGGTTTTGCTGGATTTACCTTTTAATTATCAGAGCAGCTGAACTTGTATTTACAGTTGTCTATAAACACACCAGCATCATTCATAAATCTCTGAAGAAAGCCCAGATCATGATGTCATCTACGGAGGTGGAGGGAAAAATGTGACGTAGAAGCAAAGATGGCGGCTCCCCGCTCCACGATGAAATTTTGGAAGCCGGGTAAGTACGAAAAAAAGACGGAATACGGCATGTGGTGTAACTTTTTGGGGTTTACAATCGTAACTCTGCAGCTTTCGCCGTGAATCGGCCAGTTTCGGGTTTGGTGCCGATGCGTTCAGTGCCGCTGCGTTGTGTCTGTAGTCTGAACGGGTTCAGCTCGGGATAGCTGTGCGGAACCAAAGTATTAACCTGCCAAGATTAAAATACAACAGAGAAAGCAACAATGCGTATGAGGGGAATTGGCCCTGCTAAAAGGCTGTCTTGTACAAGTCTTTGGGCGTTGCACCAAACACTGCCTGTCATCCACTTAAATCCTCAGCCTGCTTACGTTTTAATAAAACATCTTATCCGCCTCTTCGCCATCTGTTCTGCTCCAGGCTCTGAGGCACCGGGGATCTCTGAGGAAAGGGAGCTCAACTCAGAAACCACCGGCTCCCCCATCATCTTCAACCCCAACACCGCCCTCTCCATTGAGAAACAGCGGCAGAAACTCCCCGTTTTTAAGGTTTCACACTGCTTTTGCACATGTTCAGAGTGGAAAGAGTTTTGTTTGGTTTTTGTCAGCCTGTGTGTATTACCTCTTATTTGTCCCCAATACAGCACAGAAACAACATCTTATATTTGGTTGAAAGTTACCAAACTGTAATCATAGTTGGAGAGACCGGATGTGGGAAGACGACACAAATACCTCAGGTTAGTGTCATTCACTTCAAGAAAGATTTAAAATGAACTTGAGTGAAAAAATATGCATCATGCTGCAGTTTTCTGAAACCCTTCATACAGATCAACTCCTCCCACAGCAGTTAAATATGACCTTGTCTTGATGCCTAGTAGCCTCTTTCTGAGCAGGGCTTGGACCACATCAGCTAAAGCTTAATTTATGCAGATTCTGTTTTTTCATGCTTTTTTTTCTCCTCTGCTTTTTCCTTTCATCTGACTTCCATCAGTACCTGCTGGAGGCTGGCTGGGCGGCAGAGGGGAAAGTGATTGGAGTGACGCAGCCTCGCCGTGTAGCTGCTATCTCTGTAAGAGCTCAACTGATGTCCTCTTATTTCTCACCTCGCTCTTTTTCAATGTCACCTCGCTGCAGGCCAATTTAGTTCAAGCTGAAAGATACATGCCTGCTTCAAATCCTGTATTTTGCCCCTCTTTCCTGGTGATAGGTGGCTAATCGTGTTGCAGAAGAGCGAGGGGCCCTGCTGGGACATGAGGTGGGCTACACCATTCGATTTGATGACTGCTCTGATCCCCACGCCACAAGGATCAAGGTAAGCTGGTGGCAGATGTGTTCATTATCAGCTTTCATGTGTTTGGTTTTATTCAGTGTTCAACTATGCCTGTGTGCTTCAGTTTGTAACAGATGGCATGTTGGTGCGAGAGATGATGGCTGATCCTCTTCTGAAAAAATATAGGTACATGATGTTCAAGCTGTCAGATGTCCTTAACATGTTTTTATTTAGATATATGAGCTGGTTCGCATAATCAAATCTCGATTCAAAGTTTTTAAGGCTGGTTTTTCTTTTATCATCTTCAGTGTGTTGATGTTAGATGAAGCCCACGAGAGAACCCTCTACACGGACATAGCCATTGGTCTGCTAAAGAAGGTAATGGTACCTTTCACTGTCACTGGGACAGTATGTATGTAATTCAACATTACATACTTAAACATAACTCAGTAAAGCGCTCCAACAAAGTTTCACATTCTTGTACATTTCTTTTGATATTTTTCTTCAACAGATTCAGAAGAAGCGGCGAGACCTGAGGGTTATTGTGGCCTCTGCAACTCTTGATGCCAAGGTGACTGCATAATTAAGATGAACAGATATGCTTGAATAGTGAGAAAAGATCAACAAAGGCAGACACAGGGAACGCAGATGTCTGGTGCGATCACATTGTAATGACATCTGCGAGACCCTGATGATAGATAGACACAATCAGGCCATGACTGTGCTCAGCATTATGCAAGTCAGCTGAAATGCCATATCAGACATCTGCTGTCGACTTACGTGTGCACATGCAAACAATTTCAGTTGTTCAACCTTTGATAAGTTGTAGACTGCCTTAAGTGTAAGGTTTAGGGTAGCATCAGTGCTTGTAAAGATATTTGGTTTGACCCATTTATACATTATGTTTAATTGGGAAATGCAAATGAAAAATGTTCTAAACTTGTTATGAAACTGTCCTCTTGCTGTGATCTGAAGAAATTTCAGGACTTCTTCAACCTGAACGAGTCTGGGGATCCAAACAAGGACACATGTGGGATCCTGACTGTAGAGGGCCGCACATTTCCAGTAGATATCTTCTACACTGTCAGGTAGTCGACACACAGACTTCAAACAGACCATATTATGATGTATAAGTTGCGTTTTTCTTTGAAACTCTGAAGCGTTTATGGTTTACTGTCAGTCCTGTCCCAGATTACGTGAAAGCCACAGTGGAGACAGTGATGAAGATCCATGAGACAGAGGAGGATGGGGATGTTGTTGCTTTCCTCACTGGCCAGGTTTGTGGCTATCTTCTCAATTGACCTTTCTTCAAATCGAAGTTTTGTGCATGCAGAAACAAGCACTGGATTTCTTATCAGCAAAACGTGACTGTGCTTATATGTCACTGTATTTTTTTTTTCCCCTTCTAGGAGGAGGTAGAGAAGGTGGCTTCTCTTCTACAAGATCAGGCTAGATCACTGTCACGGTATGGCATGAAGAAACACCTGAGAATTTTGCCCATGTATTCTGGTTTACCATATGCTGAACAGATGAAGGTCTTTGAGCGGGTTCCTCCCACTGTCCGAAAGGTAAATTTTTTTCTTTTTTTGTATTTTTGAAATTTTGACAGAAAATTACTTTTTTATGATGCACATTTATCGCAGTATACTGCATATTAGGCATACCTTGTAAACAATCTCCCAAACTGCTGTAAAAAAAACTTATAGACTTCATTTAAAAAAAAAGAAGGAAAAAAAAAAGTATTTTCTTTTGTTTCTTTCCAGGTTGTGGTGGCCACCAACATCGCTGAAACCTCCATCACCATAAACGGAATTGTATTTGTCATTGATTGTGCATTTGTAAAGCTGCGGGCCTACAATCCTCGCACAGCCATTGAGTCCCTGGTGGTCACTCCCATCTCCAAAGCCTCAGCCAGCCAGAGGTCTGGGAGAGCTGGACGAAACCGACCAGGGAAATGCTTTAGACTGTACACAGGTATGTCTGACTTTACAGGGATGGATTAGAAGCATTGGAGAGTAGCATCTGAGATAAAAAAAAATAGGCCATTATTTCTATTTAATTTTTTTCTTTTTGTCTTTCTACATTCTTCCCAATGCTCTTTCCTGCATCCGTTCTTTAATCAGAGGAAGACTTTGAGAAACTGCCTGCCTCCACTGTGCCAGAGATGCAGCGCACCAACTTGGCTCCTGTCATCCTGCAGCTCAAAGCATTAGGCATCGACAACGTGCTGCGGTTCAACTTCCTTTCTGTGAGTCACTCACTTTCAATCTACATGCTTGTAATTTGTTCATCCACTGTAAAAAGAATTGCTTTTAAATTTTAACAAATAATATTTGGACATATTTATGCATGAAAAAACTTACTACACTGCCACAAATCCGACAGTCATTGTCAGAGTTTGTGGTTTTTAATTTGTGAAGCCAAATAATGATCTCTCAAGTCTACTAGATCTTACATTCATCTGTTCTATTAGAGTGAACTGAGTAAATGCTTCCCTCTATTTTATGTTTAACAGCCTCCTCCAGCTCAGACCATGGTTCAGGCTTTGGAACTTCTTTATGCTCTAGGAGGTAAGAGACAAGGTGGTCAGCAGTGTGATGAAGAAATAAAGCGAATCTGTGCTGAAGCCATAAGACTAATGATCAGAGTTCTATGTCGGCAAGCATCTACAAGCCCAGCTATCCATGCATAGGATGCAGCATCTTTACTGCCTGTGCCTTTCTTGGCAGGCCTGGACCATTACGGTCGTTTGACCGATCCCATGGGTTTGCGGATGGCTGAGTTTCCGCTCAGCCCCATGTTCGCCAAGATGCTCTTGGAGTCAGGAAACTTTGGCTGCTCCAAAGAAGTTGTTACCATCGCAGCAATGATGCAGATTCAGAACATATTTGTTGTGCCGCCCAATCAGAAGAAAGTTGCTGTAAGTAAAAACAGAGCATGCTGTATTTTTAGCAGAAAAGCTTAAGCAGCATAACAATACGTTTTTTTTTTTTCTTTCTTCCTTTTTGCTATCTCACCCTCCTCACCCTGCAGGCTCGTGAGCACAGGAAATTTGCTGTTGCTGAAGGAGACCACCTTACCATGCTGAATGTGTATGAAGCATTCATTAAGGTATTGTGTGTGGAGACAGCTCAGTCAGTGGAAGCCAACACTTGGGGCGGTTGTGAACCTGCATAACTTGGGCAAAGTTCACTTAAATCAAAGCGTTGCAACTTTTTTTTCTTCTGTTTCCTGCAGCACCAGAAGAGCTCTCAGTGGTGTCAGGAACATTTTCTCAATTACAAGGGTCTGCTAAGGGCTGTGACTGTGCGTGAGCAGCTCCGGCGTCTCATGAACAAATTCAAAGTGCCACGGACTTCCAGTGAGGGTATGTCCATATCATTACGTTAAACAACATGCAGGCTTGTATCAGCTGTACAGACACTGACATTGAACACAAAAGCATGTGAACTTTTTTGCTTGTCTGTGTAAGTCTGGATTACCCCCTCTTCATGTATGTTTGCCCAGGTGATCCAGATGTGATCTTGAAATGCATCGTGTCTGGATTCTTTGCTAATGCTGCCCGCATTCATCATTCTGGTTCCTACCGGTGAGAGTACATTTGGCAGTTTATCACTGTTTCTAATGTTCTACTTCTGGAAAATGATTTTTCCTGTTTTCACATTATTTCCTTAAACTTTGAACGGAATATTTCTTTTGCATTTCCAGGACTTTACGAGATGATCTTGAACTACACATCCATCCCAACTCTGTACTGTTTGGAGAGAAACCTCCAAAGTGGTCAGTACATAATTTACTCATTGAGCTACCACAGTGTTGCGACTGTGGTATGTTGTATATGATTTAATCTCACATCTACACACAGGTACAGGGTTCAGTGGACTTTTGCCACTTTTTTCCTCTGTGAAAAATAAGTTTTGCTTGCATTCTTTGCAGGGTTGTCTTTAACGAAGTTGTTCAGACTTCAAAATACTACATGCGTGATGTGACTGCTGTTGAGTCATCCTGGTTGGTTGAGTTGGCCCCTCACTTTTACAAGCAAGCTAAGGTAATCCAAAAACCAAAAGCGCAAATGGGAATCTTCTTTTTTCACCTAAACTGATATTCAGTCCCTTGACTTTGCTAAGATATTTAACACAAGTCTTTAGTTGATAACTCACTGTTTCCTGTGTTTGTTTTTAGCATGGTTCACTTGCCAGCAAGAGATCCAGAGTCCTCTAAATCCACCATCATTACACAACAATAGGACAGGAAGACAAGTTTACCACTGTGCCCCTATCTAATTGTAAATAAAGATGTAGTATATATTTATTGTTCATGTTCACCTGCACAACTCCCTCTACACTGTGGCAAAGCTACCACAACGTGGTAAATTTTTAGTGTTGTTAGCACTTGTATCTTGCTTTTTGGCTGTGATGTAGTTTATATTTGATATCTGGTAATGAATGTGAGATGAGGCCAGGCTGGGCCTGACTGGTGTCTGTTCAAGCATGGCCATGTAGTTCATGTATATATACTGTAATAAGAGGCTCAGGTCCAAGAACAGCTCATGTGATACAGGACCTTCCTGTATTTCTCAAATCTGTGTCATTTCCTGTTGCAGACAATGTTGAACGACAGTGGACTAAGATAATGTTTCACTTTGAGGGACTCATTTTGTTTAGTTTATTTACCCTGTACCCGGGTACCTTTTGTGTTTATTTGTTCACTTGACCTCAAATTTATTTTCAATATCCTGGAGTTACCGTATGGCCATACAGAATGTTGTTTACGTTTTCAAATATTTGCTAAACACTGTTTCCATCCAACGTGAATTTCTCTGTTACTGACACTGTGAAGGAACTGCATTGCTTTAAAAGTCCTTGACTTACATTCTGTATTCCCATTTTATTACAACACAGCCAGATATTAGCGGCCTTGTTACCACTCTGTGCCAATTTTTTTTTAATCAGTCTGTTTCACATTTCATTTTCGAATGAAATGTGTAAATACACTCAAATATTGTAAATGAAAAGCTGTGACACCAAGAATGAAGTGCAATTTGTTGCTGTGATAACGTGGAAAAAAAACAAAACATCAAGCCTTGCATCCAAAGCTTGAATGAAACAGCATCTCATTTCAACAGTCACTGGTAGCCATAGATGCTCTCATGGTCTCTCAGTTTTATGCCACCCCCCAGCATTTTCTACCAGGTGTTTGGCAACAAAACCAGTTTCCTATCAACAATTTACATCTTATGTAATGCACATCCACTATACATTTATACTTGAATGACTATTTCATTCAGGCCCTGAACATGGCAGTGCACAAGTTAGTCTCGGGATGTACTCTGAAACCATTTAGATCGCAACTACCAAAGTTTATCTGCGCCAGACAATTTTTTCCTTGTTCTTTAGGTTAGAGCAGTGTATTCAATGAAATTATAAAACAAAAACATGTTACACTAGATGGGTAGATGCACTCAAATTAAATAGATTTACAAATGATATTTGCATGCTAAATGGTACTCTGATGTAGACCCACTCAATTAAGATTTCAACTGAAAACATGTTGCAAATGGAAAGACTTCCTTTATGTGTGCAAATACTATATGTATGCAGCTAAAGCAGCGATCTGTGGACCTGTGTAACTGCTTACCTCTGAGAAAACTGTCGTGTTGTTTCTTCCTGACATCGGTAAATAAAGCCTTACAGTCATACACCCAATTAAGAGTTTTTCATTGTTTTGGTCCCTTCGTTAAAGGTAGTGTGGTTTCTAGTGCAGTGCACATGTTTGTCAAGGGGTGTCGCTGTTGCACTACATAACGAAGCAGCTCCTGAGTTAATATGATCTTTACTCATTGGGAAAGTGTTTACCAGTGTATCCATTTGTTATCAAAAACGTGTATCCTGTAAATGGTTTTTGCTGTTGACATTTAGCAATTTAGACATGCAGAATAGTGAGCACGTGAGGCTGTAGCTGCAGGTGTTTTCATAAATATATTTGACAGATGTATAAAACATTTCACCAAAAGGATATTTGCTTAAAATAAAAGCCTACAGTTATCACTGCTGACATGAAAAAGGGCCATAAACTGCATGTTGATTAAATGATTCTTAATGATCTGCATTGGTCTCACCTGTCAAGCATCCAAACTTCGTAACTTTGGCACAATCACCTATTCTTGTGAAAATACAACACAATGATGGACACAATTAATAAAAACAATATGCAACAAAAACACCTCGGGTCTTAACAGCTCACGAACCAAAAACATATTTTATATCTTGCCATGATTCACATTAGAAAAACTAAGGAGGCAGCTCGTGGAAGACATAACCCTTGATTCAACAGCTTATAGAACCAGATAGAAGAAATATTTAATTACTTTTCTTTACATTGTTGCCTATTATTCTTATTCTTCACTACCATCATCGTGAAATACCGCCACCAAAAAGGCCAGACTCACATCTACCAAACTTTCCACCTTTAAAGACGACTTCCCGCTTGCTAATGATCAGTTAATCAAGTACACCTGATTGGCTGCACAGGTGTGCTGCTTCTCTTAATTACTGGAAGCAGAATGGACGAGCACTGGTTTTATTACTGGTTTTGGCCTCATTTCCTTTTGTAGAAATATACGTAAGTAACATGGTTGCTCATTATTACACATTTTTAACTGATATTGTAAGGATAATAAACAATGAGCCACTTCGGAGTCTTTCATAGAGACGGCGAGGCCATGCTTAACTAAAGCGCAATAGTGACTGTTTTGAACATTTTGCCACCCAGTCGCAAGTTTTAGCTTAAAAACCACTTAAAGTGTTTTATTTCAGCCTAACAACTAACACACTGATAGGTAGCAGTGGTAGGTAAACATGAGACATTTTTAATATTTTCTTTGGAATGTAATAATTTAGCTAGCAAGCAAATTAAACTTTATTGCAAGAGTTTAATGTTGAGTAAAATGTTTCATATAACTGGAAACAACCACGTGTCCGGTGTTTTTCTGCACAATACAAGATTTAGTTTTTCCCTAAAAATAAACAAATAGTTATAAGTTTGGATGCGTAACTCAGGTGTCTTTTCCGTTCACTTTCCTCGAATGTGGTGATTATTTTTTAAATTCAATAGACTATTTTTTTTTATTATATAGATTTGTGTCTTAACGCTCTCATGTTTGCAGATGTGAAGTCAGTGAGATTGTTACTTGTAACCTTTACTGGAAAACATTAAACTACAGAGTAACTATTGAAAAAAGTTTATTAATACATTACATTTTGATCTAGAGATGATTAGTTTTAGACTTTTAACAAGTTCTGTTTAGTTCTGTAACCCCTTAATAGCATGTTTGACCTATATGCAATTATGATTACTATCTTTCGTGTAAATTTTTTTGTATCCATCCACAGATGGATACGTTTTCTTTTATGTTCTTTCAAAATTTGCTTGACATTTTCCCCCATTAAAATTTCCTTGGAAATTTACATTTAGACATGGCTAACACCAATGTACAATGAGAATACTTGAAAGAGGCAACAACAATTAGTGGTTGTTGTATGTAAATATTGTGGAAGACCACTTATTCTGGACCACTATCCTGTAATAACTGATTCTGCTCCCTGATCTAATGTACAATAAGGTCACTCACTTGTAAACATCTTTTGTTAACGTTTGTATGATAAAACAAGGATGTTTGGTGTGTGTTTTTTTCATTCCTTTTGACATATTTACCTGCAAATGGAGACAGCATTCAGAGATGAATAAAACAACAAGCAAATCCTTGTAATGGTAACGCAGATTTGTCTAGATGTGGAACCTATTGGTATTTATTGTGTACTCTCTTAGAAGACCAGACAGCTTTGAAACAAGCAAACATTGCTGCATGTAACCAGAAATGCTTCATTAGTCTTGTTTGCACAAATATTTTTTCCAGCTTCAGGTTTTTAGAACATCATAATGTTGAACTACAGGATGGAATTTAGAGGAAAATGCATAAAAAAAAACAAACAAACAAAAAAAAACCCCAACTCATGTTCTGGTTTATTGTGCATTAAACAAAATTGTGTATGTTTATGGAAATCCATAACACTTTTTCACTATTTACAGTGCAACAAAGATTTCACTTGCATCTTGTGTGTTGCATCAAACCCCAGTCCTTGGGGGACAGTATCAGACAGGTTTTTGTTGTCTCCCTACACCAACACACTTCATTAAAATCAAATGAATCCAGAACCTTCTTGTCAACCAATTTATTAATTTTGCTCATGTGTGTTGCAGATTGGAGACAGTAGAAACCTGCAGGATACTGGCACTCATGGACTGGAGTTTAACACCTGTGCTTTAGAGGTTCCACTAAAGTGTGGTGAGTAACGTTGTGATTTGTGTGTCTCAGCGTGATCTGATTAGAAGTTTTCAATACGTAACTTCTTGTAGGACAAAAACACACGTAAGGCCACATCGCTACATGTGTTTTTCAGTTCCACTCAGTTGCCCATTAGTGTTGTATAACCACATGAATGTGAGGTGACAGCCGGAGGTATCAGTGATTAATTGCATGCATGTGACTCGAACGAGGTAGCAGTTTGAACAGGTTGTGCGTATGTGCTTGAGCGTCCATCCCCATATTTCAGGGCTGTCAAAAAATCATTGACATGTTCCATTCAATTCAAAGAATGTTTAACTGCTTTAAAGGGCTTGATGGGAAAGCAAGTCATGTGTGAATTGTAATTACCCTCTGTACAAAGTTTATATATGTTTTGATAGAAAACAAAGTAGTTAATATTTTTCTACTTGTGAATAATCAGTAATGTCTTTTGGTCGTTTTTTTCTTTTTTTTTCAATATGCAATTTATATTTATGTAATAAACAGTGTGATTTAAATAAAAAAAAAAAGATTATAAGTTACTTTTTTGGTCTGTTTATCTTTTTGTATTTATTTTTCTTGGTATTTACCATAGCATGAGATTTGGAAAAATATTTTTACTACTTGTGTTAATAGTGCCTTTTTGCTAATGTCATTCTCAAAAGGAGGCAGCAATTTTCCATAGGCCTGAAGACCTTTTCTGACAAAAAAAAAAATTTCTGGGGATAATATATGGACCCCTTACAATATTTTGTACAGCTGTTTTACATTAAAAAAAATTACCCACAAAACAAAAAACAACTCTACAGCTTTTAATGTTGAGATGTGAAGAAGTGGAGGAATTTTTACATTTGGGAGGGTGGGTGCAATCAGTAGCGTGAGACTTGCAGAGGCCTCCTAGGGTGACAAATTGAAAGTGTCTCGGTCTAGTTTATAGCCCTGATCAGGTCAAACGAAAAATATTGGAGGTCTGGGTGAGGAGACAGGCCCGCCTGGTGCAGATAAATGGACTGATCATTTCTTATTGAGAAACAATTCCTAAAAGGTAGTTTACTGTGTGACTGGAGAAGCAGCGAGCGGAGAGCAGAACACGCACCCACTGCTCCCTCCCTGACCCTTTCTCCGCTGCCGGAATTAAATGGATAGAGAGAACGCGTGTTTCTGATGGCACTCCTCCGCCAGAGAGACACTCCATTTGTTATGAAGTAGGGGTTCTGATGAAGTGTAGGGAGCTCCTTTTTTCTTTTTTCACCCATTTTTTCATCCTTCCCTTCTCAGGCACTACAAGGCCGGCCTTCAGTCTGCTTCACATGAAATGGATGGAAGGAGCCGATTGAATTTTACACTCCCCTGGTCATGATTAATGTGTTTGGTAAGGACTATGTTGACAGTGAAACTCCACCACCACTAGCTGGTGCTCAAGCTCCTCCATGGCTTCAGCCTGATCACTTTCAACAGGGGTTTTGCAGGCAGCAGCTGTAAAACGCGGAGCAGCTTTGTTCAGGAAACTGGTCTTCATGTAGCTCCAACCTCTCTTACTCTTCTCCCCTTGCGTTAATAGAAAACCTCTTGCCCACTCACTTATTACTTCACGGCCAGTTTCTCAGCATGCTCTTTTCTCAGTGTTACTTGGCAGGCCACACTGTAAATGTCAATTTATCACTTAACCCGCTGTTAAAGAGTGAAGGGGCACGCTTATAAAAAATTGCCAGGTCACACAAGTGGATTTCGTACTGGTGATGTTGGTTTACTTATTCAGATTGAATACATACAAGTTACCGGGCTGTTTTTTGTCAAATAGAAATGTTGCGCATTTAGTTTTGTTTTGTTATTGTCATGCAGATTAATTTTCTGGTGTAAGGAAACTGACATATATGACATAAGCACTTGGGTGATGCATTCCTGGTGTCTCCAAGTATAAGTACTATTTTTATTTATGAAAATATTAACTGCAGAACCAAAGATTTACTTGGATAACCTTATACACTAATGCACAAAAAGAAGTCTCTTCAAGAAGTTTTTCCTGAACAATGCAGACTGACACAAATTGGAAATAAAGCACTGCAAACCTGGTGCTGCAGGCACAGTGTTTGTTTAAACTTAATTGTTACAAGTAAGTAGAAATTTATCATATAAACTTTTTTGAATGTGCAATGTTGTGTAGAATTTAAAAAATAAGTATGACATGCTAGCTTTACTTTAAAGTTAGAAAGCTGAAAATAACCTAGCGGGCCCGGCCACTGTAATTCAGAATCTTACACCAGTTTATTGCGCAGTACTTGAACATAAATCTAAAACTAAGTAGGTGGTAGAAAGTAAACATTTTTGCCAGAATGCCAGTAAGCCACTTTAATTAGTAATGACCTTCCACCTGTTCGCAGCATCTATTCCACTGTGTAGACTTCAGGGAGTTTGCCGTCTTGATTAGGAGCGTATTATTTTAATTAGGATTATTAACAAGATCCCTGTTTTCATACTTTATTGCTCTCAAAACTGTCAAGTTTCAACTATGCTTTTTGAATCTTGGAAAAAAAAGAGCCCCATAGACTCACAAGACAAAAAAAAAATCATGAGTGGTAAAATGTGTGAAGCTTGTCAGTGTGCCCAATTAAAAACTGTG
Source organism: Telmatherina bonti (assembly GCF_933228915.1). NCBI lineage: Eukaryota > Metazoa > Chordata > Actinopteri > Atheriniformes > Telmatherinidae > Telmatherina > Telmatherina bonti. The sequence continues at coordinate 25,235,220 of NC_136622.1, forward strand.
CAAACTGTTATTTTTAATCATGGCTAATAACAATTAAAATCTGACTATATCTTTGTAACCCTTTAAATGCAAAAAGACCATCTTTGCAGAAACTTGTAGAACAAGTGTATAGATTAGAAAAAAAAACATAATTACATTTTTTTTTTTCGCTTTTTCTTGACAAAACCTAAATGCAGAAGTATTACAATGATTTTGTAACCATATTACCCTGTGAATTTAAGGAATAAAGCCAGTATCAGACCCTCAGCCAGAAGCCTTCCAAGTATCTTGTGATAAGGGACCAATATTTAATGGCATTAATGGCTGTAAAGCTGGAAGGAGTGACTGGATTTACAGAAGTGCTTTAGATGAGAGATCAATAAAGAGGTAACTGAGTGGATGAGCCAGACTAAGCAGGAAAGGCTTGGATTTAATTTAGCATAAATGTACTTTTTGAGGTGTAGATTGAAACAATGCAGTCCAAAATCATGCCAAGCATTCCTTTATGATTAGGGTTTTTAAAAAAAAAAAAAAAAATTTGAGATGCAATTTATTTGATTTAACTATCATAATTTGATTTTTCCCCCTCTGTGCAGTTAATCTGTTTCCATATAAATTTCACCATCTACTATATACATAACAGATGTGTTTATATAGTTATAGCCTAATAGAAGCCATGTAAGTGGATTGTATATTGCCTTGCTAGAACTCCCAGAACCTTTCTCCTCAACGATCCAAACCGTACTTCGATCAACAGGACTTCAGTGGATGATGGATGGAGCTGTCTCCCTCCATGTTGTTATAACATCTGTTGCATGGTGCTCTCTGCATACAGCTTGGTCTATCCTTTCATGCACACAAATGGATCTTCACTACTGTTTGTGTTTGGGCTGATTGGTGGGTAATTATAGAAAAGTAGAAGCACAAACTTTTAGTATACACCTCTAACAGTCTGGAAGTATTGCTTTCACTTACTGTATGTGAAAAGGTAAATTGGAGCATTTCTCTCTTATACAGAGAGAGATGACCCAGGCTCTATTTGGGGGATGGGGTGGGGTCAAGTTATAGAGGCAAGAGAGGAGATAACTGGAGATAAAAACAATAGGAGAGTGACGAAGGAAGGGATGGCTGAATGAGGGAGAAATCAATAGGAAATCAGTGTTTGGGGAGGGCCTGTCGTTTATCAGGTGACACGGTTAAACAGCGTTAAGGCACTAAAAGTGAAAAATAAGGGCCATCCCCATACTAGTATTGATCACAGCGGAATGGGGCGGCAGAAGGCCGAAGCCACTAATAAAATAAGACGTATCTGAGTGGGAATCAGCCAGGGATCGATGGGTACGGTGATCAAGGCCAAAAACATCTTCACTGGGATTTAAGTTTGCTCTGCTTTCTTGGACCCCTGTTACACACCTAAGCGTGAACTAAGGTTGATGGGATGCACGTGGTGAGGTCATTTAAGGGCCCTCCAGGCTGGAGGGACCTGTTTATGTCTGAGATTTGTGTGAAAGATGGGGAAAAAAAACTTTGGAGAAGAATGAAGAACAGAGGTTTTTTTTTTTTTTTTTTTGGTTTTTTTTTTCTTTAAATTTTCACATGCTTTAAATTCTCCATAATAAAAGTTTTCACAAATATACTTGAATTGTTACGCATCTAGCACAATGGTTTCCTTACCAGGTGATAGTGGTGTACTTATTCGGACTGCATGCACCAGGGTGACATGACATCCAAGTTCTGAGGCTGTTTTAAAGTTGATGGCGAATTTGTAAGTTGAACATTGTTTCTTTTGGATTGTTGTCATGCACATTCAACAGTACATATAAAATAGCAGTTTTGTATAATAAGAAGAGCAAAAAATAGGGGAACAGTTTTTGGGTGGATGCATTGGTTGGGGGTCTCCAAGCACGTTGCTTAAAAACTTTTATAAACCATTGATTGAAGATGCATTAAAGAGGCTTTAAGCTAAGCACCTATAAAGCCAAATGGTCTCTCTTGTCCAAATGACATGGGATCAATGATTTGCATCAAGAAATGTCTGTTTATTTGATGACAGAATGATTGTCTGTTTTGCCTTAGTTTTAAACAAGTTCCCGCCCACAAAAAGGTGGGTCATGCGGGTCATGCCTGAGCTTCAAACTGAGATTTAGAAATGATTCCATACTTTGGAGATGCTTCTTTTTTTATACTGCTAAACTACTGCCATCAATTGGTGAAAAACTCTGTTTTTATGACAAATCATACAATTGACCAGTTTCAAAGTAACCTCATTGGATACATGTTCCTCCACCAGATTCTTTTAGTATGGCAGTTTCTACTTGATTATGTCTTTGCACGAGATATCAGATTTCCTGCATGCAATTTTTTTACTAAGTTGGCAGTAAAGGCACTGACCCATTTCATTTACATTTTTGAAATACTGGAATAACAAGTTACCCAGAGATTTTGAAACATCTTGTAGTGAGTCATAGCATGATGGCTGTATCATGCTCAGTGCCAGGAAGCTTTAAAAGGGCTCCACCAAGTCTTCCTTGGTTAATGTCAGCTTCCACAGGAGTTTTACAGGAAAGCTCTGGATTTAGCCCAAATGGTTCGGTATTTGTTCATGTAGTACATGGGCCCTTAAGCCTATTGTATGACCCCCTTGGAACCATCTGAACTACCCTCAGAATTTGGTTGATCATGTCAACTGGTTTTGGAATTGGCTGCGTGTGGCAAGAAAGCTAACAGAGATCTGGCTTTTTCCCAAGAGAAAATAATGCATCTTCATTACAGCATGTATGTTTGTGTGTTTAGACTGGGTTATTGTTTGAGCTTTCTTTCAAGGCCTCTGCTATAGTCTTGACACAGTGACTGAGGGACTCAGAAGCGCAGCAAAATCAGAGTTCTGTGTTGGCGCATTTTCCCAAGGGCCATCATGCTTGTTTGTCTGCACTATCTGAATGCTACTCTGGTTATTAAATATATATTATGAAAGATATTCGATCTTTTGTTCACTTGGCGCATGACATGGCAGTGGCTGTCGCTACAGTGTTGCACCCTACTGGAGTTCAAAGTCCTGGGAGTTTCTTCTGTAACTCTCTCTGAAGTAATGCTAATCTTTACATATGATTCTTTTGTGCATTTTATGGTCAGATGCATGGAGGCTCAAGTATTGTGGCTCTTCCTTTTTGTCTGTAGCGCCTTGCTGTTTGAGATTTTTCCCTTTGTAACCCTATGTGCCCTTCTCCTGCCATCCTTAAAAGTGTTTCTCCATGTGCCAGAATTGCTGGTTTGCATAGCAGAGGGGTTGGGGTGACTGGGAAATTCCTGGGTGGTTTGGTTAATGTTGTGCAGAACATTTCAGCCTTCAAGTGTAAATTTAGTTTGTTGACCAATACTCCCAATAGGAATCTAACTTTTATGGTGGGCAGGGGATGGCCTCACCACTACATTTCTTTGACTGTTACAGGTGCTATTTGGTGATTTGTGTCACCGACTGGCACCAGCCACACCTGGACCAGGTGTGCTCTGCCATCAATTTAAGAGCTTTTGGTTCACACACCAAAACAACCCAAACATACCAAAACAATCCACATACCCCCCCCCCCCCCCCCCCCCCCCATATCACTGATAGACCTTTACATGTTTTACTTAAGTTTCCCAAAGTTCTGTTTTTGTGAAGACCCAGCTTGTGCCTGTCTCTCTTTTTGTGGCAGCCTTTGAGCGAGGCTGTAACATACCACTTAACCAGTCTTGTTTTGCATATTTCTCAACTTTGAGACATGTTGCTGCCATCAAATTCACATAATCATCAGAACATCCATTGATCCCTTTCACAGCCAATGAGCAAGGGGCATTGTCATCTTGAATGAGAGTTGCCATCAGTATATAAAAGGGTATATAAAAGGTTTTATCACGCAGTGAGGCTCATCAGAGCAACTTTGTATCGATTGGTTGTGAAAGTTTCTTTTGAGGGGACACAAACTGTGCCAGTAAAGGATCCCATGCCGCATAACAGTCACCAGATCTTCTCATTGAAGGGGTCAACGATTAAGGAATATAACTTTTAAAATCTTTACTTCAGAAACTTTTTACTTCAGAAGACTTAAAACATAATTCAGTTAACACACTCATTTATTATCCTAATCGCTTAATCCGATGAAGGGTCGCGGGGAAGCTGGAGCCTATCCCAGCAGTCTTAGGGCAAAATGTGGGGTACACCCTGGACAGCTCGTCAGTCCATCGCAGGGTCACACAGTGACGAACAACCACTCATGCTCACATTCACTCCTTTGGCTAATTTCAGAGTAACCAATTAACCCAACATGCATGTCTTTGGATGGTGGGAGGAAGCCAGAGTACCCGGAGAGAACCCACTCATACACGAGGAGAACATGCAAACTCCACACAGAAAGGGCACTGTCCAAGCCTCCCTTCAGCCAAAGATCGAACGAGTGACCTTCATGCTGTGGGGCCACAGTGCTAACCACTATGCCACTGTGCAGCTCAGTTAATACATCTAGTTAATAAATGCTATTTTGGCCTCTTTCTTAAGAATTAGTATGTCACCTTGATTTGAATTACAAGAAAACAAAGTTTTAAATGCTTCACAAAGTGTCTTACTTTTAGATCTGCTTCATCAGCTGTTATTGGCTCTCAGCTGTCATTAACCATGAGAATCTGGTAGCATGTCTCATTTTCTTCATCCACTCTCCTTTTAGAAGTTGCTGTGTTTGTGTGTTCATGCCAGAGGTTTTATCACAGAATGGTCCATAACAAAGAGAAAAAGCCAGGAAATCACTTCTTTAACATCTGGCTGTGAGCATTTAATTAGTATAGCTGAGCTTAGAAACAGAAGGTTTTAGTATTATTCATCTAGCTTCTTGCTTCTGTTTTAGCATCAGAGTAGTAGTTTAAATTAACAGGATGTCTATGTACAGGCTACAGTTTTCTGCCTCCAAGTTCTTCCGATGTTTTCATTTATTGCATACCAGATGGTGAAACAAGGATTGTATAGAACAGATATCATAGTGGAGGTGCTCACAGAGAAGCTGAAGCCTGTGGTCCATGGGGACACTCATTCCTCTGATGTGGCAGTCTCCTACATTGTTTTTTGTGGATTTGAACAGATGCCAGTTCACATAAGTGTTCCCAAATGTGAATGAAGACATTAGATGTTCTTTGTCTTTCCCTCAAGATGTTGCCTTCTTTCTGTTCTCTGTATATCTGCCATTGTCTCACATGTAACACTGCAAAAACATTCAGATATGTAGTAACTGCTGGCTAGCTGCTGTAGATTTTGGAAAGCTCTGTTTGCTGCTGGACTTGCAATCTTTCAGCATGTTGATGCACATGCAGTTGAGCAACTGGCAACATTTGAGAGACATTGCCTGTGCTGAACATATAGGCTGGTTGGTTAATTTACCCCAGAATCAGTGACAGTAGATATAAAAATGTATGAGAAATGTTTGACTTGGGACAGTGAGCTGAGTTTAAAAACATTTAAAGGAAAAGTATAAACAGCCATTGATTAGGATTGCTATCAATTATGGAGTGTAAGTTTTATTTATTTCTGTTGACATTTTTCTATGTCTTGTACTGCAGTATGTTTAACGTGCTACAAGTGAGAGGTATTTGAGGAGAGAGCAGTGTGACAAATGGCAGGAGATCATGCAGAAAATGTGCAATGCTAAACATCAGTTACTGCACATGGGAGAAGTGGTGTGTTTGTGCAGTGTTTGCTGTCCAAGGGATTCTGTAGGGGATGTAAGGGAAAAAGAAAACAGGGTTGCTCTCACAGCTGGGGACTTGCAATTGAATACATGGGTTCATTTTCAGAGTTTAAAAAAATTATGTTGAGGAGAGCAGAAAATCTTGCTGGGGTTTTGAGTTTCTTTTGATGTGTCCTGATGACGATTATGAAATCCAATAAAAACTAATTAGGAAATTAGGTGGCAGATCAATAAAGTTTGCTCTAGTGGAGCATGCTGTTTGTGTGTGCATGTGTGAGTGTGTGAGTGAGCGGGTTTGTAGTGATCTGTTTTTTGAGTTCCTCATTGCCCAGGGAATGTGTTGCAACTCTGACCCGGCCAAAGCAATTGTTACTGATACTCCTCTGTGGATTCAATCTGCTCTACCCACATATGACTCTAATTTATATTTTGTTGACTTAGTTTTTTTTTCATCCATTTGTAATTTGATTCTGTGAGTTCTCATTTTTGGTAATTTAATCCTTCTAATGTTGCACCTAATGTACCCTGAAACCTCCTTATTGCACTTTATTGTTCCAGCTTTGCGCTACTTACTTAATTTATTTCAAAGTTAGTTGACCGCCACAAAAACAAATGACGTAGTGGTGTTGCATTTGCAGGAATGTGAAGGAGACTTGCATTAGATTTGTCTTGTCCTAAAAAAATAAACATTTCTATCCTGACTTGATATTAGACAGCATGTTGTGTGTAAAATTCAACACATGATGCATGTTGTGTTGAATTTCTGCACTTTGTCACAAGTAATGAAAAAAAGTTTAGTATTATTGAATTGGGTGTCTTACAATATTCGTGTGAAAACATTTGGCAAACAATATTAATTTGGGTTTATGTAGCTCTTTTTTTTTCTTTTTCTTTTTTTTTACTTAATTGTATTGAAACAGTAATGTCAGAAAAATGAGTAATGAAGACCATTGCAGACAAAATGTTTACCAGGTATGTACTGGAAACGGAGTTTAGGCAAGCAGTGGTTTTGGAGTTGGTTTGGTTTGGGGGTTAACGGGTGACATGTACAGGATAATAATGAGTTGCCAGGTCAGGCCAAGAGGATTGCAGGGTGATTTGGACAGTACCAACCCCTCCCTTCTTTTCTCTGACAGCCCAGTCCTCTCCTTGGCCCTGCTTGCCGCCCACCCTTCAGTATGGAAACAGGGCCTTGTTTAGCGGCCGGACTCGTCTGTGTCCACAACTGGCGATTTGTCCTTGTCTAATTACGGCTGCTGGCTGCTGCCCGCGTGCACATGACTAATGGAGCAGCTGGGAATGAGGAGGGGCGAGGCTGGGCGCAGGGAGGGGGCAGTGGGGGAAGAGGAAGCAGTGGACGAGCAGACCGGCCGCTGGTGATTTGTGGACCAGGCACTCTGTCATTGCCCTGGACCCATTTGTCTTCAAGAGCAGTCGGGAAGAAGAGGGGTGGAGATGGAGAGGATGGTGGTGGTGGGGGCTTCAGGGCAGAAAATGGTTTACAGTGACTCCCATTTTCCAACACTTTCATCCTTGGCCGTAGCAGTCTGCATGGTTTGCCAGAGATGGGATGGAATGGGCGGCTGATGTGATGTAGGATATGACAGAAACCTTGACAGCTCACCACTGCTATTTCTTTTTAGGGGATTGGCTTGATGGCCACCCTCCCTCTATCCAGAGAACAAGCCATATCTGTTTTGTCCCTGTCATGTGGAGAGTGCAAAGGCTCTGTACATTCAATACTCTGCTGTCTGGGCTCAAACTTTGAGACCAGTTTTATCTCGCATGTCTCTGACTATACACATACATCATCCACAGCTTGGACTTTGGCTGTTGTGTTTTCTGTTATGTCATCATTCAGTCCTATGAATGTCTATTTCATCTAGAGATGATAGTTATCACAAACAATCAAAAAACGCTGTTAATTATTGATTACCTGATTATTAAAGTACAGTTTTCTTCTTGTACCACCTTCACCACCTTGTACCAAATTCTCTGCTGGTTGGCCCTGTTTCCGCATTTCCTTCCACTTTATGTCAAGTTTGCTGGAGACACCTGTGTCTGTTTTCCACCTGGGGTCCTTATTAGGTCTGAGCTTGTTTCTTCAGCCGGTCAAACAAGGAAGAGCAACAGCATGGCAAGAACTACTGACTCTATTGATTTTACTCAGTTTTTTTACCTGCCCCCTTTGCTCTTTCTCAGGGTCTTGTTAAGTAAATAAACACCTGATTTGTCATGTTTGTCCACAAAAAGGAGGGGCTAGATGGAGGGTATATAGGGTGGTTGAGCGAGGCCAGGCATAGGCCTCGTACTGGGTCAGCCATGATTCATTTTGCCATCGCATGGATGGAGGGATTCGGGTAGGATTGTTGAAGGGCGCCTGTGGAGCCTCTCTGTGACCTCCCTTGCTCCTGTTCCTCCCCTAACGCTCCTGGGCAGCCCTGGTCCTAAATCACTAGCTGTCAGTGTGTTGGCAGAACAATGGTGCAGGGTTTTCTGTTCCATCTTAAGCTCCAGCTGAGTGGACATGGTTTCCTTTATCGTTAGCGTGAGCTTGTACCCTCTCTGGCCCTTTCTGGCCTCAGAGCCCCACAAGGCCTGACGGAGGCAAGGGATTAGGCTCTGCAAGACCGTCTGATAAGGACAGTTGGTGTGGGGGCAGGGAAGAAGACATGTCGCGTTTATGCATATTATGCCTTTTCCTCCTGCTTGTTTTAAAAGCAAATCATTTATGTTTTGATCATAGGAGTGAATTTAAAAAAAAAAAATGTTGCACTCAACTTGAGTGGTGACGAAATGATCACATTCAGGAATGAAATTTAGATTTTATGAATACAATATGGCAGCATAATGGTCAATTTTTTTTTTTAATTAGTGAGGTTTTTTTAAAAATCTGTTAAAATTGAGCAATGCTTAGAACACTTCTATGAACAAAATTGTTGAACTTCTGGTCAGACTTTGGGTACTGGGAAACAGACAGTTTCTGAATGTAATTTTTTAGACAGAGTGGGACAGAGTTACTGCCTCAGTCACTTGTTTTACTTTTACCCTTTCCTCATGGGCCTCAATTGTTTTCTCAGACTTTTGGACTCTTCCTCCTTAGTATACTGTTTAAATTTAAAACTCTTGAGGTCAATCTATCAAACCTCTAACTGAGAGGGGATCAATATGTCAGCAGCTCTGTACTCCCTCAACTGTTATGATGATGTCCGTGGTCCTGCGTCTGCTTGGCTGCTGTAGCTGCCGCTACAGTGTGCTGAACAGGGATCGAACTTTGCCTGTCAGGGGATTTGACGGAACGCATGAATCATTATTACTGGAGCTGGTGTTTGTTCCCAGGTGCTAGGTAGAAGAGCAAACTGTGATGCACTGATACCAGACTGGAGCCCACATACAGAGACACTATTTAAAAAAAAAACAACAACCCATTAAAGGCTGATGCAACATAGATAAATCATATTAAATGAAGTCCTCTGGTCTTAAAGAATTAAGGTACATGTGTGTTAGCTTACAAAAAATGTACTAATTCACCCACCAACTCACTCTCTCATCTAAATGTGCACACTTAATCACTCAATTAAGTGTCAGTTGGTATTTGACCCATTAGCTCTTGGAACCTGATCTAGCCTGCTCACCACCTCTGGACTTGTTATCCCACTGTGAGCTCAGTTCAGCTGGCCTGGTAGGGTTCCGGTTACCCCTCTAATCTCATTGGAACGCTTTAGCTGTAGCTGGCGGATGCCTCCATGTCCGACAACCTGCCCTCACCCTAATAGCACCCTGCTTTGTGTTTGTTTTTTTTTTGTGTGTGTGTGTGTGTGTGTGTATTTGTTTGTGTGTACGCATGTTCATGCATGTGCACAAAAACAATATAGATCTGTTACTGAAGCGTGAGCACAGGGCTAGGGAATATGATGATGAAAAATTATTTGTATGTGTGCACCAGCAGTGTTTCAGTGCAGAAATAATATCCTAGTTTACAGGATGCAATTCCCCTTAATATGCCCATCCTAATGTAATTTGGCGTCTATGGAGTGTCTGTGAGCGGAGCTTGGCTGGTGTGTGTTTCTGCTGACTGCTCCTGTTTTGTGTTTATATGGATGAGTGGCTCTCTGGGAGAGCATTATGCATCCTTTACAGCATTTAAAGATTATGTGCATGGTGGCGGCAGAAGCATTAGACAAACAAGGAAATATGTCTTTGATTAAAATATCTTTTATCTCTTTATTGATTAAAAGGCTTAGTTTGGTAATAGAATGTCTGTTCCTCTCCCCTCTGGGTCTTTCTTTTCCTTTCCTTCTTGTGCTTTCTGTTTATCCAGTACCTTTTTAAATGGGTAAAAGAAATTTGTTATTTTAGTGGAATCATTTTCACAATAATTAAGTTTTAAAGCTGGAGTAAATCAGAAATCTTCAATCTAAGTTTGTCACATCCAGAAACCTTTTATCAACCACCCATACCAACATGAATGATCTAAATCAGTGGTGAAAAACCTTGGTCTTTGAGAGACACAGTCTTGCGAGTTTCAGATGTTTGCTCACTTCAACACCTGATAAGAATCAAATGGATCCAGCTGCCTATCAAGTTCTGCACAGTAACTGATTCTATTTATTCAGGTCAGGAAAACTTGTAATACTTCAAAGACGAGAGCCAAGACTCCCAACTACTAATCTAAACAATGAGGATTTTAGTCATATTAAATTTTTAAAATTGTAAGAAAATGAGCAGTATTTTTTACTCTGACTCTTTAGGATTGTGTGTGCACAATTTATGTGGTTGGCAGTTTTGGGCATTTTCTAATCAACCACAGTCAGCGGCATCACCTGAGTTCACCAGATTTTTTTCTTTTTTTTCATAGTCTGTTAAAATTGAAGCAATGCTTGGAACAGTTCTATGAACACATAATAGTTGAACTGCTAGTCAGATTTGGGTGCTGGGAAACTTAGTTTCCAAATGTAATTTTCTAGACAGAATGGGACAGAGCTACTGCCTCAATCACTTGTTTTCTGCACAGTAACTGATTCATTTGATTCAGGTCAGAGCAGGGAAACTTGTAACTTGAGCCAAGACTCCCACTACTTACCTAAATAATGGTGATTTCAATCATATTAAATTTTATAAGTAAGAAAATGATTGTATGAAAATGAGCAGTATTTTCTGCTTTGTACATTTTCTAATCAACTACAGTCAGCGGCATCACCTAAGTTAAACGTTTAATGAATGAATGATACAGGAGAGATGGCTGATGTGTTTCAAGCTGTAAAACTTTTATCAAGAGCAACATAATATGATGAGCTTAGATCATCCATTTTTATGTAGCTTTAATAATGATCCTGGTATTACCTGCTGTCAAAACTTCATTCTACTTAAATGTTGCTGTGGTTTGTTGTTGTTCTGTATTATCTCCCATCACCTGAAAAATAAGTTACCAGTCATGGCAACATGAATATTTAATACCTTTTCTTCTGTTTTGCAAAATTTGTTATGCAAGTTATGTTGTGTCAGATCATCACACAAATTTTATGAGACAAACAGAACTCTGGTAAATACAGAATGCAGTTTTTAAATGGTGATTTTATTCATTAAGGGGAACAAAGCTTTCTAAGCCTTCATGACCCTATGTGAAAAAGTATTTGCCCCCTGAACCTAATAACTGGTTGTGGCATGTGCAGAAGCAATAACTGGCAACGAGTCTTTCCTATCCAGAGTTGTTTTTAACTTGGCCTCAGTGGAGGGTTTTTGAGCATGAGCTGTTCATTTAAGGTCACACCAAAGCATGTAAATTGGACTAGCCTTTTTCCACATCAGGGTCATGTAGATTGAGTTTTTTCCCCTTGATAAATAAAATCACCATTTGAAAACTGCATTTTGTATTTACTCAGGTTATGTTTGTATAATAAAATTTGTGTGATGATCTATTCTTTTTCAAAGCAATGTATACAATGTATCATGGTCTGAGTGAGTGATTAATTCATTTATTTCAAGCAGTAGTTTGTTTATAGCTCATAGATACAAAACAACAAACCAAATTAAGAGGTCACACATGTGATGCAGAAAATGAAAATCCACAAATGAGTGATCTATATATTTAAAAAGAAAGTGTAAAAAGAAGTGTAAAACTTCTTAAATCCTACCCCTTTTCCTAAATGTCAATGCTACAAATAAAATAACTCACACAAACATAAACCGAGCCCATCAATCCAGATATAAGTATATAGGTACATGAGCAACTACAAACATCAAATCAAGCATGTCAACCTAACTACCTGTACAGAGCATACAAGATGTTAATAGGAACACATGGCATTTCACACACACCCACCCCAGATTACACTATCCATGACCACACAATCCAAAACATAGCAAACAAACATCAACACCCCATCAAATTTGCCACATGATGGCAAACTTGTGATGGTATTACTCCTAGCCTTTTTTTTTGGGTCTTTTTTGTCATTGTTGATGGCATTAAACTCTGCAGGTTCGCTTTATATGACAGACCAACACAAACTAGCTCATATGTGAAGTGGAAGGAAATGTATACATGATTTAAAAAAAAAAAAAGAAAAATGCAACTTGAATTTGTTCAGTCCCCTTATTACTCTGTAATCCTTATAACGCTAGGGTTTTCAACATGTTTTTAAATACCTATAGTCAAATACATGTTTCCATGCAAATCTATTGATTTACCTTTATATATACTTTAAACTGTACAAAGATCTTATCTGCTTAATTTCATCCATAACTTATATTCTAGTTTCCCAATTTTTATTGAAATGCAGAATAATTTGTAATGTTCTGATTAATTAAATTAATGTGTTGTTACAAAATACTCAACCCTCAGTTGTTTACAGCAGGAAATTTGCTCTTTACCAAGGACAGTCAAAATTTCTTCCATATTTAGCTGTAATCCCTTTAGCACATAAAGTACTATGTGATTCATCAAACATTAATCAACAAATAAGTCGTGCTTTTGTGACTCCATTTTTCATTTCTTCATAAACTTATATGCTACAAAATTAAGGAAGTATATTGAACCTCTTGGAATATTTTTTGTTGCTTATTGGAAGCAATGTGCCATAATTTTTCTCACTTTTTATTCCTTTATTTACAACAAACAAATAAAACAAAAAACGGTTCTGCTTCTTATTATCTATTTAGTACATCAGCTTTCTGGTCTGCTGAACAACTTATTTTCCTACCACTGGTAAGAACACTTGTGTATTAATTATTTACTAATGAACTGAGTTGCAGGAATGCTTTTTGTTTTAACTAAAAATATACCTTGTTAATGGAAAAGGTTTACCCAGAAAACACTTTGAACTTTGAACTTTGTTTAACTTCCTTTTAAAGGATCCATGTGACATTGCACTGACAGACACATGTACAAAACCACAACAAATACCTTGCCTACAATGGCTTAATATCCTCTAGTGGCTTCTAGACATCAAGGTCAAGCTCTGTCTGTACCTCATTAGTCAGGCCGGGAGACTATATGGGTGAGAAGCTAGATCATGTCTTTTAGTTGGAGCATGTTTATCTGTGTCCTGTGAATATAGTAGTGTCAAGTATCGTGTTTTTCTTCTGATGATAAAGGAGGACTGGTTGTAAAAGTGTGATTTAGTGTGTGGGTGTATACGTGTGACTGTCTTGTGTGTTTGATATGAAGAGACAAAGCTGAGGTTGAATGAGAACAGATGGAGATGTGCTCTTTAATTAACCCTGCAGAATCACAAGGCTGAAAACAGGCCTCGGTCCGTGAATAACATCCAGCACATCCAGGGTGTGTTCAAGGTGCAGTATTAGTGTATATTACTTGTGGGAGCACGCATGTGTGTATGGAGAATGCTATGGAGTAGCCAGAGCATCGACCCATCCCCCCCCCCATCCCCCTTCCCTAGAGCGGAGCGTTTTATTTCTCATTAGCGGGCCGCAAACTGCTGGGGGATGAAATTTGCTAACAGGAATTAAAAGTGCATTAACACATCTGAGAGATTCATTTCTGCTAATAGTTTTATTAGTGCTCTGACCTTTCAGTTCATTAGAGGACTGTGACAGAAGGGAGGGGTGGAGAGAAGCAGAAAGGTTGCCTAAGAGGGTCTTAGGGGCTCACTCTATATGGGTAACCCTTTTGGAAGTAGATGCCATTACAAAATGGATGATGGTGCAAACCTTCTGGGCTTGAATGTGTGTGCATTTTTTTGTGACTGACTATGCAAACACATCGACAGTTGCTTTCATGTTCACCTAAAAACTTATCACCTCTTATAAGATAATGGTGCAGAAGGTGCCAATCATTATTTTATTCCAGCAACTGCTTTGAGATGGTTCCAGCTCAGCCCTGATGGCCAGTTCCTCACCTCCTTTCAGTCAATTAACAGAATTTATAACACATTTTTTCAGGTCTATTAGAACTTGAGTGTATCACTTATCCAGCCAGTTAATTGTTTATAAACTGTGCCCTCCCCTTCGTATCAAACACACAAGACAGTCAAACGTATACACCCACACACTAAATCACACTTTTACATTTCTCTGAAATGAAGTGAGAGAACCAAGAAAAGAGCAACAAGTGTGACTGGAAGGGCATGTGGTTGCCACTTGGGTCAGTGTGTGCTACAGTTCTTTGAATATTTGTAAAGTTAACAAATCAAGAACGATGGTCACTAACAACAACCCTGCTAGATGTCACAGATCACAAGATGGTGTTTTAAACTCATTCAAACACCACCGTGAGATAGCGTTTGAATGAGTTTACCAAGGAGAGCAACTAAGGAAATTAATGTTGTTTTCTTTTGGTTTTATTGGAAAGCAAGTGAGGCAAGTTACAGTGCAATTTGCTTTCCCCTGTTCCCTATAATTAGCACTTTACAGAAATGAAATAACATTGACGAGAAGGTCAATAATCCTGATCTATAGTGAAATTAATCCTTCTATCGACACAACAAGCAAACAATACAATTAAGAGCAGAGGGAGGAGAGGACAGAAAAAAGAAAATGGAAGGAAAAGAGCTCGTCTGAGGAGTAGGATGTGTTTTATCTCTTGGGTTCACTGTGCAGAAATCCTATGAAGGTTTCTAATTAATTCATCCATTGTTAATGAAGGCAAAGCAAAGAACCAGGGATTATACATGAGGAGACGAAGGAACACAATTAGAGATACGAGCTTAATGATTGCTTTTTTAACTTGCTGTTGTTTTTGCCTTGTACTTAGTTGCCTTGCAGGGGTTTTCAATCACCTTGACTTCTCCTGTGTGGAACTGAAATGACAGACATGCCGAAAGATATTAAGGTTAGAGTTTAGTTTTAGGTAAATTTTACAACCTGCAGGTTCATAGAAGTTTTGAAATACTGGGAATGAACCGAGCCTGTCTCCTTTTAGGTCTGAGGGCATTTTCAGTCAACTCATTGAGAATCTGCTCCTTAGTTAGGATATCATATCCCATATTGAAAACTTATTTCATTCTCAGCACATTGGAAATTTAAAGCCATTTTTCATTAGGATGTTGATTGATAACTTTTTGTCAATACTACAAACTGGATGTACTTGCATGTTCTGTAGTTAAAAAAACATATTCTGGTTGCAATTAATTTAGGAACGTACCTTAGACCAAACCTGTCTAAAATAATGGAAGGAGCATTTACAAAAACAAACTAAGAGGAAGCCCTATCCTGTCAGCCCCCAGCAGGTAATTCAGTGCCATTGACAGAGAGGGCATGGTGCTGTTTCCAGCTGAATAGTTTTAACTGGTGTTAGACTGGCCTGGGGATCTGCAGAGGTGCAGAGGCCGAATGTGTGGGCTACCCACATGATGGTGCATCTGAGCATTGGAGGGTGAAGAAGGATTGCCTTTCAAGAATTATGAGCCATTAAATCAGAGCCTGGAAATCTCAAGGTTCCCCAAGACTGCTGCACAAGGAATCTGGGCTGGAGAAATATTGTTTATGGTTTAAAAGGCCTGGCGATGGATTTATAAAAGAAACATTCATCATTGCAGGAAAACGGAACAAAACGTTCCGGAAATAAATACTCACTCTATAGGTATACTTGTCACCCAGACAGCACAATAACAAGTGAATTGGGAAGGAGATCCTTCATTTGCTGGCAGCTGGCCCCCAAAATATGCTCAATGTGAGTCTGCGTATTTGTGCAGTCAGTGGTTGGTCCTAGAACAAAAATGCCCAGAAATGTCATGAAGAGGATCAGTATTTTTAATCTTCTGTTTGATTTGCATACAAATGCAAATTACAGATGTATAGAGATTTTTTTAATGATTCACTTCACAATGTTTTATCAGTTTTAGAAAATTATTAAGGAAAACAAAAAGAAAAAAAAGAGCAATGATAATATAAGATGACTTGTTGAAAAGATCTTATTCTCTGCTGTATTTTTTCAAAATTGATGTCTTAATGAAATTCTTTGGTTATGCTTGTTCACTTGGTCACACTTGGATATTTTTTCAGTTCATCACCCAATCTCTTCCACAATTACCCTCCACAGACAGAAATGTTAAATGTTCTTATTGTGGTTTTTGCATGTGAATGCTTGAAGTTTAAATCTCTGGGTTAAAAATAGGAAACTTAAAGTGTACTGTGGATTCAGTACTGTTTGGTTCAAGATGTGTACTGAACAGGTGTCAATAACATGTTACTACCAGGGGTCCTTCAATTAGAGCTAAAGCAATTACTTTTTTCACATCAACCTGGGTATTCTGATCACCACAGATTTGTTTATGAGCCAAATATTTTCAAAAAAGCCACCCTGGGTGGAGATTTTCATTTTAGATGTAACATTTACACTCTGATTTTCAGACTAAGATGTTTGACTTTAGACATCAAATTACACGTTTTTGTCTTCATGGTATAATCTTAAAAATATGAGGTTATCTCAATTGGTTTCCATGACAGCAGCAGACTTGGAGCTGTTGCTATCAGGACTTATTACATCCGAGATCTCCAGCTCTGGTTCTTGAGTCACTATCCCGCGGATTTAAAATGTTTCCCTGCGTTTAAAATATCTGAATCAAGTTAAATGGTTCACTCAAACAGCTGTTTGTCACGTTCTGCTCAAGCCTATTAATTTCCCATTTATTTTTGTTGGTTGTGTTGCATGAGAGTCATCTAAAACCTACTGGTCAGTGGTTCTTGAGGAGTTGGGAGTCACTTTTTTTTTTTTTTTTGCACAAATGTACAGCTATATGCCAATTTTATTAAGAAACAGAGGCATCGTCATGTGACAACTTCAGATCAGGTGGACTTTTTTATGTTTTTTCATTTTGGAATAGAGTGAAGAATTTTTTCTTTTCCATTTATAAAATTTATAATTTGATGTAGTCTGCAAGTGAGTCTGAAAAAGTTAGATTTTGTTAAGTTATATTTCAAACATCAGTCCAGTCAACCAGGTCATCCTCCTTGTAAGACCTTCCTCATTAGAGCTGCAGCTGACAAGTGCTTTCTTCATTTTAAAAGCAGGAGTTGTATCTCTTGCAAACTTGTGGTAAGACAAGTTGTGGCCCAGTGCTGCTTCATCTGTCAAAGATACTGTGTGATATAAAAAAAAAAAACAAGCATGCCTCTCCTCCTCAGTTTGTACTCGTCAGTATGGTCAGATTGTTTCAGTGTTGCAGTGAGAAAGCACTCAGCTGCCCTGTGCGTCCATCTCTGCGGCAACTGTCCAGGTTATGCTCATTGCTCTTATAGTTATGGGTAGTCTAGCCAACCATTACTTATGTAGTAATGGTGATGTTACCTGATGCACTGAGAAGTACCTTGCTCTATTTCTCTAATGTATAAATATATGCCAATATTGCCGTTTCTAACTTATTTCTCTTTTTTTCCGCAGGTCTTCCTGATTAAGTGCAATTGTACATGGTGTTCTGTCTTTCCTGTCATCTCCACTCCAACCAGTCGAGGCAGATGGCTGCCCTCCCTGAGCCGGGTTCTGCCGGAGGTTTTCTTCCTGTTAAAGGGGATTTTTTTTTCCTTCCCACTGTCGCCGCGTGCATGCTCAGGATGGGGGATTGGATCGAAGTCACGACTCGATGCAATCAGTTGGTTTCTATGATAGGATATGTATGAATTGGCTTGAAATGATGTGTATGTTGATACATGTATGTAAAGTGCCCTGTGACAACATTGTTGTGAAGTGGTGCTATACAAATGAAGTTGAATTGAATTGAAAGAGGAACCTGTGGAAGGACAATGAGCACTCTTCTTGCACTCTGTTGGCTGCTTTAGTTGTTTCAGAGTTAGAAGAAAATGTTTAATTTATGGAGTCATTGTTTTTGCTTATATTATTTAGATGAATAAACTTTATTTTTAATTAATTTTTCTTTTTATTTTAACTCTTTACTACTACTTCTACTACTTCTACTACTTCTTCTTGTTCTTCTACATCACTGAACACAGAACCTGGATAGTAAGTGAGGTATACTTCTGAGGCAGATGAGGTGAATAAATGGCTTGAAGTTAAAAGAGGTCTGGTCACCAGTTTGATGAATATTAAAAGGTGTATTACAAAATATCTGGCATCTAAAACAGATCTGCAGAATCTGTGAGGACTCCATGACCTATAGCAGAAATCCCACTGACCATCTGTATTAGTTCTCCTTACATAAAACACAGACTAAAACAGTGAAATGTTGAGTAGAGAAAAAAAAATTGAGTTAAAGAATAGATGAGAGATGAAGCAACATAACAGGAGATAGAAGTAAGAGAGAATTCACCTCCTGTACTGAACATTCAAGTGTGTGCAAGTCTAACATTAAGTGTATTGATGGCTAATGGAAATGCAAAAGCTTCATGTATGTGTCTTTTTATCTCACATTCAGGAAGACAAGGTGCTGACAGTTGGCAGGCAGAAGTGTGTGTGTGTGTGTGTGTCTGAGTTGATGGATGGGTTGGCAGGGCAAGGCCATGGATAAGAGTGCAAACAAACTGGGTAATAAATGAGAGCGACAGAGAAGCAGTGATGGGGTCCGCTCCCAAGCCTCTGATGCATGCCGACCAGCCCTGGCAGCCATTTGTATTAAGGAAATGAGGAAGCTGTCACTAGAATGAAGAGACAGTGTTCATCCTAAGAAAAGGAAAAAAAGGCCTTTTTTTTTTCTTCTTTCCTTTCATTTTCACTGCTTCTAATTCTCTAACTTTGTCTCTCCTTCTCTTTTCCTTTTGTTCACTCACACACAGAAGCACACTTGTGCTGTAGATTGCAGCTCAGCAGGGGAGTAATCAGGGCGAGGCAGGGTGCTAATGTAGGCCATAATGAGTGCAGCTCTCAGTGACACATCACACACCAGTAGCTCTGTTGGGGGAAGCACAGTTGTAGAGCTGCATGTACCACACAGAAAGACAAACTGTTGTAACTCTGAGGTTAGTGTCACCTGGGGACAACAGCTTTATGAAAAGACCAACAGAGAAGGAGGAAATAAAGTAAGATGAGGCAAAGGAGAAGTATTAATATGTAAGGTAAAACTGAAAAGAAGAAGTTATTAACTTCTTTGCATCACCTGATTTGGCTCCTATCAGTTTCATAGTAAGCAACTGTAGTTTCTACTAAATGATTTGGCTGGTTTTTGCTGCTTACCTTTCAGATTAGAATTTCATCTAAAAACTTATAATGAAGGTTTAGTGAAGCTATTGTTGACCTTACTGAGACACAACATTCACCACCCACAACTTTAGAATTATGCATTCTAGGTACACAGGCAAACTTTTCATTTTAAACTGGATGCTTGTTTCTTACTGTTCAACACTTTTAAATAGTTATTAAAATGCAGTCCTTGCATTTGTAATGAAGTATTTTATGATAATGCGGCTGATATGTTAAAAGATTTACTTGTGAAGTTTGTGGAAGAGAAAGAGATAAGATACATTGAGGAAAACCTGAGCTTGTAAGAGGATGTTTCAGGACAAACTATGTTTGTATGTCTCTATTTGTGTTTGCACTTGGTTTGTTATTTGGATGTCTGCTAAATCTGGGTGCACAATTCTTCACTGCCTTGATGGCCAGTGTTGTGTGTGCCACCCAGATACCGTAAGTATAGCCTGGCAAGACAATGGGGGCAGGCTGAATGTGCCTGCTTTGTTTGTGTGTTCCTGTGTGTGTGTATCTGAGTGTATACAGCATGTGGCTACAGCTGGGGGGATGAGGAATTTGGGCCTGCACCTGCATGTGGATAATTAATGTGGACGGAAGGGTACCGACATAAATCAGTGCCTCTTGCAGCCTCAACAGTACTTTTCTGTTTAGGGTCAAAATCTACTCATTCTGCACTGGATTAATCATGCCTGCAAGCTGAGACGAGGTATAGGTGGTAGAAATGCAAACTGTGTTTGAGTGTGTATGTGCGTTTTTTTTTTTTTTTTGGTAGTGTGTCTCTCTACCTTCCTTAAAGAGAAGCTGTAAGGCAATCTTTCCCTCTACATCCTCGTATTCAGCATTGTAATCTTTTAGAGGACAAACAAAAACAACAGAATGTCATGATTTTCACAGTTGTATAATTAGCCTCACCCTCCTATGTACAGTGATGAATAGCGGAACCTTTAGTTTGCATTTGTCATGCTGCTGTGGCATTGTCACAGATGTGAGATGAAGAAGTGCGTGAGGTCAATACATTCATGCATGGACATGGATGCAGACTTACGATGAGATGCTTCTTATTCTGCTGCTTTACACATATTTGGGCTCTCTAGTCAAGCCATCCTCATGTCCTGTAGATCACTGCTTATCTCAACCTCTTCCTGCAATCTCTGACAGCAGGCCTGCTGTTCTAGTCCAGTCTTCTGCAGATCTACATCCCACTCTGTCCACTCCTATCTCCCAGACTGATAGCCTCTGATTGATCTCATCACCTCCCTTATCTATTATTCATGCTACCTTTCATGTCCTGATGGAGGAAGGGCAAAGAGAGGAAAGGAGACATTACCTGTTTGCTAGCTTGTCTGTTGTGCCAGCAGAAAAACAAGGCTAAACACACATAAAAAGTTGTTTTTTTAAGCGTCTGATTCTTCTGTTCCTAAACATGTGCTCATAGATTTTCCCAACCAAACTGATCTGTGTAATAGAATGAAATGGCTTTTTGAGATTGACGCCCCATGGGGCTACACAGAGATGGGCACAGAGACAGAGAGACGTGTACTTATGGCTGTTTGGGAAGGAAATTAATGGTGCATTTTTTGTTTTTATAATGTGATTTAATGATGCAATTCTTCTTAATAAAAAGAACATTTTTTAACATTTACACATTCATTTGTACATTCCTTCCGTCACACGGGGAAACCCAGTGGGCCAATACAAACATCTCACTCCTCTCACCCACTCAGAGCGCTG
Source organism: Telmatherina bonti (assembly GCF_933228915.1). Classification (NCBI taxonomy): domain Eukaryota; kingdom Metazoa; phylum Chordata; class Actinopteri; order Atheriniformes; family Telmatherinidae; genus Telmatherina; species Telmatherina bonti. Next base: position 25,256,241 of record NC_136622.1, read on the forward strand.
CAGGCCTTTTTATTGCATTGTGATGGATGATTTCAGTTTGGCATTTTTCAGCACTGCCCAACATCCAAATACTCCCCCATGCTTCTCATTTGAGTACATAAGGAGTCTATCCTATATACACAAAGCTGACATCTAATGCATATTAAGTGTGTTTTGTAAAGGATCATTTGATTGTTGTGTAAATGATGCTTTGCCTCTCAGCTGCTAATTTAGCCACATTCCATCTCATTAAAGCGGACAAACATTTTCAGAGAAATGAAAGCTTATTTTACTTGACAGCACTAACACTGTTTGCTGTATTGCAAACAGATGGATAACCTCAGATCATTAGAACATTTAAGTCTATATTAGCTTCATGTTTTACTCTTCATCACTCTTTCTCTTACTGTCTTCATCCTTTATGTGCCCCCCTCCACCCTTCATTGTCCCCCAATCTCTTCAGAGCATGTGCAAGTGTATCTGGTTTCCTGAAGTGTTTAGCACCTTCGCCACAAAACCCGGACAGGAAGCTCAGTCTATTGGCAATGTATCAATTGCTCTGAACAACAATCCGTTTACCTCCATCTCCCCTCAATCTGCAGCTGGCTCAGCAGACACTTCTCACTACTTTCACTTGCAAGCTCTCAAGATTAAACCTGCAAATGCACAGGAGGCTTTTCATGTTCAGTTCAGTATATTAGATATATTCTAACGAAGCAGACTTAATCAGCACTAACACTTTAGACTAAATGGACAAATCCTTGCCATTGTGCACACAAACACACACTCTTAGAGAATCTGACCTTGGCACCACTTTGTCCTGGGGTTCATCTTCTGGCTAAAGCTGGCAAGTCAAATTATTCTGGCAGCCAAGACAGAGGCCTCAGTCACTGCAAGGCTGCTGTCATCTGTTATACAGTAAGGCACACATCGAGACAAAAGATATATATTTTAGGGGTGGGTCTTTCACACATTAGTTTAAAATGAATAATTACAAAAAATTTTACATGTTTAAAGAAATGTATTTAATTGCAGTTTGGTTCTAAACATCTTGGAACATTTATCATTGCACAATTTTCTGAGACATCAATTACTCTGATGCACACATCAGAGGTTGGCTAATAACCTGACGACTGCGTTATGTTTAGCTAGTTTTTAGACCCCTTTAAAAGCTCAGTTTAAAAAAAAAAGTCTAGCAGCTTTTTCTGATAATATTGGAGTCTTTTGATGACTGGCATGTAGATCAAACGCATAGTTTACTCTTCTCAGTGAGCAGCAGAAAGGTGCTGTCCTATAACCTTCCCCCTTCCAAAAGAAAGCGCAAAGCGTGGACCTCACAAAGTACCCAGCTCCAAGCTGCAGTCAGCACAGTACATGTTCGTCTGTGCTTTATGACTTGACTGAAAGTGAAACACTAAATGTCATCAAGTATTGCCTGTCACAGAAATATATATGTGTATGTGTATATGTGTATGTATGTATACATGTATATTTAAGCATTTTATGTTTATTTATATTCAATATATATGCTATTCTACTTTATTTTGTTATTCCAGTATTCTGCTTTCTTGCATGCCAGCACAAATGTGTGCAACTATGTATATGATGTATACATTCCAGATTATTTGTATGCATAGGTGTATATGTGAAAGCAGAAATAAACGCCTGAGGGGATTCCTTTGAAAGGCACTTTAGAAATTAAAGCAGCGCTACTGTTCTGTAATGGGGCTTAAATGATCCAGAAAACACAAGATATATTGAGCATTTAATGAAACACACAGCACACTCCTTAATTATGCTCACAGCATCACTAAAGTGTCTACTAAATCTGCTTATGCCTGACATATATTGTACATACAGTAACACATGCTCAATTTTTAGAATACATATTTAACTTTTTTATTGTTTGGATTTTAATTTTGCATTAGTAATAAATAATAATAATAATAATAAGACGACGGCGGGCGGAAATGTTCCCTTGCCCGGACACGGGTCACCAGGGCCCCCCTCTGGAGCAAGGCCTGGGGGTGGGGCATGAGAGCAAGCGTCTGGTAGCCGGGCCTTTGCCTGTGGGGCCCGGTCGGGCTCAACCCAAAAGGGTTACATGGGCCCCACCACCCGTGGGCTCACCATCTGCAGGAGAAGCCGAAGGGATCGGGTGCAATGTGAGCTGAGCAGCAGCAAGAGGCTGGGACCCTCGTGGTCCGATCCTCGGCAGCAGAAACTGGCTCTAGGGATGTGGAACAACACCTCTGGCAGGGAAGGACCCTGAGCTTGTGCACGAGGTTGAGCAGTTCTGGCTAGATATAGTTGGACTCGCCTCAATGCATGGCTTGGGCTCTGGAACCAGTACCCTTGAGAGGGGCTGGACCTTCTTCCACTCTGGATTTGCTCTCGGTAAGAGATGCCAAGCAGGTGTGGGCACTCTCATTAGCCCCCGACTTGGTGCCTGTACTTTGGGGTTTACCCCGGTGGACGAAAGGGTAGTTTCCCTCCGCCTTCGGTTGGGGGAATGAGTCCTGACTGTTATCTGTGCTGTGAGCTGTGGCCATAAGGTCGTTGGTGCCTGTCGTGGCGGTAATCCCAGAACTCGTTGGTGGACAACAGCAGTGAGGGATGCCGTCAAGCTGAAGGAGTCCTATCAGGCCTTCTTAGCCTGTAGAACTCTGGAGGCAGCTGATAGGTACCGACAGGCTAAGCAGCATGCGGCTTTGGCTGTTGCCAAGGCAAAAACCTGCGCATTGGAGAAGTTCTGAGATGCCATGGAGACTTCCTGATGGCTTCGAGGCGATTCTGGTCCACCATCCGGCGACTCAGGAGGGGGGAAGCAGTGCTCCCTAAATACTGTGTACAGTGGAGATGAGGAGCTGCTGAACTCAACTCAGGACATTGTGGGTCGATGGAAGGAATTCTTCGAAGACCTCCTCAATCCTACCCACACGTCTTCCGGTGAGCAAGCAGAGCTGGGGGACTCAAGGGTGGACTCTCCTATCTGTGGAGTTGAAGTCGCTGAGGTGTTTGAGAAACTCATTGGTGGCAAGGCCCCGGGGGTGGATGAGATCCACCTTAAGGCTCTGGATCGTGTGGGGCTGTCCTGGCTGACCTGCCTCTGCAGCATTGCGTGGACATCTGGGACAATGCCTCTGGACTAGCAGACTGGGGTGGTGGTCCTCCTTCTTGAAAAGGAGGACCAGAGGATGTATTCAATTACTGGGGAATCACACTCCTCAGCGTCCCCGGTAAGGTCTATTCAGGGGTCCTGGAGAGGAGGATTCATTGGATAGTCGGATCTCGGATTGAGGAGGGAGCAGTGTGGTTTTTGTTCTGTTCACAATACAGTGGACCAGCTCTATACCCTCGTTGGGGTCCTGGAAGAGGCATGGAAGTTTGCACAACCATTCTACATGTGCTTTGTGGACCTGGAGAAGGCATTTGACCGTGTCCCCCGGGGACTTCTGTGGGGGTACTCTGGAAATATGGGGTTCTGGACCCCCTTGTACAAGCTATCTGTTCCCTGTACGACAGGTGTTAGAGCTTGGTTCGCATTGCCGGCAGTAAGTCGGATTCATTTCCAGTGAGGGTTGGACTTTGCCAAGGCTGCCCTTTATCACCAATTCTGTTCATAACCTACATGGACAGAATTTCTAGGTGCAGCCAAAGTGTTGAGGGAATCTGGTTTGGTGGCCTCAGGATTGGGTCTCTGCTTTTTGCGGATGAAGTGGTCCTGTTGGCGTCATCTGGCCGTGATCTCCAGCTCTCACTTGAGCGATTCGCAGCCGAGTGTGAAGTGGCTGGGATGGGAATCAGCACCTCCAAATCTGAGGCCATGGTCCTCAGCTGGAATATGGTGGATTGCCCTCTCCGGGTCAGGAGTCAGGTCCTGCCTCAAGTGGAGGAGTTTAAATATCTCGGGGTCTTGTTTACGAGTGAGGGAAGGATGAAGAGTAAGATCGACAGACAGATTGGTGCGGCGTCTTCAGTAATGCAGACTCTGCGCCGGTCTGTCGTGGTGAAGAAGGAGCTGAGCCAGAAGGCAAAGCTCTCAGTTTACCAGTCGATCTATGATCTTACCCTCACCTATGGTCATGAGCTGTGGGTCATGACCGAAAGAATGAGATCTCGCATACAGTCGGCTGAAATGAGTTTCATCCGCAGGGTGGGCTCTCCCTTAGAGATAAGGTGAGGAGCTCGGTCATCCGGGAGGGACTCAGAGTAGAGCCGCTGCTCCTCCGCATCGAGAGGAGCCAGTTGAGGTGGCTCAGGCATCTGGTCAGGATGCCTCCTTGATGCCTAGCTGGTGAGGTGTTATGGGCCTGTCCCTCCGGGAGGAGACCCCTGAGAAGACTCAGGACATGCTGGACAGAGTATATCTCTTGGCTGGCCTGGGAATGCCTTGGGATCCCCCCAACTGAGTTGGCAAATGTGGCTGGGGAGAGAGAAGTTTGGGCTTCCCTGCTCAGGCTGCTTCCCCCACGACCCAACTCTGAAGAACTGGTCCACACTTGGCAAAAGTAGGAATGTTACGAGCAAAGAATGATTTTTAAAAACCTTGTGAAACTGGACCTGGTTCTGCTGATCGTGTGCTATCGTTTTCATGGCTACATCAACTCTCAGTGGAATGATTAAATTCCTTATACAAACAGAGCTTGTTGCAAACTTTTTTTCACTGATTTTCTTACCCAACATTTTACAGTATTTAAAAAAAAAAAACAAATAAAAAAACAAATTTAAAAAACCACTTACTGAAATCTACTTTTTTCTGGTAAGTTCTGCCATAGAGGGCAGAGAAGCAGTTGTTCTCCTCCTCATTGTCTGTGAATGTCCTTTGTGGTTTGGCCATACATTAATAATGTAAAGGTAATGATCTCTTGACTAAAGGCCCTGTCCTGTCTTGTCTCCCTGCTTTCTACTTTCTATTTGACCCTCCCCCATGTCTGTCTGTGGACCAGCCAGAGAAAGAAGTACGGGCCATGCAGAAAGGACAATTCTTGGCCGAGGAGGGCGAGTCAGAGAATCAGAGGAATTCCTGGCTGTGGTGTGGAACAATTGAGGGCACGGTTTTACTTCATTGATTACTTGAGGAAAAGTGGAAGGAAGCAAAGAATCATTCTGAGAAAACATTTCTTCTTTGCCTTTAACCTCTTCCTTTCCTTTACTTCTAAAGTTTGGTCTTACATAATGATGGATGAGGAACGTGCACTGTGGCCTCTCACGTCCTCTCCTCTTCCTCTCTCCTTATCCTCTTCTTCCTCCTCCAGACACACACCCACACACAGACTTGGATGCACAGTGTTTAACCAAGTGATGGATGGGGAAATAGCCGTGTGGCAGTAATAGGACACACCCTGAACAACATGTTTTGCTCTGATCTATTTCTTTCGTCATACAAACATTTGAATAGAAAAAGCTAGATTTTTTTTTTTTTTTTTAACTACACGTCTTTAAGGTTTAACAACTTTTATTTCAACTAAGGTGTTTATTAGGGTGAAATGAATATCCAGACAAAGGTATGGGTGGTAGTAGGGAGGGAGTTTGTGAGTGGTGGTTGATGGGGAATGTAGTGGACAGGAGTACACTACGGCACAGTGGATGGGAGGGGTGGGGGACCTGTGGACATGTCCTTGTCCCTGCGGTTGCCTAGTCTTGATATCTGGTTGGCCCACAATGGTTTTGACGGGGGTGCTCATACGGGTTCCTAGACTGGGCTCTGCTTGAGATATGGGTGGTGGTTGCGCCTGTGCCTCAGTGCCCAGTGGCCTATTTGTTGTCACCCTCCGCCATCCTGCGCATCTCCCCCATGGTGCAGAGGATCTCCGCTCTGAGGTTTCCTTTGCTTTGCGGCTTCCTTTGTTGTGTGCTGGGTGTGTGTGCAGCTCTCTCTTCTTTGCCTTTCCTGGGCTCTTTGCTTTGTTGGCCTGCCGGACTCTTGGATCTTGGGCTTCTCCTTGCCCTCCTCTGATGCTATGATGGTGTAGTTGCTGCCTTCTTACAAGCACATGATTCATCCCAGCTGCATAGTCATGCATGCATGTTCACATATCCAGGCACGCTGAATTGCTCCTGTCTCAATCTGCTTCTGGCTGGTTGCCACTGACATTTGTGTGTATGTCAGTCTCTCTGCAGGTACTTTTGATAACTGTTCATTGAGCATTTTCATGGAAATTATTTGATGCTGTCTGTTTTGTCATGGTTTGACCCAGCTGCTGGAGGACCAATTGTACCTTTCATTTTATCTTGTATTTTTTAAATACTGTTGTTGAATATGAAATATATAAAGATGCATCCTATGTGTGGTTGTTTTAAACCTATGCTGTTTATTTAATCATAATTACTTAGTTAGAATATGGTTTTTGGCCTGAGTGTTACATTGGAAGAATGATGGACAGGAATGGACAGTTTGTTACTTTGACAATATTACACAATATTAATCATTATCATATTGTCTTTTGGGGGAGTCAAAGATGAGAGGGAAAAAGTGGTCATAGAAGGAGACGTAGACGCAAAGGAGGAGGGTTAGAAAGCCACAAATAACTAACATCAATCATCGAGCAGTCAACATTTTCACATGTTTTGATTGCCTGTTAGTGGGAGCAGCCAGGGATCTGTGTATATGTGTGTGTTTGCTCTGTATTGCCCACTAGACTTCTCTGCGTTTCTCACCATCTTCACCTCTCCTTAAACTGACGCACAAACAACAACAGTTAAGAAATCACCCTCGTCAGCAGGAAGCTGGCAGGTGTGTTAACTCCCCGAGTACCAAATTAGGATGTGCAAGATTGCAGAAACGCCTCGGTTCTCATATCTCTCTTTTTAATCACAAACACACAAACATTTACAGGAGCCTAGATGGAGATGCACTTTAGGCTTCAGCCAAGAATTTTCCTTAGATGCACAGTGAGGCCTTGGATTACACTCCATGCTCCAAAATCTCAGTCCTACAAATAAAACCGGGATATGTGCTGACTTGGAGAAAAGGCCTTAACTTTTTTATTCTTTTGAAGAACATTAATAATATAGAAACAGTTCCGAGAGTTAAGAGAATTAATCACCTGAATATGGTCTGTTGGGATTAAACAAAAAAACCCCTTCATTTTTGATGCAACATTTAAAAAAAAACCAAAAACAATTTAGAAGTCTTGTAGTTTAAAGTAGGTTTTTGTTTATGTGATTGTTTAATGGAAAGTCATGCCTCCATAATTAAAGATAAAACATTAAGGGATAATTTCTCTTTTCTTTAAAAGCTATAAGAGTGCATGAAAACAACACTAGGGGGTGCTCCAGGTTTGCTCAACCATCAGCTGACGCTTACCGCTGTTTGCACCTTCAGGTGTACAGTAGATGTTTATCTATGTGCATGTGTGTGCATATAGATGTGAAAGCGTTGTACAGCCAGTCTACCTACTGTCTAGAGAGTGATCCAAGAGTAACCCTTCCTCTTCTCTGGTTCCAATCTTAGGACATCCTGCCACAAGACATCTTTATCATTAACTCAGAGACCGTGTTTATGGCACAAAGCGGTCAGAGGTGAAGTTTCTTAGTTACAAAGTACTGCATTATAATAAAGTTAATAGATGAAGGTTTTCTAGTAGTTGGGTCTTTCACTTCATATTTGGTTACTTAATGCCGTTGAATATGAACAAACTTGCTGAGTGGGCATGAGGGAATGAACTAATTGCATCTTTGAAAGATATTATTTATTTTTTTATTTTTTTAAAGGTGATTTCAGACCGGACAAGATGCACTTATTCTGTCTTTAATGGCGTACTGTAATTGTGGCCCCTTTTGTGCAGATACAGAAATACACTCACTAATTCAGGAAGTTGAGGGAATAGAAGAATCTTGATTGGAGAGATATTAACTGCTCTCATTAAGATTAGGTTGCATATGGTTAGTTAAACATGCAGTTTTTAGTAGAACTGCACAAACATTTACATGCTTGTTTTTCATTTAGTGGCACATTATTTAGGCACACTGTTTCTTGTGGAATTTTCTATCATTGCGGCATCTAATGCTTGCTGCTTTATACTGACAGAGTACAAACCCATTTAGTGACCTCCAACTCTGGTATGAGGGGACTCGCTTAACTGTGGCTAGAAAAAAAAAAAATCTAATTTGCATGATGTGTAAATTATATACATATTTTGAAAGAAACAGAACTGCGAGTTGGCAGCAAATAGAAATTGGTATCTGCTTTGTTGTGCACAGTTGTATTTGCTTGTTTGTGGCCAGACAGCGTGGCTGGTAGAAACGGTACCCTGGGCGCTGTGGGGGAAAGGACAATGGCACAATATTTTGATGAAGTACCATCCGTTCGCAACTCAGAGTATTTGTGTCACACTTTGAAGAAGTTTGTGGTACTTTGTGGAGTTTTTGTCCTCCCCTTCTATCTATTTAGCATATTTTTTGCTGAGAAAATTTCCTTTCCTGTTTTAAAGAAAAATTCTTCCATAAATCTTTTTCCACTATTAATCAGTAGTCATATTTTCAACATTTTTGGTTTTGTGAGGTTTTGTGAGGAAAACACTGGAAAAAAATCACAGAACCAGAAATGTGGGCTATTAACAATAAGATGTCTTTTTTTTTTTTTTTTTTTTTTTTTTAAGCTATTCATGTTCAAGTTTTTCTCACATGAATTTATTCATTGCTAGAACCAAATAAAAAAAAGCAAAAGTAGCACAATATATTATTGTAAATGGCTTCATATTATACATAATTAAGAAAGCATGTCAATAATTCTGACAGATGGATTTTAATGTTGCACACCGATGTTGTGTTCAGTCTTTTCCCTACAACTTGATTATTTCCAACCGCTTAATGTCAGTGGAAAAATGTTGACCCATTAAAAAAAAGTAGTTCCTGGCCCTACAGATCTTTGACAGTGAGTATGTGCACTGATACTGGGACTCTGAATGTGAGGCACAATTACATGCAATTGTTCATCATACTCTTGTTCAGACCTTGATGAATGATGCACTTGACTCCCTCTCCTTTCCTCTCCCCCTTTCTCTCTCTGTTCCCCTTCTCCACCGTTACTGTCACACCTTCCCATCCCTCCACAAAAAAATGTGTGTATGTGTGTGAGGGGGGGGGGGGGGGGACACACACAGAAACACTGATCCAGATTATTCACAGTGCACCATTATTGAATATGTGACTAACACACTGAGAATCGCTCTGGGAAATCAGATTAAAAAATGAATTATTTATAAGAACATGGGATACTGGTCTGATAGAGCACAGAGTGTGGAAGAATACACCTACAATATACCCCAAACAACATTACAAGTTTGATCATGACACTTCCTACTGTAGTTATTCATTTTTATAATCTTCACAAATGTTCCCCTTTATATTCTGATATTGAAATATGACTTGTGGTAAAATTACATAGTAAAAACATTTTTATTATTTTTGCTTAAATATTATTACTTATATTTTCACGCTTCCAGCTTTACACCTATTGTTTGAAAGACAGTGTGAAAGATTTTCATTGAAGTCATAATGCCTGATATCAAATCAGTGAAACCACATTTATTTGTACTTCTTTTTCTCTGCTCTTTGGTGCAAAAATCATAAAATGAAAAAGAAAAAAAATACATAGATTAAGATAGATTGAGTCTCCTCCTGTTTCCTCCTCCTGTTTTTGGAGTTTTCTCAGTTATTTTTCACTTTTTACTGTTTTTTTTCTTCTTGCTTGGTTAAGCAGTGGCAGTGTTATCTTTACCGGATCAGCCACTTCAGTCAACTTCTTTGCATCTTTTTCCAAAGAGTTTTGGTTTCAGTCCAGATGTACAGTCCTACTCTATTGGTGGGTCTTTCTGTCTTAGTCTTTCTGTCCCTCTCTTTCTGTTTTCAGACAAGCAGGCGATGTGCTGACATGGGGGAAATGTCTTGGCATGCAGAGATGTGCCAGCGTCCCTGTGTAAGTGATTACTCTTTTATCTGATCCTGTACTCCGGTGCTACTTTTAGATATTTTTCCATTCATCTGTCACTTTTATTTTAAATCTCTTGTCTTCTGTTGCAAAATTGTTGTTCAACTTGAAGTTGTGTATATTCACATTCACCCCTGGCCTCAACTGACAGGTGTGGTGCTTGAGTCATTCAGGTGAATGTGGTGGAAGGTGGTTATGTCAGCACCTCTAGCCCTTTGACACCCCTCTCACAACCCTCCTGTGGGCCAAACCACACTTTTGGCAGTCCACAGGGGAATGCCAGGGAGTTTCCACTCTGAACACAGAGGTTGGGCATAGAAATAATTCATCTGGAAATAACCCTCTTCTCTGTGTCCTTACCAGTGCTTATCTGCTTTTCCTTGCTTTTTATTTTAATCCGTACACATTTATTTTTTGCGTATTGCTTCCATTGATCTATCAATGATGTTTTTTTCGAACACCATGCGGTGAATTATCTACTTTTCATATGAACTATTATTGATATTTTCAACCAGGGAAAAATCTGGATGCTGTTGATTGTGGATGAAAACATTTTGTGAGAGCGTATTGCTTTCCGGACTTTTGCCCTGCGGGGGGCCTCAGGAATGTTGTAACCCACTCAAATTTAACGTGTAGCAGAGTTCAGGGCTCAGATCCTACTCTGCTCCTGTAACTGTAAGTGTGTGATGGAACTGGAAGGAAGAGGGGTGTGATGGGAAGGATGGAGGAGTGGTTGCATCAGCATAAAGTTGTTTTCTGTGGCCTGGAGATCCTATGTAAAGTGGGACTTGTGGGTGGTGGGGTTCAGAAGAGGGAAATTGGGAGATGGGCTTGAAGTGGTCCATGGCCTGGAGAAACACAAGCACAATAAATGACGAACATGGGTGGTGGAACTGTAGGATACCCTCAGTTTTAAGTTTTGATTTGAGGTTGGTACATTTGTGTTTCTGTGCATTTGAGGATGATCCATGAGGGTATCTGGGTGTATGGGTGTGAAATCTGTGTACATGCTCCTATGTATGTGAGTGTCTGAGGTATTAATCTTCTTTGTCAGTGGAGCCCAGATGCAGGGCCCTTCCAGAAGTGCAATCCTGGACTCAGCAATCTGTACTGGGCTCTGGTAAGCAGGCATTCAGTGTAAAGTGGGGGTTTTGGGGATGGAGGGGGAGGGAAGGGGGGGAGGGGGGTTGGGCTGGCTGTGTTACTGGAGAGGAGTGCACTGATGGAGAGGGCAAGGGGGACAACACACAACAGATTAGCTAATGATATTAGCCAGAGAAGACCCTCAGGTAAAACCCAGTAGTTGCAATTAGTGAAGTTTCTCCAAGGATGCCCTGTGGCCCTCTCTCTCTCTCTCTCACACACACGCGCACGCGCGCACACACACACACACACACACACACACACACACACACACACACACACACACACACACACACACACACACACACACACGCACACGCACATTATGTATATAATGCACATAAACACCAGCAACCACTTGCATTAAGTACTGACATAAGTCTTACTCCACATTAAATTGATCCCCTACCCCCTCTCTCACTTCCTGCTCTGCCTCCACATGCTACCCTTTACCCCGCTCCTTCTTCTCTCCATTAACACCGCTCATGAGCCCCCCCTTCGCTGTTTGCCTACTGTGAGAGCAGACGAACTAACATGTTTGCACTGCAGGAAACGCACGCTCACAATCACTCAGTGGGAGCAAAACTGGGGCTTCAAGCGAGCCATCAGATTCCATTCAAGAGTTTGCTGATATGCACAAGTGCTCAAAACAAATGCACACACGCAAACAGAACAGACTTGTGGGGGAGAAACCCAAAAAAAACATCAAAGCAGGGGGTAGAGAGATTGACATAACAAGCTGATGAACCTCTTTTTCAGTTAAGTTGCCAGAACAGCACTGAGACAAAAGGTGTTGCAGTCCGTTGGTGATCAAAGATATTAATGTATTAGCAAAACGGAGTTGATTTCAAGCATATTTGGTTATAGGAATGCTGAGCAGAGTATGTACTGATGCCAAGGCTTGTAATCAATCAAATATCCATTTGTAAAAGAACTCAACTGATTGATCCTAATCCAGTTAGATGTTGACCATTTTTTTTAGCTGCCAATAAATAAGGACTGTTTAGAATGTAGAGCTTCTGTCCAGACATGAACAAACTAAACTTATTCAACCAAATGCTTGCTGTTAGTATGTCTAGTAGATACTATTGTTGATTTATTGATTTAGTCAACTGAGAGAAAGTTAATTTAATGAAAAATGTCCAACACTTGTCAGCTTCAGCTTCTAAAACAGATGCTTTTATACCCTTAATGGGGGTGAAATCATCAAAGTCAAATGATGACATCACCTTAGTTTGTTATATACACTGTTAAAAAAATAAAGGGAACACATAAACAACACAATATAACTCTGAGTCAACCACACTTCTGTGAAATCAAACTTCCCAAATATTAAGCAACACTGATTGACAATCAATTTCACATGTTGTTGTGCAAATGGAATAGACAACAGATGGAAATTATAGGCAATTGGCAAGACACACCCAATGAAGGAGTGGTTCTGCAGGTGGGGACCACAGACCAAGTTCTGATGCTTTCTGGCTGATGTTTTGGTCACTTTTGAATGCTGGCGGTGCTTTCACTCTACTGGTAGCATGAGACGGAGTCTACAACCCACACAAGTGGCTCAGGTAGTGCAACTCATCCAGGATGGCACATCAATGCCAGCTGTGGCAAGAAGTCTGTCAGCGTTGTGTCCAGAGCATGGAGGCACTACCAGAAGACAGGCCAGTACATCAGGAGACATGGAGGAGGCTGTGGGAGGGCAACAACCCAGCAGCAGGACCGCTACCTCCTTCTTTTTGCTAGGAGGAACAGGAGGAGCACTGCAAAATGAACTCCAGCAGGTCAGCTCAAATAGTCAGAAACAGACTCCATGAGGGTGGTATGAGGGCCCGAGGTCCATGGGGGACATTTGGCATTTGCCAGAGAACATCAAGATTGGCAAATTTGCCACTGGTACCCTGTGCTCTTCACAGATGAAAGAAGGTTCGCACTGAGCACATGTGACAGTTGTGACAGAGTCATCCTCCAGCATGACCGGTTTGGCAGTGGGTCGGTAATGGTGTGGGGTGGCATTTCTTTGGAGGGCCGCACAGCCCTCCATGTGCTCGCCAGAGGTAGCCTGACTGCCATCAGGTGCTGAGATGAGATCCTCAGATCCCTTGTGAGACAATATGCTGGTGTGATTGGCCCTTGGTTCCTCCTAATGCAAGACAATGCTAGACCTCATGTGGCTGGAGTGTGTCAGCAGTTCCTGCAACACGAAGGCATTGATGTCATGGACTGGCCTGCCCGTTCCCCAGACCTGAATCCAATTCAGCACATCTGAGACATCATGTCTCGCTCCATCCACCAACGCCAAGTTACACCACAGACTGTCCAGGAGTTGGCAGATGCTTTAGTCCAGGTCTGGGAGGAGATCCCTCAGGAGAACATCCACCGCCTCATCAGGAGCATGCCCAGGCATTGTAGGGAGGTTATACAGGCACGCAAAGACCACACACACTACTGAGCCTCATTTTGACCTGTTTAAAGAACATTACATCAAAGTTGGATCAGCCTGTAGTGTGTTTTTCCACTTTAATTTTGAGTATAACTCCAAATCCAGACCTCCATTGGTTGATACATTTGATTTTCATTGATCATTTTTTTTGTGATTTTGTTGTCAGCACATTCAACTTTGGAAAGAACAAAGTATTTATTAAAAATATTTAATTAATTTAGATTTATGTGTTACTTTAGTGTTCCCTTTATTTTTTTGAGCAGTGTATTTTGATGGACATGTTTAATTTCTTTCTGATACTTATTAGCTCAAATAGCTCACTGCAGTTCTTTGTGCACTGTTACAAACATTGCACAAGTTATTTCTCTTCTCTTTGAACAGTATAGGCTGTAATTTTCCACTTTGTGATTTTTTTTGACTGTTTGCTTTCTGACTACGGTTCCTTGATGTCTTTCTTTTCATCCATGCAGATACTCTCATTGTTTCTGTGAAATGAATCTTTCCATAAAGTTTTACACAGAATGAGGTGTTACTTTGCCTCCCTCAACAATTTTACTGTGTTGTGATCACTACTTAGAATTACATACATAACAGGACTTTCCTGTGACAAAGGGATGAATTACAGAGGCCTAAAAACATCTCTTTTGGCCACACTGTCTTATGTTATTTCAGCTGCAGGAACCTTTCTGCTGCTTATAATTTTCTTTGTTTTTATCTTGTGCATTTTCAATTGTCTGCTCTGTTCACACAAAAGGGCAAACTGTACAGTAAAGGTGTAAAACTATTTCCAGTGGGATATTAAGCAAATCTTGAGTGTGTGTATGTGTGTGTAAAGAGACGAGCTTGTTTGAATAGCTTTCCTTGGCTTGTCACAGTGACAGCTTTTTCTTAAAAATATGGCCTTTCTTATTATAATGCGACTTGTCTTATCCAATAGACCATCAGACTGGACGATTAATTTAGGTACTGTATCCCTGGCTTCCCTCCTCTCGCCTCTGTCTCTCTTTAACTCCCCCATCTGCAGGAGATTAAACCAAGACCAGCTCTACTTTTCTTTCTCCCTCTGTCCATCATAGTGAAAAATTATCTTTTTGTTTCCGCTTTAATAGTGCTGGCTGCTGAGCAATCAAACAGGAAATAATAGCTTGGTGTCTGATTGTGCCAACCGACTACAATGCCTCAGGTTGGATTGAGGTGAAAATGGGGAAACCACATATTAATGATTCCTTATAAGGGTCATCTCTCTGCAAATACAGGTTTTGTAAAACTTCAGTGTTGTCAAATCTTTGTGGAAATGCATATATGAAAACCAGGCTGTTTCAAAGAACCATTTCACAAGTCCTGTCTTGCTGTCACTTTTCAGTTGTATGTCCCATCATTCTCATTTGCCATTTATTCTTTGTAAGAGCTCCTGGACTTGATCTGAAAGCACAACTAAAAGCGGAATGGATTTTTACAGAGTTTTGGTCCAGCTAAAAATGAATCGGACTACCTGCTAAGTTCTCTTTGTTTTCTTCATAACCTTAGCTTCTTTTTTTTCTTGTTGACTTCCCTACATGCTTGTCTTCATCATTGCTGAATCTCCTCTACTTTTCTGATCTCACACTCTGTTCTCTTGCAGTTTGATTCAGTGTGAATTAATTGCTCTTCATATGGGAGACGGCACACGATTAGTCTCAATCCTGATAATGGTGTGTGGCTTGGCCATGGGGAATACGCTGCCAATTTGCTCACAGCGCATCTGCCAAATGATTGGTGTTTACATGCCACAACCCCTGAGGAGTGTTTGTCACAACGCCACTTCTTACATCTCAATAACACACCTAATCCCAATTCAGACATCACCAAAGACACACACTGATGAGATCACAGATATGAGGTGCTACAGCACAGACTGCAGCACCTGGTTGAATATGTACTTCTTGAAATGTTTTCTTATTCCCCGTTTTCCAAATAGTTTGCCTCCTCCCTCTCCACCTGCCTTCTCCTCTCAACTCTTCCTGCCTTCCTTCATGTCTCCTCCCCAACACTGTGCTTCTCCTCAGTCCTCCCATTAATCACCCCTCTCTAATTAACAGGCCCACTGTTCCCAGTCTTCCCAGTACTCCCACTCTACACCTGGCCCAGCCTTGCTGCCCAGCAGGCATGCAGCGCTCTGCAACACATGCATACATGCTCGCAGTAACAACTGGAGTGTAGCTTGCAACTGACCATAACCGACCTAAAATTGAAGGGGTAAAATTAATATATGCCAAGAATAAAGTTGTCCTGCGTTAAAGCCTTGTTGTTGTTGTTCAACTGTGGGAATGAGCTGGTGATGCTTTGCTTTACTGCAACCTCTTTGTACTCTTATAATTATCAAAAAGTATTCATTCATCACCTCATCAACCTTCTCTTTCTCATAACTCAAAGTCCCCCCCACCCGCCCCCCTCCCCGTTTTCGCCTCCATAACTGTTTTCATTTTTACAGGCATCCTCACTCTCCCTGCTTTGACTCACATCCTTTTTTCCTCCCCCTTCCCACCTTCTCCTTGTCCTCCCCCATGTTAGCCAGGGTGGCCCAGCAATGCAGTAATGCCATCTGCCAGCGCAGCATGCCCTCAGCCTCGTGTCCACACACACTCGCCCACAGACTCTCTCAAACACACGCTCAGCTTGGCAAGGACACCTTCCAGTGCAGGATACACCAATATCCATGCTTCCGCCACCAGATCACCAGAGTCCCACGCATTGTGTAACACACACACACAGTCACTCACACAGCCTTGTTGAGTCACACGCTTCATCTGTCTCCCAACAGGGGGAGTTGGGGAGCATCTGCCATAGCCGAGACAGCAGTCGGGAAGATTACACTTAGAGTAAGGGAGAAAATCATTGCAGCAATCATATACTGCCTAATCATAGACAACAGAAGAAAGATGACCGCATGGGTGTGTGTTCCACACAGACTATAAATGAATTAAAATAAAGAAAATCAAACCAGTAGTTACATGTAAATGCACATTTTTGAGGTGGCAGTCTTTGGGATTTTTGTGGCTTCTTGAAGCATTGCATTACCAAAGGCTGCAAAATTTGTTTTCAGATGTTTGCACGACAATCCATTTGGTTGCTAAAACAAAGATTTAGTAAATCTTTGAATAAAGCTTTTTTCTTAAGTTTTAGGCTTAATTTAGAACAGCTGAAATATATTTAATGTTAGTCTATTACATTTTACAATTAAAAATGGAGACAAAATTATGTCATAGCTTGATAGTAAATGGTACAGGGCAGAAAGCACATAGACAGAAGTCACGTATCATGCTTATCTCTTAGATATTTATGTAATTTATTAATTTATTCTAATATTTTCACTCCTGTTGACATTGAACAAGATGGAAACAGAATTGATGGGAAATGCAGCAATTAGCAAATGAGCTCTAGGATGTGTTACTGTTCAAGCTGTGTTTGGTGCTCCGCCGGGCTGCTGGGGGTGGCAGAGTGAGCGTGTGTGTATGTGATGATGTGCATGTGCTTGTGTGTGTGTTGATGTGGTGCGTTGCCAGGTGCGAGTGGGGGTCTGTGGCAGTATATTTATTAGCGGCTGTCAGAGAGGTGACACTTTGATGAATGGTGCAGAGTAATCAGGGCTGGGCTGTGACAGGCTGCACTCACAGCCTTCTACCTGCCAAACAGCCCAATCACACACAATCATATGCACACATACACACACGTACAAATGTGTTTATATGTGGACACAAAGGTACTGTATGTGCATGTGTTCCAACATAACCTCTTGTTAAACTCCTTGCTACAAGATGAACTACGTCATGAAACTCTACTCATCCTCTACTTTTTTAACCTCTCCTCCTCTCTACTGACCTTTTTCATATGACTCTTCACATCTGAGACTTTTCTGCCATGGAACTGTAATTTCAATGAACTCATTTTTCGGGAGATAACTGAAAAGGATAAATTAGGTCGATAGCATGAGAGGAACAAAGAGACAGAGATTTGGGGTAAAAATTTGCAGAGCTTTGTTGTTTTTTAATTGCTGGTGAGCGACAAGGTAGCCTTAATTAGTATTTGTCTATCTACCGTTGTACAGCAAGGTCATGTTTCTGTGACTTTTGGGTAATTAGTCAACTGCTGCTGACTTACTTGTACTTTCCCCACAGGATGAGAAAATGTTCATTTTGGTTTGCAGTAGTGTAGTGAGTTACATCAGTTTTCTGTTTTTGTTTAATAGTGCCTCATTTAGTTCTTTTTTTCTTCCTCACATTCAGTTAACTTTTTCCCTTATTCATAATTTCAATTTAAAATGGTTTAAAGAACTAAAAAGATCAAGCAACTATTATCCATTGTCCTTGGATAGAAACTACAGCAAATATTGTAATACAGCTCAACACGAAATGGAAATAATTACTTCTCAGCAAGTTTTTAATACCTCCAAACCAGCAAGTAATGGGAGGTTGTAATCAAATAATTTATCTGAGGTTTGGGTTTCCAAACAGTTTTCCACTGATTCTATCAATGGACCGCAGTTTAGCCTCAAAGAATGGTGACTGGAGGGAAGGAGGGGTCTAATGGAACAGAGGAAAACAAAAGGGAGAATAAAAAGAAAATATAAGAAAAAACATAGGGTAGAGAGGAAAGGGGAAGATATGATCGGAGAAAAGTGAAACCAAGAAAGGACTTGCTGAGTGCATACGGTTCATTCTTTTTCTATTTTACAAAGACCCTGGACCATAGCAGTGTCTGTGGAACTGATTCAACTGTATGTCAGTGGGTTTTTTTTCTTTTCTTTTGCCATTACCGCTAAAGGAAGATTGCTGTTTTCCAATCAGTATGAAACTTTGTTCAGCATGCAAGAAAGAAATTTAAAAATGTTTTTGAATGTTGGAAAAAGGTTTACATGGGTTTAAAAAGCATCCTGAATTAGACTATATACAAGTTATTCAGCAGTAGTTTTAGGCTTTGAAAATGTGCAAATGACATTAGAATACGCTCTGCTTAAAAGGAAGATTAGAATTTTAAAGATGCAACTAAATTTATTCCCATCTAGATGTGTTCTGCAGCAGATCATCAGCTGCTTCAGTGAATGAATAAACATTTGCAAAAAATTAAATAAGCACAATAATTGACAGACTGAATGAATAGACTGAAAGAATTCTCCCTTCCTCTCCTCCTTGGTGGAGGACTTGCTGCCAGGTTGAGTGAACATTGACGGAGTAACACTTATTCTCTCCATCACACCAATGGAAATCAATTGGGTGGTAATTGCAGTATTTGACCCCTATCCTGTCTCCACCACATCCCATCTCCTCTCTGTCCATACATCCTCCTCACTCTGACCATAAAGATGAGTCTGAGGCAGTCAATTCATTTTATACACCAGGCATTTTCTCTGAAACTGAACAAGACTAATGTGATACATTTCGACAGACCTGATAAAATCTAAAAGGCAGATGAAAGACAAACTGGAAAAAGAGAGGAGGGGAGCGCAGACAACTTTAACAAATGCAGGAACAGCGAATAGTGAATGAAGAGTTTAAGAGATGGTGATGAAGAGTTTAGAGGAGCTTGTCACTGCAGTAACCATCTGTGCCTGTGTGTGTGTATGTGTGTGTGCTTGCTTCTGTGTGTTTGAGTTGGAGATGGTTGGTCAGATGGGTAATGAGTGACCCTTCCTCCCTGGCATGGTTCTTCCGTCACACCAATATTAATCTTCCTACATCATCCCCTCTCTGAACCGACAGTAAGCCTCTTGGGGCCCCACACACACGAACAGACCCACAACATATAAACACACACACATATGCAGCGGCATTGATGCATAAGCAAGGTGGCAATGATGAATGGAGATGTTCTTAAGATCTGTTTAATAAGTGTTAGGCAGGGCCCCTGAGAGAGAAATGGGGAATGAAAACGCATGTATATCTATCTGCAAATGGAGCCTAACTCACTGGGGTTTGGCCATTTGACTGCATTCACTCTGTGGAAGGAATACAGGGGATACAGAGAGAGGAGTTTTCATACTGATATAAAAAACAATTTGCATAAAACCAAATTTGGCAAGTTATTTATATATTAAATTGATTTTAGGAAAATATTTAGTGGAGTCACTTTGATGGCAGGAGTCATTTGTTTCATGTTCAACATATCTGATTCCCTCATTTTTCATCTTTTTGAAGGACAGAGAAAGCCAGACATTTCAGAACATTGCATGAGATTCTGAAGTTGTTTTTAACCACAAAAAACAGGAACCAAAACCATTATATAATAGAAATCCAAGATAATTAACTTTAGTTTGAGTGTGTGCAATCTGAGAATTAAGATCTCACCTGTTGAATTCTGGTTTTGTTTGCATTGTGGAGATTGAGGAAGCTAAATGTTTCTGATCTGTGAACATAAAGAGCCAAACTAACAGTTTATCTAGATTAGTCAGATAAGGGTGACATTTCAGACAACCTGCTAATATCCTTGTACTGCACATATGGAATTAACATTTTTGTCAGAGCACTCAGATTTGACTTAAACTTGACTAATTCATCATTCTGATTCACAAATTTTATGTAAACATATTCATATTACAAAGAAATTAGTTACAGTGTGCACAATTTCATTATGAAACATGGATTATCCCTGTTTTTGTGAATGGACGCCATGGGATGTTTGGATAATACGGTCATCAGTGATACCATGCAGTTCCTTAAAAGCACTTTAGTATCTACCACTTTTTCATTCTGAAAGTATTGAAATCAGGCTGTGTGTGATTATAAGATGCTGTTTATGGATAACTCTTAGGGCCTCATCCCTGTCATGTATTCTTTGGTAATCTCTTTATCTAATAGTTTGAATTTCCATATGTTTATCTTCTCTGTTGAGTCTTCACTTACTCTACCTGTCAGCACAGGCGTTGCCTCTCAGAAGACCCCTTGTTTTCTTTTTTTTCTCTGTTTCTCTCTCTGTTAAGAGCCTGGTCATGGAAGCTTGGGTTTTGTGTTGTCTGACAGCTGCTGCTGCGTGCCTTTTTTTCTCTCTTGCTCTCCCTCTCTTCCCCCTCTCCTCCTCTCTTTTAAACACACGTCCTCATTTCTAAACTATCTATCATGCTGGCAGGGCCAGTGGGGCCTTTAAACTGTGGGATTGGCACTTTCTCAGCTGCTGAGCTGGAAAAGGGGGCTGCTTGCAGACGGAGACATAAGTGGTGGACCAGCCTGCTGCAGGAGGAACAGGAGGTAGTCTGTGTGAATGCAGGTGGACTAAAAATACACTCCTCCGCTCAGTGAGTGTGTGCATCTGTGTGCAATTTCTTTGAAGTTTGTACCATAAAGCTGTTCTGATAAAATAGCTCTTGTAGTAATCTAAAGTTACATATATTTTAAGGTTGTTGATTTTCAGATCTGGGGACTGCTGGTTGCAGAGCCTCACTCTCAAACAGACTGAGGAGTTGTTATAGGAAATTAATTGGAGAGAAAGTCAATGGTTTGAGATAGGACTGTGAACTAGAGTGTGCACATTTCAGGAATGTTGTCGGCAATGAGTTGACAAACTGTCTCACTTGGGAGTGAGAGGTGTCTGAAAAAATGGGAACATGCTGACAACATCTGTGTGTTATGTGCGTGTGCATTGAGATGTCGCATTTGATGAACATAGAAAAAAAAAAAAACAATGCAGGGCTGTCAGCGGGTCCTGGTCCCGGCAGGGGTTGAAAACGAGCAAGTGTGACTTTCTCAGACGAACAGAGAACCCGTGATGACGCCTCATATCGATGTGAACATGCAAACTCGCTTAAACACGACACATGCATGTCCTCACACATATACACACACACTTGCGCACTTACCCACCAGGACTCTGGCATTTTATTTGTACATTTACCCGTCATTGCGCTAAAAGCCAGCGGGGCAGGTAGTGTAAGAAAAACATAAAAAACATACAGTCTGTAGTGTTCTTGCACACGCTCTAATATGTCCTAATACTAAAGGCCAGTGTGTTTCTATTTAGCACTTTACATGAGGTATGTTTCTTAACCACTCATCGTGCCCTTGATTTTCTGTGTTTTTTTTCCCCCTTAGTTCCCTTCCCACTGTAAGGCAATGTGTTCCAGCAACTTTCCCAACCCACACTGTAATTTTTACTGCCGGAGTGAGAATAATGTCACATCGTCACCACAAACAGAGGTGTGAGAGGATACAGCAGCGTGTCCAGGAAGAGCATCCATCCATCCTGCCAGTCTCACATTCACATCAACAGTTAGCAATCGTCTGTGCCACTTGGCCACCACTGCCGTGTCCCACTGTGAGGTTATTTGACTGTAAACAGAGCAGACAGAACTACTTCATGCCAGTCATATTGGAGCTTAAAGTAAGGTCACAGATTAATGGATGGAGTAACAACTTTGGAAAAGGTGGGAAGTGTTGATTTATGATTTCCTACAACAGTTAGCTAGTTTTCACGGCCACAGTAAAATAACTTTTATGCTTCATTATACGTTTGTTTATGAGCTCTATATAATTATAAATGAAATTAAATTTAAATGACATTTTTTCCACATTTCTTTTACAAATCTAAAATTATTATTCACCTAGGGTCCAAGGCACATGTCTCAACAAAAAGCAAAGTTAATGACACTGATTATATTTTTGTCTTTGTGGCTTCACTTAAAGTTTAATCTTTCCTTTTATTCCTAAATTGTGTTATCTAGCCTTGTATTTTAGGGTTTGAGGAGGACTTTATTAAGCAGGCCTGCCACTGACCTTATCTGATCTGTCAGTAGAGGGCGATCTATACTCAGCAGTACCATTACTTTGTGTGTGTGTCTGCATTTAAGTATTTGTCTGTCTTGAGTGTTTAGTTAATCTCTCAGCTCTGTGGTTATTTTAATGTGTTATGACACAGTCTATGCATTTATCTATTTCAGTGTTTTTATTGCCTTCCGTATACGCCTGTGTAATTATAAACTGAAAAGACATCAGTTCTTTGGTAAGAGACTTTTCTTAGGTTATTATATAATCAGTAGCTCATCATAAAAAGCATCCTTCTTTTCAGGGTTGTAACCAAACTAGATTGATAACTTATATGCAGACCATGTGGCATGAACTCACTTGTACTTGGTGTCTCTTTATTATCCACAATGCAATGTAAGCCGAGACATTCCAGCTGACGATATGGATGAGTTATACTAGTTAATCTGGGAATGTCTGTTTTGTATACCTTAAAACCTCCAAATGTATTTTGTCTTAAAATTCCTAGACTTGGCTTGAAAAACAAGATAGCAGTGACAAAATCACCTTACTTGAAGCAGGTTCTCAGATTATTTTGAGTACCCTATAAAGCCAGTAAAAAGATGTTTACATGAGCGCTTGATATAAACAAACTGATGTGCAAGGTTCTCTGGATGTATGTTATTTATATTGTTATAACTTTTATTACTTTAAGGAGAAATTATTTATTTTAATATTTCTGCAGGTATCTCCTTTCTTCCCTGCCTCTTTTTGTTTTTGTTGTTTTTGTCATGTATTTTGCAAAATGCTTATGTTTGAAGAAAAAGTTGTGGCTATGTGTGCCACATGCTGTTGTTAGAGTTGCCAGGGTACCAATTTATATAGTATTTGTTGTGTTAGACCAGTTTGTGTACTGTCTTTGTCAGGTGTTTGGTGACTATGCATGACTTTCTCACATTTCACCAAGTCCTTAGAAATCAATAAACATCTCTCATTATCACTCTGAATTACACAACTGTACATTTAAAGCCAGGTTTCCTGGAAATTAACAGCGTTACGCCTATTGTGAGCATACCACACCTCTATTGTGCCTTCATTATAATGTATTAACTAACCCTTATCAAACCCCAGACACTGATGTTTACATTAAACATTGTAAACTGATATATCTGCAAATGCAACTGTACTGAGTGAAACTGCTTCATATCCAGATATACCTGTACATGGTATTAACATTTATATATCAGTTTTACAACATGAAATGTATATGTAGTTATTCATAGTTACAATGAAGCTTAAGGTATTGACTATGTGTGTAAGTGTGTATGTATGTGGGTTTGTTTAAATGTGTGTGCTGTTTGGTGCTGCCTCAAGATGAGGGAGAGGTGAGATAAGAGTCTGGCAGGAGCATGTTCAGATTGCCTTCAATTAGTCCAGTCCAGGAAAGACCAGGGGAACAATGGGATATAGATTGGCACTCCACCGGACAAGAGACTGCACAAGATGGAGTGTGTGTGGAGGAGTGAAAGTGAGGTTAATGACAGGCTATACTCACAGACAGATAATCTGTCTCCCTCTTTCTTTTCCCTTCTCTCTTTGGGTATAATCAGTTTCTTCTCTGTGTAGTCATGATAATTATTATAACAATTAGCTCCCTTTTCTGTCTGCCACAGTAAAGTGTCCCACCAAAGCCTGAAGTACACTGAGTCAACCCAGTACATTTATCCATTTATCCATCCTCTAAGCCAAGTGTTGTTTTCCAACACATCACTCTTTCATATGCTGAAAGGCTTTGTCTTGTTTAATTTTTTTAGTGACAGGCAATTTCGATAAGTTAACCAACTCAACAAGATGAAAATCTTTGTCAAATATATGACTGCAGGGGTTGACTGTTGATCAGATTATTACCGGTTAGGGACATGAACTAATGTTTTGACCCCATATGCATTTGCAAAAACCTTTTGTGTGTAATGACATGGTATCTAATTAAAAGGAATGGTATTAATATGAAAATATATCAACTATTGCATGTGATATATTTTTATGGTGCAACACTTGATTCCCATGAACTGCACAGGGAAGGAAATAGGAAGTTGTTTCAACCTCGGCTGATGCCAGTGCTTTAAAGCACCTTGAGATTTCAGATATGTGGAAACTGCATGTTGGATGCTTAGCTTTTTGAAAGCTTGTTTGAATAGTTTAGACTGAAAGTTAGTACCATATTCAGTTTAGATTACTCAAGGAAGGCCAAATATGGAGAATAATTTGGCTAGAGCTTTAATTATTAAACCCAAAATTATTCTACACAGTGAGATCAACTCAAGATAGCAAGTGACAGAACACATCAGTGTTAGTAGGTATTGGTTACTGGATTTAGTGTGGGGTGGAGGATCAACAAAATTTGTGATTTAACACTTGAATGTCTTTCACTCCAGAATTGGGATGATGCGGAGCATGAGGAATAAGTTGGTTCAACTATTTCAGGTATGACAGCCCTGACAAAACCAGGTTACATTGGCTTTTAGCCCTGGTCAGTAAAAAAAAAAAAAAAATTAAGGATGAGCTTGTAGCTTTTTGTTATGTCTAAATGCCCTGACCATTGACCTTTCTGTGCCAAGGACAAGATCTGTTGTTGGAAAGGTGTTTTGACAATTTGTTCAGCTACATTCCAGTCAGAATCAGGAATGACCACAAGACACTGCTGATGCATAAGGACACTATATACCTATAGTCTCGACATTAGTTTTGTCAGCACTTACTACACATATTAAAAACTTGTGTAGTGTGTGGTCTGCCTTTGCGCTGCACTCAGATGTGCATTGGAAACTGGAAAAAAGAAAATGAAGAGCTGTACTGCATGAGTTGTGCTTTTTCCTGGGCTTCTCACTGCAAACAAGTCAGATCTTCAGCCAAGCATTGACTCTAGACCCAGTAGAGCCACAATCATAGAGAATCAAAATTTAGGAAGCATGAAAGAAGTCTTAATCTCAGCCTCAACCTCATTGTCCACTTCAGGTTCCTCAGAACCCCACTAAGGCATTGTCCACACGTAGCAGAGTATCTCACAAAACGTTGATATTTTTCTTTGATTTGGTCTGTCATCCACACCAAAACACAGATTTGTACACTCAAAAACAATGGTTTAAAAACCTCAGACCAAAGTGAAGATTTGTGAATACTCCATTTGCAGGTCTACGTGTGGACATATATAACCAAGGGTTTTGGGTTTTCAAATGTCACTGTCGGCAACAGAAAATGCCATGACATCACATGTGAGACCTTTGTTTATGTAACCGAGGGTCTTGTTCATGCACCTATACTTTTATATATAAAACAAGAACACAAAGTAGTTCTGTGGAACTGGCACAGCCGCTGTCTTTTAGTTAGCATCCTCAAACTTTCCACGGCAACACAGTGCAGACTTGTGGTCTGGCCTTTTCAAAATAGGCACACCGCTTACAGATCACATTAACTCTTTAACATTTACAACAGCATGGACATCCTCAAAACAGTGATGGCATTATTTGTTGTCCATGCGCTTGTATTTGTTTGTTTTTATCAAGCTCAAATACCGCTCCACATAAACTACCAACAGCAAACAACGACATTAAGGACAATTACTTTCTGCCACCTAACCAGATCACGTTGGAGGCATGTTTCCTGTTTTGTGAAAGTGACGTTGTGAGATGAAAGGTTAATTTTGATTGGATAGGAGTAGGGATGCTACCGCTGCCTAAAGGGTTGACATGATTATGCATGTGCTAACCAAAGCAGTTTTGCACATATGTATGAATAGATATTTTTTTTGAGAAATGAGCTTTTGTAGACTCTTTTTACTGGCCAGAGGGGGGAAGATATTTGGTTTTTAAAAAGCCTGGTTATGTGTGGACAAGAACTAAAACTTACACTCGGTCTTTTGGCTGCCAATTTGTTCATAGAATAGGTCAGCAGACAGCAGCCCCGTGGGCACACCAGATGCCTCAACCCCGGGCAAGGAAGGCATCACCAACCAGATCCTTACAATACTTTTTAACAAGTTGCTTAGAATGAGATACAGAGAAGTAGACTGCGATCTGAGCCAAATCATCTTTGTAGCACTGGTTCATTTGGTCAACAGAGTCTTTCCAGAAACCACTCAAGATCAAACTGTGCCATATCAAGTATCTGCAACATTCAACAACTGTTGACAGTGTTGAAATCCAATACAAATCACCAAAATGGTATTAAACATTAAAAATAACAAGACGTGAATGACACATCCAGGACGAGCCCCCAATAATGTTGTAACCCCAGCTCAGCTTGGGACAGTAGGGTGGCAACATTAAAGACTGGAAATTATAGTTTAAGTCAAATGGTTTGTTGAAAAAAAGGAATAAAAGCAAAAACAAGACTACAGAAACCATAATCTGCTTAATCAAAAGTACCACTGTACAAATGACTTTTCATAACACCATCCATCCATCCATCCATCCATCTTCTGCCGCTTATCCGGGGTCGGGTCGCGGGGGCAGCAGCCTAAGCAGGGAAGCCCAGACTTCCCTCTCCCCAGCCACATTTGCCAACTCTGCGGGGGGGATCCCGAGGCGTTCCCAGGCCAGCCGAGAGATGTAATCCCTCCAGCGTGTCCTGGGTCTTCCCCGGGGTCTCCTCCCCGAGGGACGTGCCTGGAACACCTCACCAGGGAGGCGTCCAGGAGGCATCCTGACCAGATGCCCGAGCCACCTCAACTGGTTCCTCTCGATGCGAAGGAGCAGCGGCTCTACTCTGAGCCCCTCCCGGATGACTGAGCTCCTCACCCTATCTCTAAGGGAGAGCCCGGCCACCCTGCGGAGGAAACTCATTTCAGCCGCCTGTATATGAGATCTCGTTCTTTCGGTCACGACCCACAGCTCATGACCATAGGTGAGGGTAGGAACGTAGATCGACTGATAAATCGAGAGCTTCGCCTTCTGGCTCAGCTCCTTCTTCACCACGACAGACTGGCGCAGAGCCCGCATTACTGCAGACGCCGCACCGATCCGTCTGTCGATCTCACGCTCCATCCTTCCCTCACTCGTAAACAAGACCCCGAGATATTTAAACTCCTCCACTTGAGGCAGGACCTGACTCCCGACCCGGAGAGGGCAATCCACCCTATTCCGGCTGAGGACCATGGTCTCAGATTTTGAGGTGCTGATTCTCATCCCAGCCACTTCACACTCGGCCGCGAATCGCTCAAGTGAGAGCTGGAGATCACGACCAGATGAAGCCAACAGGACCACGTCATCCGCAAAAAGCAGGGACCCAATCCTGAGGCCACCAAGTCGGATCCCCTCAACCCCTCGGCTGCGCCTAGAAATTCTGTCCATATAAGTTATGAACAGAATCGGTGATAAAGGGCAGCCTTGGCGGAGTCCAACCCTCACCGGAAACGAATCCGACTTACTACCGGCAATGCGGACCAAGCTCTGACACCTGTCGTACAGGGACCGGACAGCTCGTACAAGGGGGTCCGGTACCCCATACTCCCGGAGTACCCCCCACAGGAGCCCCCGGGGGACATGGTCGAATGCCTTCTCCAGGTCCACAAAGCACATGTAGACTGGTTGGGCAAACTCCCATGCCCCCCCCAGGACCCCAGAGAGGGTATAGAGCTGGTCCACTGTTCCGCGACCAGGACGAAAACCACACTGCTCCTCCTCAATCTGGGATTCGACTATCCGGCGGACCCTCCTCTCCAGGACCCCTGAATAGACCTTACCAGGGAGGCTGAGGAGTGTGATTCCCCTGTAATTGGAACACACCCTCCGGTCCCCCTTCTTAAAAAGGGGGACCACCACCCCAGTCTGCCAATCCAGCGGTACTGCCCCCGATGTCCACGCGATGCTGCAGAGGCGTGTCAGCCAGGACAGCCCCATAGCATCCAGAGCCTTAAGGAACTCCGGGCGGATCTCATCCACCCCCGGGGCCTTGCCGCCAAGGAGCTTTTCGACCACCTCAGCGACTTCAGCCCCAGAGATAGGAGAGTCCACCCCTGAGTCCACCAGCTCTGCTCCCTCATGGGAAGACGTGTTGGTAGGATTGAGGAGGTCTTCGAAGTATTCCCTCCACCGACCCACAACGTCCCGAGTTGAGGTCAGCAGCACCCCATCTCCACTGTACACAGTGTTGATGGAGCACTGCTTCCCCCCCCTGAGCCGCCGGATGGTGGACCAGAATCTCCTCGAAGCCGTCCGGAAGTCTTTCTCCATGGCCTCGCCGAACTCCTCCCATGCCCGAGTTTTTGCCTCGGCAACGGCCGAAGCCGCATGCCGCTTAGCCCGCCGGTACCCATCAGCTGCCTCCAGAGTCCCACAGGCCAAGAAGGCCCGATAGGACTCCTTCTTCAGCTTGACGGCATCCCTCACTGCTGGTGTCCACCAACGAGTCCTGGGATTACCGCCACGACAGGCACCAACGACCTTGCAGCCACAGCTCCGGCTGGCCGCCTCAGCAATAGAGGCACGGAACACAGCCCATTCGGACTCAATGTCCCCCGCCTCACCCGGGACATGTTCGAAGCTCTGCTGAAGGTGGGAGTTGAAGCTCGCTCTGACAGGGGACTCAGCCAGACGTTCCCAGCAGACCCTCACAACACGTTTGGGCCTGCCAGCTCTGACCGGCTTCCTCCCCCACCATCTGAGCCAACTCACCACCAGGTGGTGATCAGTTGACAGCTCCGCCCCCCTCTTCACCCGAGTGTCCAAGGCATGTGGCCGCAGGTCCGACGATACGACTACAAAGTCGATCATTGAACTGCGGCCCAGGGAATCCTGATGCCAGGTGTACATATGGACACTCTTATGCTGGAACATGGTGTTCGTTATAGACAATCCATGACGAGCACAGAAGTCCAATAACAAAACACCATTTGGGTTCAGAGGGGGGGGACCATGCCTCCCAATCACTCCCCTCCAGGTCTCACTGTCATTGCCCACGTGAGCATTGAAGTCCCCCAGCAGAACAATGGAGTCCCCAGAAGGAGCACCCTCCAGCACTCCCTCCAAGGACCCCAGAAAGGGTGGGTACTCTGAACTGCTGTTCGGTGCATAAGCACAGACAACAGTCAGGACCCGTCCCCCCACCCGGAGGCGGAGGGAAACTACCCTTTCATCCACCGGGGTAAACCCCAACGTGCAGGCACCAAGCTGGGGGCTGATGAGAATGCCCACACCTGCTCGGCGCCTCTCACCATGAGCAACTCCAGAGTGGAAGAAGGTCCAGCCCCTCTCGAGGGTACTGGTTCCAGAGCCCAAGCCATGCGTCGAGGTGAGTCCAACTATATCTAGTCGGAACCGCTCAACCTCGCGCACAAGCTCAGGCTCCTTCCCCACCAGAGAGGTGACGTTCCACGTCCCTAGAGCCAGCTTCTGCAGCTGGGGATCGGACCGCCAGGGTCCCCGCCCCTTGCTGCCGCCCAGCTCACATTGCACCCGACCCCTACGGCTCCTCCCGCAGATGGTGAGCCCACGGGAGGTGGGGCCCATGTAACCCTTTCGGGCTGAGCCCGACCGGGCCCCATGGGCGAAGGCCCGGCCACCAGACGCTCGCTCTCGTACCCCGCCTCCAGGCCTGGCTCCAGAAGGGGGTCCCGGTAACCCGCGTCCGGGCAAGGGAACATTCATGCCCAGGTTGGTCGTCATCATAGGGGTCTATGAGCCGTGCTTGGTCTGGTCCCTCCCCTAGACACCTGTTTGCCATGGGTGACCCTACCATGGGCATAAAGCCCCCGACAACATAGCTGCTAGGATCTTCGGGACGCACAAACCCCTCCACCACGATAAGGTGACGGCTCAGGGAGTGTTTCATAACACTCAAAATTCAAATGACTCCAATAAGGGCTTTCATAAACAATAACCTCTACATTTGAAACAGTTCAGTCACATGGTTCAAAAAAACCCAGGTATATGCTCAAAACCCAAGACCAATAGTGGTATTCTTTCTAATCTTGCTGCCCTGAATGACTGTCTGACCTATACTTAAATAGTGGAGGGCTAAATGAACAGCAGTCATCTGGGCCAATCACAGACAGTTAATGGCAAAGCCAGCCAGCTGCAGGCGTGAGATGGAACAGCCATCCACGTGCAGAGGGGATCCAGATATCTGCCCAATCACCGAGCAGCAATTAAACACAAAATCTGAATATATACATAAATGCCAAGGCGTGGGGCTGTAACAGAGGCTGTCCAATGGAATGGCTCTTAAAAGTACCTATAGGATTTAATGTTTGCTCATTGTTGGACAATATTTTCTAACCAGCAGCACCAAGGGGCATTAATTATATTAGATATGCCAATAAGCCCTGGAATCAAATTTCTGATTTTCTCCAAAGCAAATGTTGCCACACAATGAATTTTCAGAGCACCAACCTGCTTTATTTACAAAAAGGGCTCAGGTAGACAACACTTGAACTCTCTACTAGGGAGTTGACAGAACGAAGTCATTACAATGTCCAGTCTGATTTTTTCGACATATGATTCTCATTTACCACTTCTCGAATTATGTCCAAACTCCAGAGAATAATTTAGGTTCATTCAAATTTATTTTTATCACAATGTAAAAAGTGTGTTAAAAAGTGTTTGTGTCCAGTGTTCAGACTTGTAATCAAGTATGCTAGACAGAAAACCAGTACTGTCAATCACGCAGGGTGTTGGAGGAAGAGGGGGTTGGTATGCAGATAGGGCTTGCTGTCAACAGACCATAGGAAAATGGATGCCTGAAAAAGCCATAACCATGATAAATTTACTCCTTCAATTCTCAGAGTACCACCTTCCTCTCTCTTTCTCGCTCACTAACACATTCTGAAAGATATACATGTGTTTCACACACAATGTTCCCCTCCTCTCCACAAACCCCAATATACTACTTCTCGTACCCCCTTCTCTTTCACTGGCATCCAGTGCGCGTGTGACTAATGTATGCGGTAAAGCTGCTTGCTACCATGCTGCTCACAAGCCCACCGCCACCCGAATCGACCCATCCATCTCTACGTCCGTGCTGTAGACCGCTTTCAAATAAATTTGTCTCTGTACATTTATGAAATATTGATAGCAACTGAGAGGGAGATAGAGAGCCAAAGTTTGGGTAAGGGACAGATCAAAAGGTTCAGCTAGTGTAGGAAGGAAGTACCAAATATGAACAGAAGCTTTGTCATTTTTAACTGAAGGTTAGAATAACTACATTCAAAGAATCAACCTTCCACCTGACAGACAACTGCTTTTTGTTTCTTTTTGCCTCAGTCTCCCCACCTGAATAACTAACCCTAAAACTTATCCAAATTCTGGCTTGACCTTCATGCAGCTATAGTGGCCCACAGAAATTTGTATCTCACAAAATCACAAAATGGACCTCCATAAGAATAACCATTACATGGTTCTGGTGTTTCATGAATATAATAAAATGTTTCCCATCTAGTACACTTCCTAACATACAAGGTGAAAATGGTAGCTATGCAAATAGTGATTAATATATTATTTCTATATTGGTCAGCATTATTTGTATTGCCACCTTATTTAGCTACAACAATGAGATGGTGTACCAAACATGATTGTTAAAGAGTAATTTGATGAGAAGAGAGAATAAAGTGTCCTTACAAAATGAAAAGAATCAGGTAAAAACTGGACCGGTAACGTTTGACAGAACATAGCCAGCAGTGCATTTGACGGGAATTATCCACTCCTTTTGTCTTCCTTTCTTGGAGATGGAAACAAGCTAGTTAATATTTGTCTAATACTGTTTATTTTTTGGCACATGTATACCTGCCCACCTTGTTTTCATTACGTGTATACAAATACCACTAAGTGCTTAAAATACATTTTAAAGGTTTCAAAATGGAATAATTTGTTGGACCACTAAGCAAATTTTCCATCACCATGGCACACTTACAGATTACTCAGCTTTACTTCACTGAATTGGAACGCAAACAAAACATCCTGAATGGATAAAGATCAGTTGAGGTAACCATATGTGTGATAAGAATGAGTCAACACTTAGTATTGTGTGATAAGCCAGATCAGTGTCAGTGCAAGCATAAGTTCTAAACCTTCAGTCTTAAGAAGAAGGGAACATTTTGTTTGAAAAGTACTCATTTTTTTCCAATTAAAAGTGCAAAAATCTTGCCCAGGACATTTTATTCCAGATAGATGGCACAAAACAACAAATCATGCCCTTTAGGTACACATTGAGATTGTGGATGTTTGTGTACCAGAATAGAAAGGGCACAACCATCTAATGTGGTCTGAGGAATGATAGGAATCTTGTACAGTGAAGTAAAGCACTTCTATAATGTCATTCTTTGCACAGCTATTTCTCAGATATAGTTTAGCCTAAAAGGGCAGAGTGGCAGAGCACAACCTGTATTATGCAGAAACCTTCAGAACATTGCGTCCAATAATCCACGTGTCAAGAGGCAGTTTACTGCACGCAGAGTTATTGACTGTTGTGATTATGTGTGATTATTTTGAAGTGCCAGTATAATAGGCTTTTCATTGTCTAGTGTTGGTCGTGATGGAAAAAGGAGAATGAGGAGGCTGTCAACAATAGTGACTCATCTTTAGAGATGCATTCCTTCTTTCTCTGGCCGCTCTGGTAAACACATGATTCTTGTTTTTTTCTTTTCTTACTGTAAGGTTGGTAGGAGGGAGTATCTGTTGCAACTCCCTCCTTCTCCCACAGCTTTGCTGTTTTCCATCCATCTGTCTTTCTCTCTGTCCCTTGTCATATCAACAATATGAATCACAGGACTGTCCGTGTCAGGGGCTAAATGTTAGGTCCTTTGCTTTTAACCATCTAAGAACAAAAAGTGATCTGAACTTACCAAACAAAAGGATTCTGTAACTTTCCATATATAATATGAACAACGTGCTGTATTTTGTCAGACACAAACACAATGCCAGGAACACAGCAGATATGTTTCATAGTTCTTTTAAATGTGATGATCTAGAAGGCCACTAAAAGTATAAGAGTAATGAAGCAATGCATAGTAAGAAACATACTTGGCATTATCTGGTGAGCATGTGCTTGACATTTTTATAGATCAGTTTTCCTTTGGAAGGTTGTTTAAACCTCATCCTCACCGCATTTTAAAACTTAATTTTTTCTTGTCTTGATAGTTGTTCATTTTTATTTAAAAAAAGTAATTTATTAGCCACACAGCTCACACTTACACTCATATACTGAGAACTTCTGAAGACCAGAGCAAAAAAAAAAAATCTCCCAAAATTCACTTGACATCATCCTGGTACTTCACATTATTGAATTGTTCAAGGATTGCAAGGGTTTGGATGCTGGCCACTGTACTGTATGCATATTTCCCCCATAACTAACCATGTGTGCCTGTCTGTGACTAAAGTTCAAACTGTTACCAAGAGGTCTGACCTCAGAGATGCAAGCATGAATGTGTGTTTCTGGTGAAAAGAAAGATAGGTCTGGTGGTTGTGTGGTCATTCATGGGTCATGACACTATTATATAGGCAAAAAGACTCTTTGTCATAACCTCTGCCTCTTTTTGTCTTTTTCCACTTCTTTATTTATTTATTCTTTAACTTCTATTTATCCATCTCTCCTCCCTCAGCTGACATACACAGACATGCTAAATCATTCTTTGACAGAAAGAGGGAAAGAGGGAAGATGGGGGGAGAGAGGGAGAGAGAGAGATAAAAGGGGTAGAGAGATAGAGAGGGGAAAAAGAGAGAGATGAGGGTTTGAGCATACATGGAATGAACCTATCAATCCAGGGTGCCTATTATCCCATGTGAAATGCCTCTTGCTAGCAGACGCCTAGTTAGTGTGCCTGTTCAAAATTAATAAAACGCCAGCCGAGTCTGGGCTGAGACTCTGACAAGCCTGGTTATTGATTAAGTCATGTCACAGGAATGGAAAGCTCTGCCATTAAAAGTACAAATTATGCAGCACGTTTAGCCATGCCACTTATTCATGTAGAAGACAGGCAAGAGTCACTGGAAGAATAGAAGCCTGCTCCATTTTCTTACACTGTCCATGGAATCTCTCCGTCTTTTGTGAAGGCCTTTTGTTGTAATTCAGATCCTAATATTGTGAAGTTGTATAAAAGGAGGTTAGCTCACTTGTGTCTGGAATTGGTCTGAGAAAAGACAGTCAGTGAAACAAAGAAGAGGTAGAGAAAAAGTCATTACATTGTCTTATACTATATGTCATGACAAAGAGAGCTCATAGTCCAGACAGAAGTAAAGATGCTGCTGAAATTCAGTGACGAGATGCAAAGCTTGCAAGTACATTTTAAGAGCAAGAGATTTCCAGTGAAAAGAAGTTTTTTGATCGTGTCAGATTTTATTATTTTGACACACAGCCAGATGGCAAGGTTCCTCTTGTCTTAAGTGTGAAGAGTGATTGTGAGAGGGGGTGAAATGGGGAGAAGTTGATTTGAGACATGATAATTTGTCATGAGTACATATGTTAAGAAGTTTGTGTTAGGTGCTCAGAGGTAGATTTGCAGCATTCAGATGGTCTAAAGGCCCTTTTTTTTTCCTCGCACAGAAAGAAAGCACAGGTTGATTTTCCCCCTTTTCCCTTTAAAGTGCCCGTGTGTTGTAGCGGTGGAGAAATTGACTGTTGGAGGCAGAGAAAGAGACGGAGAGAAATGGAAGGGAAATGAGATGGGGGAGTGTCAATAATTTATTGGAAATGCCTTGTGTCAGAAGGGCAAAAAGGGTGCTACCCACAGATCCTAAGGCCACCACCATGCTTGTAGCACGGGCTCTCGTTAACACAAAATGATCAATACACAAGCGCACACACAGAAACATCCAGAGGCAAATGTAAATGTGCATTTGCACATACACACGCATATACAGTGCTTACCTCTGTGCACAGCTTACACAAAGCCACAAACATGCAGAGCAAAAAAAAAAAACAGCCCCCACTTCACTGAACTGGCAGGTCATTAATTTCATGATGCAAAACCAGAACACAGGAGATGAAGATGGAGAGAGGAAAAAAAATAGTGAGGTGCGTAACTGCGTGTGTCCTGATCCATCTAAGAAACATCCGCCAAGCCCCTTAAGAAACTGGTGTGTATGCATTCAAAAATCTTTTTGTTGTTGTTGTTTCCAAAGCGCTAAAGCCGTTGCAACAACTTCTCAGATCTCGGATGGAAGAGGAGGAGAGTTGTCTGAGTGGCAGCTACTTTGTTGTATGATTTATTATCTATCAAAAGTCAAAACTGAGGCCTTGGGTGTCTCTGATGCTCAGATGGACAAATGCTGTCATTTTTCTGTCAGAGGTTTGCCATCTGAACTGTGACACATTTATATGTCAAAGCACCTGAAAAAGTCATTAGGAATACTGGTGTCACCTCAAGGCCAAAAGGATAAGTCAACAGCAATGCAACACGGTACCAAATTGTTTAGTTTTTTTTTTTCTGAATTAACATACAGTGAGGAATGGAAGGACACAGAAGGAATTGTGTGTCTAATTAATCTGTTAATCTTGGTTTTTATGGAACATATGCTGGGAAATTAAAGGAAAACTTTCTTTGCCTGTCTGTCTCTGTTTATTTCTACTGTCCCCTCCACATGTCTAAAGTAGCTTTTGGCATTTAATCCCTATTTTTCTTTTTCTTCTTGGCTTAAGAGCCAGCCATGTCTAATGGCACAGTGTGCAGCAGGCGGACTGCCCCCTTGGCAATGCCTGCTGGTGGAGCAAAGAGCTTTAAGATGGCACAGAGCAGTAAAAATTGTTAGCCGAATAAAGAGCCACTGCACGGAGAGATTGGTTTTATGGCTCTCTGCACACAGCAGAGAGTTATTCTGTCTTAAGTACCAAATTATCAAATGCCACATAATTTAAAAGCTAAAACTTGTGCAGAGTTTTAGGAATAGTGTTGGAAGAAGGTAGCAACAAAATGACAGGGGGGGTAAGGGACAAAGAGGTGTGTGTGTGTGTGTGTGTGTGTGTGTGTGTGTGTGTGTGTGTGTGTGTGTGTGTGTGTGTGTGTGTGTGTGTGTGTGTGTGTGTGTGTAGGGGGAGAATGTGAGAGCTGAATCAGCGGGTAGCTCCGCTAATCGCTGCGGCTCATCTGTTAATGGAGTTAATGAAGAATGGGAGCAAACCAAATGCGCTGAGATGAGAGAAGTTCCACCACACTGCATAGGCCGCTGCTCTGTGTGTCTCCTCCACACAGTCACATTGACTCAAACACAGTCTCTCTCACACACACACCAGTTTTTCATTTCTTTCACTTTCCCCTTGCTATCCCACAATGTTTACCACCTTTTCAACACCCATTGACACAATTTCCTTTTGCACCTTAATTCATAATCTGCATCTTTCTCACTAACCCTCCCACACTAACACCCTCACATACGTATACTTGCACATTTTCTCTCCCTGTCCTGTTGCCATATGTTCCTTTCTTTTACCTCATAAGGTGCCCCTCTTGAGCCGCTTCACAATTCTCTGGTGAGTGGATATATTGTCACAATAGTGTGTTTACGTATGAGGTGAAGAGATATTCAGCGACACCATGCAGACCTCTCACCCAGCTGATAAGGCTGACGGGCTGACAGGTCCCTGTGGAGACGCACACAGCTGATGCTCACTTGTTACAGGCTCTGTAGCACTTATTATCAATCTATCAAACACTTGTTATTGACACAGTAGTTATCGCTCAATTAAGATGCAATTTTAGAGCTCACTGCCATCAATCAAACATTTGGTGTATAAATCAGATACAGGAAGTGTTAATAACTGATTGTTGATGGCATCTTCTAAAGAACACAAAATAGCAGCTTGAGATTGACATTTACTGTGTTTTTATGTAGAAGTTGTATTGATAAGAAGTTAAAGCAAATGTGGATTATTAGATTGACTGACGTAATGTACATCTAATGATCTTACAGTACTGGAGTAAAGCCAGTGTGTATTATTTGTATGTATGTATGTATACAATTTAAATGGACTTGGACTGATATAGTGCTTTTCTAGTCATGCAGAGCACTCAAAGCGCTTTACACTACTTGTCATGTTCACCCATTCACACGCACACTCATACTCCGATAGGCGCAT
The DNA here is from genome assembly GCF_933228915.1 of Telmatherina bonti. Taxonomy (NCBI): domain Eukaryota; kingdom Metazoa; phylum Chordata; class Actinopteri; order Atheriniformes; family Telmatherinidae; genus Telmatherina; species Telmatherina bonti. The sequence goes on from NC_136622.1 coordinate 25,293,508, forward strand.
CAGAGGGCAGCTTAGGGTTCAGTGTCTTGCCCCAGGACACTTTGGCATTTTAGTCAGGGGAAGCCTGGAATTGACCTCCCAACTTTCCAGTTGAAGGACAACTGCTCTTCCTCCTGAGCTACAGCCGCCCAATAAATGTATTTTGTATGTATGTATTTTGTATGTTTGTATACAATTTTTAAAATATTTTACATCGTGAGAAACTGAAAAATCCATATGTTAGACTTGTCGTTTGTAGCTTGTAGTTACAAAGAAATGGTCTCATAAAGTTTGTCAAGGAAACCCATAACTACATAATTCTTTACTGATGAGATGGCTTGTGAATATTTGATGGTCTTAAATATAATTGTGGTGATCATGTGAACAAAGTTCTATTATGAAGCAGGAAAATTATGTTGCCTTCTTCAGTTCTGAGTTGACTGCCGCATACCTTTTCTAAACTGCCTTTTATTTCATACAAATAACTATCTTAATTTCCACAAACAAATAAAATGTTATTTAGTTGTGTATGTGATAGAAATACAAACACAGTTGTCTTAATTAGAATTGGTAGACTTGCAATGTTGTGCACGCACACACAGTCTGCTGGTTAATCAGCTGTGTAAAGTACCATGTCTATCTTTCAATTTCCGCCCATTACGGCAGACGCTGGCTTGATTAGGCCCTTAATCTCCCGAGATTGAGACATTAAAGCATGTATGATGTATTCCCACATCCTGGCAAAGTGTCACACCTCGTCAAGGAAGTATCGTTTGCCACAGCTGTGCCTTGACGCGATGGCTTCTTGGTGTTGTGGCCTGTAATGCAACACTTCTCCTCTTTTAGATTTGTGAAGTACAGTACTGATCATTATCGTGACATTTCCTACCACCCCCCCACCCACCACACACACACACACACACACACACACACACACACACACACACACACACACACACGCACATAAACACTCATTTACACACACTTTCGTCCCTGTACACTCACTCCTGTCTGTTCTGATTTCTTATTATCTGAACTTGGTCAACATGTTGGCTTCAGAAATGTTTCTCTCTTAGTTTCTCTCTTGAAAAACCTTCAGGAATTTGCAGGTTTTTTGTGTATTTTTTAAAAAAAAAAAAAAAAAAAAAAAAGCAGTTTTTCTTTGTAGGGCAGCAAAGTTTGCGCAGGAGTTGGGAGGGGCATAGGTTCTGGGCCATTTCCTCCAAGGACAATAACCCCCATCTTGTTTAACAACTCACCCGGCAGGGACTATTACATTAATTTTAATTGGCTCTCCCTTTGATTTCGCAGGTGAAAAGGGAGGGGTGAGGGGGGTTGCCTTTCCCTTAAATTCTCAGTCAGATCTGCTAAAATAAGTTGAAGGCAGAGGTGCAAGATGTGTTTTTATAGAAACTAGCCGTCGACTTTTGAGGGGATAATTCTTAAAATATGTGAAGTGACAGTCCCAAGTGGAGGTAGGAAACAGCAGGCAAAGCTGAGCAGTCTTTTTTTTTTTTTTTATGTTCAACGACCACACATTATGGTCGGTGACAATTACCTTCCTGCTATTAGTACTTTGCTGCCAGTGGTCTGCACTTTGTCCTGAACAGCTGGTGGAGATTGAGATACTGAGATGGAGATTGGACAGTGAGTTGCTTAATGACAGGGAAAGTGAGAATTCTGTGTTGGTTCTGAGTGACACAAAGAGAGAGAGATGAGGGGCGAAAAGCTTTACATTGACAGGATTTTAAGAGAGAGAGAGAACAAAGAAAGGGATGCAGCGTGAAAAATGGTGAAAAAGAGGCGCACTAATGTGCACAGTTAAATGTGTCTGTGCTGCTAAGCTCCACTCCCATGTAGCCTTGCTAGTGATTTCATTAAATGAACAGTGATTGTACCAATTAATGGTATTGAGTGTTTTTCATTACAGCTGTCAAGGAGAAAGCTCCTGCCTTCATTAAGACTTGCCTGCCCTCTAAATTTATCTTTTTCTCCACATCATGCTCCTTCTTTAGCTTTTTGTCTCCTTAAGACAGTGTTCTTTTCAATTAAAGCAGAGCGATATCTTGAACAATATATTGTTTCTTTTTTTTTTTTCATATGTTTTATTTCTCTTATATTCACAGATTGATATCTCTTCAATGTCTTTTTTTTAATTACAAATGCATGGTTGCTTGTATCGGTGAATTCAGTGTTTGACAGGGACAGGAAAGTGTGTCCTATCTTTCACCTGCAGGCTCCTTGGCCCTGTGAGTTTTGGACGGGGTAAGGAGGGGTGAGGACACTGAAATTCACAGGAATTCAAAGGCACTCATATCCGAGTGCAGGGATTCCCCCAGCCGTTTCTGACAATAGCATAGGAAGGAAGGAGTGTGCAGGCTGTAGGAATTTGCCAGGTGGTAATGCGAGACAAGACAGAGTTCTGTGTGGCAGTGTATGGGATGGTGGTGGGAATGGGAATAAAGAAGAGAAAGAGGAACACCACAGCTAAAAGAGAGTGTAGTGTTGGCACAACCAAATGATACTTTGGAGGAAATTGGAAATAAATGAATGCTTCTGTGTTTATTTATTTATTTTTAATATTGGGCTTTCCAACTTTTGGATGAAAAACAAGCAGACAAATTGAAAGTTTTCCATCGCAGTGCTGTTTGTTTTACAACCAGTGTCTGACTTCTCTGCCCCTGGTTTGAACCTTGGGCTTGAATTCATTATGAGCTCTGAGGTTTTTATTATCTCAAGCTGTAGTTTGTTGGATTGACATCTGTGATGTCTTACCATAGATACGACTCTGTGTACGGAGCTGGTGTCAACAGCACGGTCTGTCCTTGAGGGGGACAAGCAGTTTATACTTTGGGAAGCAATGGAGCATCTGCTTGACTACTGAGGAAAAAAAAGAAAAATGTGGTTCATGCTTAAATATAACTTTTCAGTTAAAATCTGTTCTTGGAAAAAAAGGTTGTAGCAAAGTTCAAGAAATGACTTTTACTTTGTGACCCTTGGCTTCACCTTCCGTAGTTGGGAGGAGAAGGAAGAGAAAAAATGACGAAGGGATTTCCAGATAAAGAGGTTTTATCTTAATTGTCTTGGCCCTGACCTTTATTTCTTATGACTGTAGATATTAAATCAAAACAGTATCCTGACTTCGGTCATGGCAGTCGGTCAGCCTCTGCCAAAACAGTGATGGAAGTTTTGCCTATTTTTTTCACGTCGCATTGGGCTACAGGGTATTTTATCATTTTAATGAATAGCAATGTAAATTGCAAAACTCAACAACAAGAATGACAGTTTTGTAATTCCTTGCAGAGATTGTGAAACGTGAACTCTGTGTGTTTGTGTATTTTTATTTTATCGCTAAAGGCTTTTTGCGGAAGGGGCCATCAAGGGCTTCCCTGCAGCTGGATCCTGTCTTTCATGCTTTGCAGAAATATTCTCCCTCATGACCTTTGGCACATTTCACTGTACCATTAGGTTATTGCATAATATTTTTTTATATTCAAGAAAAAACACTAAATCAAAGAGTGTGTTAGCTTGAAGACTGAACAATATTAAAGTTACCGAAGAAAATAATGTTGTTTTTTTTAAAATTTCAGACCATCTCTGATCTGTTGGGACAAAAACAAGGTACTTTTGCAGGTGACCTATGGTGTTTGGCACCCAGGTGTTGGCTGTTGGCATTGAAGCAGTTTTTATAGGGTGTCAGGGACTCTTTCCCGTCTGCTGTAGTCATGAAGTTTATGTCGCATCTTCAGTGACCGGCTCAGGGGTGTTCAGGTGTTTTAGTTTCTTCCCTAAAATTTCAAAAAGTATCTTAAAAAAAAAAAAAAAAAAAATCCTACCACTAGTGGTTGTAAGAAATGTTTTTGTGTTGTAGCATTTTTTGTTTGTCTTGTATTGTATCTGTCACTTCTGCTGAACCCCAACCCAAAAAAATGCTATAAATGATAATGGTAAAAATAATAATATGGCTGTAACAGACTGTTGAAAAAAGAACCTCCTTCATGTGGATTTTCATCAAAAAATGAAACATAGAAATAGATCATTGATAATATAGTCAAATATATAAGCTAATATAGATTTAATTTACAGATACTTCCAATAAAATATCAGATTGTTCTGTTAAATGCAGTAACATGGTCATTCTCTCTCTTCCACATGAATTTGGAAGTTTGCTTTGCAAAGCCAGCATATAAAAGACAACGTGTCAGACTTACTGACTCATATTTACTTATACTTGTAGAAAAATATATGTGATTGTTTGAATTATGTTCCAACATAATTTTTTTCAGATTTTGTTTTGTACTTGCTGTTTTAGTGTGGATTTATTATGCTCTGGATCTTCTAACATTCAGGCTGAAAGATTTTCATGGATGGTCTAAAAACCTTTTTTTTCTAGTTGATGCATTGAAATAAGTAATTTATCAATATATTTACCAACATATTATATTTATACATTGTATTTATTACATTACAAGATAATACACTATATTGTAAGACATTAAATCTGGCCCAATGTACTGGTAGTAGGCCATACTAACCAGACTTTTTCTCATCTATCATTCATTATGGCATAAAAGCTGGAATGTTCCCCTCCATTTCATTTGATCACTTTTCTTTTTTAATCTGATCCTAAATAAGTCCTGGGTGTTCACTGAGAAAGGGCTAAGATATGTATTCAAAGTTTTATCGCAACATCTCAGTCAAGTCTTTGTTGGTAATTACTTTGAGGTAATAATTAATTTCTGTTGTTCCTAAATGAATATAAAAGAATCCCAATGTACTGCTAATATCAGCTTAAACAGTTTTAGTTCTGGTGTACACGGCTCACCTCTCATCTCAAAGAAATCAGTAAGGAGCTGCTTCTCACTTCATTTTCTCTCCCTGTCCTTTCTTTTGTTTTTTGGTAACCTGATTTTCTTTTTTTGACAAAAATGAAGAAAATCTTTGGACTCCCACAGGAGGCAGGGAAATAACTCATCGTAGGCTATCGGATGGATACATAACTCGGTTGAAACAGCTGTTATTGTTATGGACACATTGCACACTGTTTTAAAGGAGTGAGAGAGGCTTCATAGACCATTCATAATTTTTGTAAATAAAAAACTCAGAGCAAACTGGAGCATCTATTTACATGAAACTGTGTTATTTTAATTTACTGGCTTGTTTTCTTTGTCCTACATGAATATTTTGAGCTATAGGACTGTCACACTTTACCCTTTTCTCATATTTTAGATACAGAAAGGTTTATACATGAGCCATGAAGTAAATCTAGTGATCATTGAGATCATTAGTGATAATGAGTTCCAGCCCAATCTGTTTGATACAAAGGCAATGATTTTCATTGGTGGGGAAAGAAAGCAAGTATAAAATACCCAAAAATAAATTATTTTTACTTCCAAATTTGAGAAACAAGGTAGTTCTACATTATCTTTATTTGCTGTATACTTATATAAATGTTGAACTGTCAATTTTCTTGTTGAGTGTAACAGCTTTGGTTCAGGCAGTGGTTGACCAGTGGCCAGTGCTGGTGACTTGACTCCGCCTATAGGTCAGCACTGAAACTACTGACCAACCTGTACTTGTCTGCCATTAAGAAGAGATTTACACCACGATAGTATAACCCTGCCATAGCTCACATTCTGAGGCCTTGATGAGAAAGCAGCAGAGATGGAGACCGAGAGCTAGCAAGATGAAGATGTGTACTGATGTACAAAGCACACAAACATGGACACAGACAACATAACTTACTGCCTACTTCCCTTCCTTCTCTCCAGTGAAGGAATGTTGTTGTTATGAAGACCTTCAATATTTTCTTCTTTGTCCCCTCTCTCATGGACTCACTACAGCCCTGTAACTCACACTGATGTCAAAACAAACACACTGATAAACAGCCGAAAGCAAACACAGACACATACACACACACACAGACATACATGATCAACGGAGACGAGCGATCCGCCCCTCTCTTATATCCTCCCTCCCAAGACTGGCGTCCCCCACATTGCCACCAATATTTCTCATGAGCTCTCGGCCACCAGCCCTTCATGAATTTTTATTAAACAAAACTCTAAGCAGATTGATTTCACACTGGCTGCTTTATTGCATTTTTATTTAATTCTTTTTCTCACTCAGATGCTCACTTGCTTCTCCGTGCCCTTACTTCAGTTTCACTGCTCTATCCTTTCACCTCTTCTTTCTTTCCTGATGCTTTTCCTGCTTCCTCTTTGTATTTCCTGCCAGCTATCTCTCCTTTTTTTTTTACACTACCCTCCTTTCTTTCACATTCTCCCTCCTGCCTTTTATTTTCTCCATTTCCTCAAGCCTCATTTTCTTGCCAGTTCTGATTTATGCTGCTGAATTTGTGGCCCTGAGGAGTGTTTGTTGTTTGATGAGCTTTGTTTTGACTCTGTCTGTGCCTTTGTGTGGAGTTTATGTGTGAGTTTGTAAAACTGTTTTTATTTTTAATCTAAGTCATCAAGGCTATTGGCTAGCATTTAAAAAAAACAACAACCTGTATTGTGTGGTCAGTTTGATCAGGTAGCATGACAGGTGTTGCTATGGGATGAACCTTTCTATTGTGCCAATAGAAAGTACTGTTATAGAAATATCATCCACTACGTAAAACTGTAAATAGAGTCAGGGAATTTGAACAATGAATGGTAACAAACATTGTTCCAAAATTTTACAGAATTTTCTTTCTTGTAAAATGCATTCTGCATTTTGGACAATGAAACCAAAATCTCTTTTTTCTGAAAAAAATCCCCACCATGATCATGTCTTCTGTAAATCAACATGACAAATCTGGTCTTATAAAGTGTATATGGTGGATTATTTGTAGGCTGGCAACAGTAACTTCCTGGAGACTTTTTATGATCTTGTTGTTGCTGTAAGATTATTAGGCACTCACTTCCCAGAAATCATTGTATCTGAAAGATAAAGACTTGCAAAGCCAACCATGTGAAACTGAAAGTAGCTTAGTAAGAATGCCGTTTGTAAACTTTTCAGATATATATGTATATATATATATATATATATATATATATATATATACACACATTTTTTTAAAGAAAGTCTCCATATGTCTTACAATATCATTTACAAATGCTTCAGAGTTTTGTACATTTCTAAACAATGTAGTTTAGCAATGGTTTACCATAATAGGTGGTTAATAGTAAGCAGTGTGTTATTGTTCAATTAATTTTATCTTTTGACTTTTGAAAATTGTTTCAGCTTGGGAAAAAAAAGTACAACATACTTCTTTTGAAATGGAGTTTTGCTTATGCCATAGATTGTATTTGATTAATATATTAGAGTATGTTGTGCTAGGCATGTTATTTGAGCTGGTTTTTTACCTACATGTTGTATTTTAAAGGGGTGCTATTATGGTATTTCAAGTTTTCTGAGCTTTCTACAGTGTTACAGTGTTGAATCCTCATCAGACACGTGAACGGCACCGTTTTTTATCACCTAAACGCATGTTTGAGTTTGATTTTGAGTTCCAGCACGCTCTCCGTTAAGTTTCCATGGTGACGAAAAACGTGTCGTTTTAGAGAGTTATTTCTACTTGGAAATCCTTGTGACGTCCCGGGGGATAAGGTTTGGTGATTGGTTACCTTCTACTGGTTAACAAGGACATGTATAAATACATCAGGTGAGTGGAAAACGTGGGATAAAGTTATTTCCAACGATGGCTGGTGAGTTTACCAAAGAGAGACATCCTGCTGCATTCGTTGCTGTGGGTTGCTGTTTTCCACTTTGTTTTCAGGGTCTGATTCAGGTTCCAACATGTAGGGCTGTATGCTCTGTGTTGACATTGTATTTTGTGTTTTTTATTGAGTTCATATGAGCCTAATCCTTCTGTTTATGAAATGTTACAATGACGGCAAAAGTAGGTGCGGTGCGCGCACCCAATGTAGCGCGGTGGAGGGAGGCGGGGCTTAATGCGGAAGAGTCTCAATCCACTCGTTTTGCCCACAGGCTGATCTGACAGCCTATGGAGAGGGTCGGTCTGAAGTAAATAAAGCGATTTGTGACAATAACTCGATCAATCCCAGCCCTTCTGGTCTCAGAAATAAAAATAAATTAGCCTGAAATGCACAAAATAGTTCCACTTAAAGTTTAATGGTGGTAGATTTTCTTGCTGCTAGATCAAGGTAGGTTGTTTCCATTTTTAAGTGCTGTAATAAGCTTAGCTCCTATAGCTTCATACAGAATTCCTTTTGAAAAATGTTGTTGAGTTTCTTTAATAACTTGCAGGAGAACAAAACCTTTTCACATATTACTACCTTTTGGGGTTATAAATGACAAGTTTTGATTGTGATGTAATTGTATGTATTGGCTGATAATGATTAGATGTTTTCTGAGATCACAAGTTCCACCAGGTTGATGTTGTTGCAATTATTTGGTTTCGGAGCCAGGAATCCATGTGGAAAAAAAAATAGCATGCTGATTTAACAGTTACCTCTGGTTTTATCAAATCACAAAAAGCAACAAAAATATCTGATTGCGATTTTATTTACGTTACCAACATTTAAACAATAAGATATAAAACAAACTCTTCCTTCCACAAACAACTTAAATTACATTATGCATGTTTAAAAAAACATTTTTTAAAAAGAAAATGAAAAGTAAGTTTTTCTTTTGGTATATCATTAAAAAGCATGTATGTAAAGTTTACTCTTATCAGACTCTCAAACAAAATATTTGAATGTACTTTAGAATGTATCATATTCATCAATACTGTACAGTCTGACTGTCATAATTCCACACAACGCCCTAAGGTGTTGACATTTACCTCACCAGTTATAATAAACTTTGTTTATTGGATCAAAGTGCATGACAATAATTCCACATGTTCACTCTTGAAGTCTTACAAGAAGCTACTCAGTGTTTAATCAATATTTTCCATTTGAATCAGTGCAAGTGGATTGTTAATCAATTACTCAATGCATTGGTGTAGGTGGATGCGTTGTTAGACTCCACAGTTTAACTTGACCCTACGTACTCTGTTGAAAGGAATCTCACTATAGCACTGCATGTGGAAAAATATTCTCTTGTGCATTGAATATTTTGTCATTTTTAAATGGAGTCTACAATTTACGGACAATTTCCCAAACCTGCAGACAGATGGAAAAATGCACCCCCATCTTAGGTTGCACTCACATGAGGATCGTCTGCTAGACTCTATCTGTTTGGGGACTCGGCTCAGTTGTAGTGGGGTGTATCCATTCAGACAGAGATTGCATTCGCTTCATAGTGCTGCTGGTGCTGCACTTGTATTTAGCAAAAGAGACAAAAAGACCCACGGGAAGGCAAACACTCAGTTTTGTGCTCTATGTTTAACTTGCAATAATCGCTGGTTTGTTTGTTTTTTTTTTTTTTGTTATGCAAGTCTATTGCAGAAATAGAATGCAACGGACACAGTATAAACAACAGTTGAGGCAGAGGACTCTTAACACGATGCTATGTATGTACCCACATTGCAATGCTACGTCAAATGCAGGAAGTGACTTTTTTTTTGTAGTCTGCTTAAAGTATTTGGTCCACTTGAAACCAACCGAGACCTGCGTTTGTAGGCGGACCAAGTCTGCTTCTTTGGTCTGAATCAGAATTTGTTTGGCACATTCACAGCTTCCCAAATGAATCAGACTTTCCGCGCAAACGGACTGATTTGAATCAAAAAGGCTGATGTGAATGTTCCCTTAGTTGAGCACATAAACGCAGGTTGCTAGTCTGTTATGCGCACCGTAAAACTGACTTAAAATAGTTTTTAATTGTAAAGAGCTTCAGAATGCAGCACGTTGAGACATTTAGTGATTTCCTCTGGAGACAACAGTGTCTCTTCCATCATCCAACATTTCATGAATTAACAGGATGGAGCGAGGATCTGTGTGTCTTGTGTGAAAGGTTGGTCATAATTAAAAACAATCAAAACCCCACAGCTCATCTCCTACCTGTGTTCAAAGAAACAAGCATTTGAACTTATTTGCAACTGAAGTCTTGAAATCATGATGAGGATATAATAATCAGATGGAATCAACAGGCTGAAATAGTTACTCATTTTATTGTGTTAATATTTTGTATTGAAAGGGATCCTGTGTATTAACATCTTTGTTTGTTGTCCCGTACTTAAGGAAAGCACTACTTTGTTGACTTGATCGGAAACTTTACACTTGATGCTGAACGACAATCCTAATAAGAAGATGAAATGATGGCAACAACCAAAATCAAAGGGTCTAAAAACAGCTCCACTGCCTTGTATGAAAAAAAGTATACGCTGTTAGTTTTATGGTGCTATCTACAATGGAATACCAAAACAAGCAAGCAGCACCATACTGTACCATATCATGAAATTGGAAAGTGCCATTTCTACTCTGTTTGAATGACACTTAGAAAAATGTCATTGTCAGACCAAACCTGAGCTATTAAAATGACTGCTAATGTGTTAAAAAAGGTGTAACCATATCAAATTGAACTTTTCCAAAGTGGACTAATTCACAATAATTCAAATAAAAATTAAGTCTCTCCATGTCAGGGAGACTCTGATGTACCCCGATGCCTTCAATGCTGCAAAGTTTAGCTCAATACATCTTTTTTTTTCATAAGCAGTAAACTGTTAAGTGAGTATTAATAAAGTTCCCACCGATAAAGTTGGAAGTGTAAGAATGTCTTGCACACTTTTCTTACACAGCTCATTGTCACGTTGTCAAATAGACTCAGTTTTAATAACTTGTTTCCCCTCCCATACATGCATACTGGGATAAGAACAATGGGCAGGTTAAATGACCATATCAAGAAATAACTGTGGCTTGATTTAGCTCTGCATGTAACTATTAGTGTGTCTTTTTCACTTCCAAAAGTAGTTTGGATGACTGATGCTGAGCTGGGAGAAGGTCAACTTGTCTGTGCTAACAGCATCTGCTGCTGTAGTGTTTGAGTGTACAGCAGTAAGCAGTGGTTGTTCCCAATTCACTCGGAAGTGATGAGGCAGTGTGAGGCCCCTGCTGGGTGTAATGAGGCTCCCCACAGCTCCACACAGTCTCACAGAGTTTTCCTCAGCAGGCTTGTATTTGCACAGTACCATGCCTTACCACTAAACCACATATGTAGAGACTTACACACACTGATAGACAAACACACATGTACAATATGCCTTACATTCTTTTAAATTGTTGATTATATTTCTCTCTTGTCCAGCCTTGGTCCCACATGCTCTCCAGGCATATGGCCTGTTTTATGTTCGTCTTACCCCTTCTGCTCTCTACTCATTGCTCATACCTTCTGTCAGCCCCTCCTTTTCCTCTTCTATCCACGCCCAGCAGGAGTTCTGTGTAATTGGGCTGTTGTCAACAGCACATTAGCCTGGATTAGTGGCAAAGTGACTCCTGGCTGATGCTGTTGACCCCTCCAGACACAGGTCATATAAGGTAAAGAACAGCAGCTGCTGTTGTAAAGAGTTTTGCATGTGTGTCTGAATGAGAGTATTTACATGTAATAGGACACATGCAGAAAAATGTGACAAAAATAGTTTACTTTCTGTGGAGTGAGTATTTTAATATTTCCTTGTATAAATAAAAAAGTTTTATGTTTGTGTTTGGTGTGTGCATGGCATGATGTAATAGTTAAGACCTCACATCTCACGCATCAGGTTGGCAATGCTGCAAAGGTTTGATGTATGTGCATCTGTATGGACATGCAACACGCCTCCCCGCCCCTCTTATTCAGTCAACACCACCGTGTGTATGGTCTGCCTCAACACAGTGTTCAGGTGGGGGAGGTGAGCTGTATATACCATTGAGTCTACTGTAAGTGCAGTGTTGAATGTCTAATAGATCAGACGAGGCAGCCCTTAGGTCGCTGTTTGCAAGGCAGATGCTTTTTCCATTCTTGTTCTCTGTTGTCTCTCTGTTGTTTCTATCCTTTCCTCTTCCTCAAAAAGGAATACTTTTTGTTGCCTCTTGGCTAGGACACCTTTGAAAAAGAGGTTTTTAATCTCAATGGGACTTTCCTGGTTAAATAAAGGAAAAAAAAAACCCACTCTTTCTCAAACTCATAACCTTGAACTGCTGAATTGGTATGGACAAGATGGGCATGACATATAAAGAAAAATCCTTGTTTTGTTTTGTTTGTGATGGATGCAGAGTTTAGGTCTGTTGGCTGTATGAAATAACACATTTGTTTCTGTTGTGTCGCTATAAGGAAGTATTTGTGTTCAAGAGCATATTGATAAAAACTGCCCGTCTCCGTTTTCTGTTTTCCCTTTTCCCTTTTCTCCATATTGTTGTCAGTGTCTCTGTAGGCCTAGGGTGATTCCAGAAGCTCTATCCCATCCTTGTCCACCTGCCTTTGTTTCTAAAACAGTCACTTTTATTGCCGTCCAGAGGCAGACAGAGCTAAGCTAAGGAAACAGAATCCTGCTGTATATGGAAATAAGCCTTCTGTCACAATACAATATCTCTTCCTCCCCTTCTTATTCTCCCAAAAATAGAGAAAGGGGAGAGGAGACACCGGACAACATTGTTCTTCTTGCCCAGTTTTGAGAAATTAATTATGAATGAGTAAGTGAGTTAGGAAAAAGGGTTTTGGATTCAATTGGTGTTAACATAATTACAATTCTCTCCTTTTTAAATGAAGGGACTGGGGCCATTTCTCCCGCCTCTCAAATGGGTTTTTATCATCTTCAATTTGGAAAAGAAAAGCTGATAAAAGCCTTTATAATGCTTTAATTTGGCATCGATTTGCATGAATCTCTCTCAGTAATTATCAACTTACCCCTCCCCTCACGGATGACAGAAACAGTAGATTCTGATAAGACAGTAAGAGATTTAATGTATGTGTGTGTGTGTGCCTGTAAGGGTGGGGTAATTTCTACTCTCTATCACCCATTTTTCTATTTCCATATCTCATCCTTCTGTCTTTTCATTGGGAAAGGCGTGGAGCGAATGATGGCAGTGGCAGGAGAGAGGGAACAGAAAAATCCTAAATCAAAGCACTCAATTATAGGGCTGCAGTAATTATGGGAGCCCTTGAATTGAAGTGCTCTCAGAGGAGAGATGGATAGATATATGGATGATGCATGAGGGGCGGGACAGATAGGTAAATAAATGAATATGCCACACAGAAATACAATGTAGCTTCCAGGCTTGGGATGACATAAATACACGTATTAATCGATAGGTCGCAAACCATCCTGATGCAATTAAAAGGGTATTGAGTGGAGTGGCCCACACTTTGGTTTGAAAGTGAGCTTTGGCTGGCTGTAGTGGGTCAGAGCCATGACCTTTTCGGGGTTAATGCCCCCTTGGTCCTCACTAGCCTCTGGCCTGTGTATGTTGAAATTGTGAGGGTCAGTCCATAAAGGGACTCAACTCTCTCTGGAGCCCTTAACAGGTCAATAATACTGAATGAGTTCTATCAAGTACTGAAACCCACTCCACTGGTGATAACACTCTACTACTGTCTGAAGAATTGTGAAAAGAATATGTTACTTTTGTTTTTAAAACAATTATGTTTTTTATTTAGCTGTTTCTTGTGTCCATTCACATCTAAATGAAAATTGTGTTTATTTGCATTTTGCTATATTCCTTTATAATGTGGCAAATCTCACGAGATGCCGTCTCTCTAAATAGAGGCGAACACATGCACGCAAGTTTTGGCTGCATGTGTATGTACCTGAATGAGCTTAGTTGTGTGAATGTGTATATATGTATGCCAGCTTGTGATTGACTTGCTTGAAAATCCATTCTCGTATTAGCACATGCAGGAAGTTTGTCAGGCCTGCCGCTGTGCCAGAGCTCATTTAATTTGAGGTGAAATTTATCACAGATGTTCCTCTTCCCAAATCAGGCTTGGCTGCCAGAGAAAAAAAAAGAATTATCTGTGTAAATGTAAAACCCAAAAAGCAGAAACTAACATATTTAAAACTAAAACATTGATATTGACATGAGTGTAAAGTAAATGTGAACAAATTATCAGTGCTAGAACAACTTCGCAGTCTTATTGATTGACTTATGCATTACAGGAGCATTTTCATTTTCCTTTTATGTGTGAATCTTACAGTTTGTGCTTTTGTGCATCAACAAATGTTTGCTCTTTTATGTCTAGTTCATCAATTGTATGTATGCAGCCTGGGTTTAGAAGTTGGTGTTCAGTGGATAAACGGATGGGACGCTGCTATACCTGGAGCAGTGTTAGGCCCTATGCCTGTGATTAATGTGCTGCCGTCTGGGCTGACGGTGTCAGAGGGAGTGATGCGTTGGGATGAGCTCCACAGCGGCCTGCTGATTTACTGGCTTCCATTTCCACTGGTGTAAAGTCAATCTCCATGGAAGGTCAGTCGCCCCCACATTCACATTAGCGTCTTTTAATCCCCATCCGTCAGAGCAGGCTAGCTCCATTTAGGTGGGGACAAGAATACATGGATAAGATTTTTCTGAAGAGTAGGGTGACCTGGATACATTCTTCTTTCTTCCTTTTTTATGTTATGTAATCTCCAACTATGTTTATTTTAGTCAACCATCACTCACTTAACTCACAAAACAAGACTTGAGCTGTGATATATTGAGGTTGGAATATTTTTGCGGAGGTTTAAACCTTTTGCACAAGTATACCACGATGTAACCAAGATCAACTTGTAAAGCAGTACAAATAAAGCTTAAATGAATTGTATGTAGAAGTCTCAGGTCTGAACTCTGCTTGGGACACTCCAGGTACAGTATTTTTGAAGCAAGTCATGTATAGTTTTATTTATTTATTGGATGACGTTTCATGCATTTGTCTTGTAATGTTATTCAATGTAAATCTTTGACCTTGACTCTGAGCTCTGTTTACTCATCTATATTATTATCATTTCATTTCTTCTCTCCTTTTTCAGTTAGGTCTCCCATCGTATCAGAGAAAAAACATCCTCACAGAATGATGCTGACATTACTGAGATGCTTATCACTGAGAACATGCCCAGTACCTGTTTTCATTAATACATGTCATTGATAAATGCTTAAGATGGATTTATACTCGCGTGGTGTCTGCATGCAGCAGGGCCGGCACAGCTGACGATGGTGAAATGTGCTCTTGCACTTGAGTGTATGGTTCCTTCATCATGTTGCAGTTTTTCTTCTGTGTTTTCTGCACAAACTTAGCGAGAAGCTCCAGAAACCTAGAAGCAAGTAATTATAAATGGAACAATCACAAAAGAATACTTCCGTGTAACCACTCTGCAGGCAGAGTCCATGCGAGATCTGAAAGAGATGCATGTAACCAACCCGAGGCAGATGCCAGGCAAGTATAAATCTAGCTTTAGACCAGAGAATCTCACAGTTTGAGAGTCATTCAGGTGTTTTTGGCAAATTCCCTGAGTGTTCCTCCTGGTAAAAGATGGCCTCTGTCTGGCCACTCTACCTTTAAGGCCTGATTGGTGGAGTACTGCAGTGATGAACATCTTTTTAAGAGGTTCCCCTTTTTTCTTCAGTTAAATGTTGACCACTGGCTCAGTTGTAAAAGTAAATTTGCAAACCATGTTAACTTTTACAGGTGAGCAGATGACCAAAATCCTGTCTTGTAAAGAAATGAAATTGCTCAAGAATTTTCAAATCCTGTTTAGAAAGCAGCCACGGATGAAAAGAGCCAGCACCAAGACAAAACAAAAAAAAATATCCAGAGGCCACTTTTGGAAAAAAACTCCATATTTACTTATTCAACTTATCATTCATTTAGATTAATTTTTTCATGGCAGAGTAAATCTAATTTTGAAACTTTTGTACCTTTTTTCCTGGACTCTGCACACTTTTTAGGTAAACATCTGGTTCTTTAGCTGCTAAATGCCACACGGTGTTCACCAGCTGCTCACTAATTTTTCAGTTTGTTGCTAGTCATGAAGCATACCGCAGTTTCCTAAGAACCTTTTCTCTTAAACCTATACCTACTTTAACGAGAAATTCTTGATTAGTTTAATTTTCAATAATCATTCACCGTTATGAAAAGGAGGACCAGAGGATGTATTCAATTACAGGGGAATCACACTCCTCAGCGTCCCCGGTAAGGTCTTATTCAGGGGTCCTGGAGAGGAGGATTCATTGGATAGTCGGATCTCGGATCTCGGAGGAGCAGTGTGGTTTTTGTTCTGTTCACAAAACAGTGGACCAACTCTATACTCTCTTTGGGGTCCTGGAGGGGGCATGGGAGTTTGCCCAACCAGTCTACATGTGCTTTGTGGACCTGGAGAAGGCATTCGACCGTGTCCCCCGGGGGCTCCTGTGGGTGGTACTCCGGGAGTATGGGGTACCAGACCCCCTTGTACGAGCTGTCCGGTCCCTGTACGACAGGTGTCAGAGCTTGGTCCGCATTGCCGGCAGTAAGTCGGATTCGTTTCCGGTGAGGGTTGGACTCCGCCAAGGCTGCCCTTTATCACCGATTCTGTTCATAACTTATATGGACAGAATTTCTAGGCGCAGCCGAGGTGTTGAGGGGATCCGACTTGGTGGCCTCAGGATTGGGTCTCTGCTTTTTGCAGATGACGTGGTCCTGTTGGCTTCATTTGGCCGTGATCTCCAGCTCTCGCTTGAGCGATTCGCGGCCGAGTGTGAAGTGGCCGGGATGAGAATCAGCACCTCCAAATCTGAGACCATGGTCCTCAGCCGGAATAGGGTGGATTGCCCTCTCCGGGTCGGGAGTGACGTCCTGCCTCAAGTGGAGGAGTTTAAATATCTCGGGGTGTTGTTCACGAGTGAGGGAAGGATGGAGCGCGAGATCGACAGATGGATCGGTGCGGCGTCTGCAGTAATGCGGGCTGTGCGCCGGTCTGTCGTGGTGAAGAAGGAGCTGAGCCAGAAGGTGAAGCTCTCGATTTACCAGTCGATCTACGTTCCTACCCTCACCTATGGTCATGAGCTGTGGGTCATGACCGAAAGAACGAGATCTCGTATACAGGCGGCTGAAATGGGGTTCCTCCGCAGGGTGGCCGGGCTCACCCTTAGAGATAGGGTGAGGAGCTCAGTCATCCGGGAGGGGCTCAGAGTAGAGCTGCTGCTCCTCCGCATCGAGAGGAACCAGTTGAGGTGGCTCGGGCATCTGGTCAGGATGCCTCCTGGACGCCTCCCTGGTGAGGTGTTCCAGGCACGTCCCTCTGGGAGGAGACCCCGGGGAAGACCCAGGACACGCTGGAGGGATTACATCTCTCGGCTGGCCTGGGAACGCCTCGGGATCCCCCCCACAGAGTTGGCAAATGTGGCTGGGGAGAGGGAAGTCTGGGCTTCCCTGCTTAGGCTGCTGTCCCCGCGACCCGACCCCGGATAAGCGGCTGAAGATGAAGATGAAGTATTTTTTGGTTTTCTCTTTAGCTAAATATTAGTTTCTGTTGTCTATGATCCTTGTCATGGTCTTTGCAAGTTTTTAGAGTTCCAAAGCACAAATGAAGAAATTGACAGATAAATAAATTAATGGTCATGATTTGTCTTTTTACCTCCAGATACTTTGCTTTTGTGCATGCTGTGTGGTACACTTCATCAGTCAGCACCCAGTCAGTCTATTTCCCAGCAGCTATGTGCTGGGCGATGCCTACAAACTATAGCCAATTGATTAACCAGTTGATTGATTAGTGCCTAAAAAGTCACTTTACCAGCTAACTTAACAGTGTCGTCCATATTTCTTGCCTTGTCTTTTTCTCAACTACACAAACACAGCCTTTTTTCCTCTTCAACTCTCATTCTTTGTATTTTACATGCTTTGGGTTCTCAGACCACATAGTTTCTTGGCTCCTGAAGGAAGAAAGCATTAATCTCCCCTCAATCTTCTGCCTTTTTACTCCATTCTCTGCTAAAATATTTCATATTATAATCAGTTCCTATGTGCGTCACATCCCTTGCTGCACAGCTTAATGTTGCTTTATAGATCCATCACAATCACCAACAATTGAAGAATATTTGATTTTCCCTCTTTCTCTTTTTGCTTTCTTGACTTTCTTGAATTCAAATGCAGATTTTGTACATTCTTCACTTCTAACCTTGGTCCATTCTTGTCCACCCCTTTCTTATTTTCTTTTCCCTCCATCTGTCCTCTTTCCTCCCCCCCCCCCCCCCCCCCCCCCCCCTTCGTTCTTTGCCTGGAGGTTAGCACTAAACGTGCATCATTCAGCGAAAAACAAAAGGAGTGAATTGATTGGGTTATCAGCTGCTGTTCTGGTGGACCCTTTGATCAGAACTGAAAAGCAGCGCTACATGTCAGAATTCTGCTTCAGCAGCTCTTTCTGAGTTTTACAATTACTACACGGCATGGTCACATCCAAAGTTTCCCCTTCCTCTTTCCCCACAGTCTTAGGGTTATAGCCTACAGCAGTGAGCATTATTACAGCTCATTCAGCTCTCTCCCCACTGTGCATTCAGTGTGCTGGGCTGCTGTGGTAAGCTGGCTGCACTATCATTGGTGCAACTTTAAGCAGGATGTCATTAACCCTGACAGGACTCATTGTGCATGTTTGTAGAGATTCCCCCTCTGCTTTTGTAAAACAATACAAAAAAGTTTATCTTTGTCTGAGCTGACCTTGAATCAAGACTGAGGAAGCGGCGAAAGTTGCTTATTCATTAATAACTAAGCAGTGCATGGCAAGGCTAGCAGGTCAGCATGGAGCAGTGCTGTTTGCTTCACTCTACTTTTCTCAGGTTTTCGTATAACCTGTAAGGTCAACGGCAACAATAGGGAGTAGAGATTAGCTCTATTTTGACCTGAAGAGTGACAGAAGTTCATACATTAGATTAATGTTCACTGTATTACAGTAAGCACACATTTGAGGAAACCACTTAAGGAGAACAATGAAACAGAACCTCACATAAAATCAAGGAAGTTGACAGGAAAAAAAAAATAGAGGATTTTGAACACACACACACACACACACACACACACACACACGTTAACTTGATAAGCACGTGTGCAATAAAACAATGGGTAGCTCTTTTCTTTTCTCTGCACAGAGCCTAAGGGTCTAGGCTCCTAAACAGTCACCTCACTTCCTCAGTAATTGGCTGGCTGGTACTTAAGGCCAACAGCTTTTAATAAGCAATAGAGGCAGGAGCCAAACTGACAATAACAGCTGCCCTACATCAATTATTGGATACATATCCATCACTTGCTGACTTATATGTGACCCCAGGCACCTGCCAGCTAAGCTATTGACTGGCCAGCTCTCCCCAGTGCAAGTGACAAGTTCCATTTGCAATCACATTTATTAAACAGCTGTTAGAATGAGTGAAGGTCTCCACCAGCTTCAGTACTTATTAAAGCGAAAACCTCCAAAGAATGGATGAGTGTTTGAAGCGGACAGACATGAAATGGTATGTTACGCAATGATTTAAGTTTTTTTTTTCCCCCACAGTTTTTTTCAACTAGATGTTGAATAGGAAGCTGTGACCAAAACATAAACTTTAAACTGTTTTTTACTTGTTTGCCCTGTTTTCCCCTTTCACTGCTTATATCTCCCAATCTCTGGAAATTAATTAGATAATAAACCCCAACCCCAAAAACCCAAACAAATTAGATACTGAGATACCGAGGCTAATGATACTGAGGCTGAACAAGACAGCAGCATCCCAGAAACTCCCACTTACAGACATCTGGGGTAGATTGGGACTAAAATGAAGTCCTTCCATTTTCACCCGGAGTGGACCATAAATGATTATGCAGACTAGAAATCTTTGCACATTATGCAACCATACAACTTCTTAAAATCACTAAAACTATGCAGTGAGTTAGCTTGATCTTAACTATTCTATTTCAGTATATTGTCCATAAACACCGACACAGATTCCAAAGTATCAGATTATAAGCTCACAAGCAAAATCTAACAGACTAATCAAGAAAATCTAATGACTCACTGTTAATGTTGATGAATAATAGTTATAATAATAGTCACAACTCATGTTGTCACTTTCAGCATTAAAATTTAGTTCAGAAAGCTATAAAAGAATTAAATTTAACATGTGCTGTTTTAACCAGTTAACACAACCAGTGAATATAACCTGTTTTACTGGCTGTTCTCCTGCTGGAGACATGGTTTATATTATACGTGTAAGGAGACAAGCAAATGTGGCAACACAACAGGTGTTTCATTGATGTGTTATCATTACTTCATAAGTTTGAAACAGGTCTGTTAACTGCTCACTGAATCAGTTGGATCAGACTTACCAGGTTTAATGGGTATATCTACTCACAACAGAACCTCAGTGATGTGAAAGCTGTGTAGCTTAGCACAGCTTCCACCATCATGACCCACGGTGCCTAATGAAGGTTGTGCTGTGGCTGACATGTCAATCATTTTTGGACATTTGGCAGCATTTTCTTTTCCTCATCATGCAATTCAAGATGCCTCCTCTCCATGTCACTTGGTTTTTACATGTAGCTGCACCCACTGGTGTAGAACAAAAAAGAATTTAAAGTATCTGATTGGCTCAGCCTAATATTAGTGAAGAACTGAACCAGTGGGCCACAGGTTAACATGTTTCATGGGCCAGTGGTTAGAAAAAAAATGTATTTTTTGGCTATTTGATTGACTGAATGACTTGGGCACAGAGACCACCGTTACAGGAGAGGGCGTTTAAAAATTGTCAGCTGGCTGGCTCAGTCTTAGTTTGGCCACCAGTCTGTTGGGTTTAATGGACCAGTCAGGCCAATAAACTGTTTACCGTATTGGCCAAAAAGCACATCACCCCACTGGGAAGTATTCCCAATAACCAGTCTGTCCCTGACCACATCGAACAAGCAATTTTTCTGTGTGTCCTGTATAATGAGAAAAGAGATTATGGATGTGATCACATTGCATATTGCTAAAGATATGCTGTCTTTTAATATGGTGGAAAAGTCTGAGATCATATTATTCATAATGTTTTGTTGTATACTGGATTTGAGGGGGATTTACATGCCAGAGCATGAACTTTAAATTTACTTATGGAAAGTTTTGCATGTCATTATACAGAAAAGACCAAAAAATTAAAACCAGAACTCAATACTGGCGTTAACATATCAGATTTTACTTTTAGCTATATCTCCGACCGCTATGACAGCATATGAAAATAATTGTGACATTTCAGTACTGGAGCAACTTACTAGGCATAGTTTTGTTAGTCATGTTTAATTTATATTACACATTTAGAACAAGTGTTTTTATTGTAAGTTCCTGAAGGTCTCTGCATGCCATTTCCAATACTGGTGGCATATCCATTATCAGTTTTTTTTAGTCTATACCAATGACTGCTTTAGACAAAATCGTGAATCATGTGGGTAACTCAGCGTCAACAATCATGCAATGATTGTATGAATATAAATATAGAGGTTTAAGATAAAAGAAAGAAGAACACTGGAAACACACAGACAAATAAATTTACACCAGAAATATAGAAAGAGAAGGGTCTGAAGAAGGAATGGAAGGTCTTAAAATCGACACCACATTATTTGTCAAACTTTTTGAAGGCATTGTTTATAGCATAGACATAACTGGCTGCCAGTGAAATTGCATCACTGGGGTTTATTGATGATTTGGCTGCTGATAGAACTTAGATTATTCCTTATATGACCTGAGATATGTAAAATGCTTCACAACAGATAGGACTGTGTTACATAGTTCTGATGGATAAAGAACCAAATCCAAGAGTTAAAACAACCCAAGATGTTATTAACAAAAGTAGGATACAATTAATAGCTGAGTGTTAGTCACAAGAAAACAGAAAAAACAGAAATGTAAACAGAATATGGCTCAGCATATCTAAGAAAAGTAATCATTGAGTGCCAAGAAACCCAAGCTTGTCAACTCTCATGCATAGGGCACAAGTTTCACCTTTCACACTTCTTAATGTCATGTATTCATTTAATTTCACATGTTGAAAAACAGTTACATTGTGGCATCTCAAAAAGAGACTGACAAATCACAGTTGCTACGTTTATATGAGTTTTGATTCATCTTTAATTCTGAATGAAAGTTAATTCCACTTTAAACTAATGAAAAACGACCATGTAAACACCTAATTCCAAATGCAAAAGTTTTTTCGGAGTTAAACTTAATTCCGATGTAGGTGGCTGTTTATTTGCATTTTAGTACCGAGCTGTTTTATTCCTGTCATCTAAATCTTCATTCCACTCGAAGTTAATTCTGAACGTTCTGCACATGCTTATTACCTTGTCCCGTCCCGATAACGTGCGTTGTTTTGCTTCTTGTTTTCAGTAGTCTATCTTCCTTCTCCTTCTTATTTGCTGCAAAAAAGCGTAGTATGCTTGTGTCGAGTTGGTATTTCAAAGTTATAATCTAAATAGCAGCGAAAACTACTACCTTTTGTATAGTTTTTACAAATTGCAATTGAAAAGATGAGAAGCATGGAGCAAACTTTTTATTTATTTACTTTATTTTATTTTTATTTTTATTTTATATATGGTACATGGTAATACGTCACATGCTCCCTTCCCAACCCGCTGCTCTAAAGCCGAATTAAATAAGGACGTGTTTCATGATATCCTCTATTTGGAATTATTATTTCCATGTAAACTCGTATGAGAATACGTTAATTCCAAATTATTAATTCCAGATTTAAAAAAAATTCATGTCACCGTACCTATTCAGAGAAGAAGAGCTGCATCTTAAAGCAACAGCAGTTATGAAAAACACTTAGTTTTCAAGCGTTTTTTTTCCCCTTTTTTTTCTTTTTTAAAAAGCTTCCTGTTCTGCTTATTAATCCACCAAATATACATGTACATGAGAGGGATCCACCTGATTACAAATGGTTTAATCGATGGTTAAACTGTGTTTCAGACTGCAGCTCTTGCTTTGTAAATAAGATGCATGCTCCACCTGCACTATGAACAGAACTGCTATATAAATGGTATTATTTAATCAGGTTTTCTTGGTAAAAGACCAAAAGAAAGAAAAGGACAAGACAAATTATGACTGGTGAGATGAAGGGCAGTATCTCCTTTTCTCTTTGCTTCTTCTTTCCCCCACAGCCCTCTTACTCACATCATTCCCTGCCCCATTGAATTATGCCTTTCCTAATTGGCTTCAGTGGCGCTTAAAGCAAACAGTTTAAATAAGTAAAAGGCACTTGGATGAAGAAGCAGGGCCTTGCAATTATTGGAACCACATCAGTCAGGGTGCTGCTCTGCACTGAGGCCGCTCTCTTTCTGTCTCTCTCTCCTCTCACCCTTACTTATTCTATCCTGTATGTGGTATTTTAGTTGGGAAATAGCATGATAAGAGATGATAAACTGAAGCCGTGTGCTTGTGTGTGTCTTGTGTGATAAATGGCACTGAGGTAACGCTGAGCTGGACCTGACAGGCAGCCTACAGGTCCAGTATCCATTATCTAATGACCGTGCCGTTTTATCATGCATCTCACTGACATGTTTATAAGGCTGAACTTTGCGGTGCTATTAGAGAAGGAGACAAGAGAGGGTCGCAGCCCAGCCTCAGGGCCCCCAGGGCAGGCCTGGCCCTTTACCTCCTCTCCCACACCTATTATATGCTAATTACACCCATTCTTAAACCACGCTTACAAGGAGTTAATTTAGTGGGCCATTATATGGTCTATATTTCAGGGTGCTGTACTGAGAGCCCTTGTGGGGCTTTTGGAAAGAGGTAGAAGTGAAGATGAGAAGCTGGAGGAAATAGGTGAAGAGTGCTTTATGTCTCACAAGGGAGAAGGGAACAGTGGAGGGAAGTGTGGCAAGACTGCTGGATGTACAGTTAAAAGGAATGAAAGAGCTGTCACAGCCACTTTAGACCAACACTCAGCAAGAGATATAGAATTGTGTGCTCAACACAGTTCTGTACATGTTCTGTATCGTTGTATTCTCATTTGGAGATTTCTTTAAATGTGGTTTTGAATTACTATAACTAAAGTTAATTAAAATATTATGCTATAGGAGTGGAAATATATCTTTCATTATCCCAAGCAAAACTTTTATAAAGACGATCAAAATTTGTTCGGACTTTAGTGAGAAAATTAAGCATGTTTGCATGTCAAAATGGAAATCTCAGGTTCCTCAGCAGCATGTTTCAAAAGCAGCATAATCCAACTTTAAAATTCTTTGTTAGTTTGA
Organism: Telmatherina bonti; assembly: GCF_933228915.1. NCBI lineage: Eukaryota > Metazoa > Chordata > Actinopteri > Atheriniformes > Telmatherinidae > Telmatherina > Telmatherina bonti. The sequence continues at coordinate 25,317,550 of NC_136622.1, forward strand.
GATTTTTCTGCCATATTGAATAGAAAATGTTTGTAGGATAAGCTGCAAGCAGATTGTCTGAGTATAGACAGGGCATCCTGTGGAGTGATACTGAGGAGTGAAAAGAAAACAAACGATGATGTTGAGACAGGATGGAGAGAGTCAGATGAATGCAATGCCATAGACCTTGTTATGATCAAAACAAATATCAGGTCCCTGCTCTGGGGGGTAATTAAATGTGTTTCTTCTTATTTCTTTTAGTGACACTCTGGCACATCACTCCGTGTATAAAGGACAGATACATCCAACACAATGGAAGCCTATGTCAGTATGTATATCTGAAGGCAGGTTTGAGGGAACACTTGGTACGTGTTGTCTGTTTATTTGAAGCTGTGGTCCTGCCTCCAAGAGGCAGGAGGCTATAACTCCATCACCTCCCTGCCTATTGACTCCTTCCAAGAGGGATCAATACTAGAATGATGGCCCTCCTATGTCTTCCCCATCCATCCGCTTTGGCCATTGAGTGTATGTTAATGTTATGAATTATCGAGAGAACAGTTACTATTGATTGGCCGAGGATTATTGGTGGGCTACGTAGCAGGAGGGGGAGAATGAGGTGAGACAGGCTGGAAAGAACGGACAGATCAAAACTCTGCAGAAAGGTTTAAGTATCTGCTAAGATTCCTGACCCCTAAAGAGATGGGGTCAGGGGTGCCTAAGGGGGCACGGCTGACTGCTTAATACTACCCATTCCCTTCCTTCTCATACACACTGACCATACTACATCAGGCCTTTTTAGACTGTTCACCCTTCTAATTACATTCACTTTTCCATTCATACATTTCCTTAAGTAATATAATAAAAAAATATTTTTTTGTTTTAAAATTGGATTCTTGTTGTTAGGTCAACCAGTCTGTCAGCAACCTAACCAAATCAGATCTGTTTGAGACTAGTGTGGAGAGAAGCAATGACACATTTCCCCTGAGAAGAATTTTGATGGTGGTCCTTTCCTTTTTATTTAATGATGTAATAGTCACTAATGTAGTCTTCTTAGTTTGAGCCTAAGCTGGGACTTCCCTGTGTAGAGTTTCTGTCCCTGTACATGCATGTTCTCTTTGAACAACATGCATATTAGGTTAAATAGTGATTATAAATTCATCCTAGGAGTGAATCCAAACATAATAGATGTCTTATCCGTCAGTGTTGGCTCTTGCAGGCTAAGCTTAAGAAAATTATCATTTTCTTCTGGAGCTGACATTCTTGACTGTTGTCACACCTGAAACCTGCCTGTGGTTGCCATTATAGGATGCTGGTTGGTCAGATGCCACTTTGCTGCTAACAAACTCAATCTTCAAGCCAAAACATAGGGTTTGAGCCTGTTAAGATGGAATTTCCCATGATCACAATATCATAATTCTTTAAAAAATCCAATTGCTTGGCAAGGTGAAGTAAAATACCCTGCATAGCAACAGAGCCCGCACCCACTTTGAGAGCCAAAGTTTTAAATCTTTTTAACATGGCATGCTATAGAGTTTCATCAAACGAACCTAATTGTTAAGTAACTGAAATTTATCTTTGGTATTTGTGTATTGAGTTAGAAGCAAGGAAATGTAAAAACATTTTATTGACAACCTTTTTTCTAATGGTTTTAAATTCCAAAGGATTTACTTTTAGCTATTTATGAGCTGCAAGGTTTTTCCAAGTCAAGATGATGTTGATTATTATTATTGTTATGATTATTATTATTATTGCCAAAAAAACAGCGGGATAGAAATATAACAACTGAATCAGACACACACACAAACTGTCCATTTGCCCTTTCCTGCCAAGTCGTTGTGGTCTTGAGTGTATTGTGGCTTGCACTGCAGTTGTTTACAATAACATGCACACTCTGATATGACAAACATACCAGAGAAAGATTATTTATATTAAGGGCGGCACACTTAATTGGGGTAGGCAGGTTGTTTTTCATTATTTGTCTTTGCCTATGCTCTGTTTTCATATGAAGGCATGACTTAAAAAGAAAGTTGAAGTGTAGATAGAGATTAAAGTCTGCACACCTAATACTGCCAAAACACTGACCTCCACCCCTCTGTGAGGCATATAAACATTCAAACATACATTCATACACACACAGGATCATGCCTGGCTACATTTATGATCTGCAGTTTGTATGATTTGGAATGGTCCTGAGTTCTCACAGAGCCCAGGGGAGACAGAAAAGCACTTTCCCAGGCAAATGTTGAGCTTATTCAGCTCGGGGGAAATTTTTGACGACTGGAAGAAGTTGTGCTACTGTATTCTGGGAAGAGAGAGACTGTTATTGCACAGGTTACCACCACGTGACTTCTTGTGGAGCCCAATCCCAAAGTTGAAATATGATGTTCTGAGTTAGCAGATCTTTCTATGGTCTTGTTTTTTTTTTTTTTTTTTAACTAATAAGAGTAGCAAAGGAAATATACTTTTATTTTTGTGCATGTTAAAAACAGTAACTGCCACTTTATCTACTTTAGTATGCTTAGCCCATTCAGCAGAGCTCAAGTATAAGAGAAAATTCTGTTTATGATCAAACAAAACAATCTTAAAAACTAGAACCAGGAATAAATTTTCTCAGCACATTGGTTGGATTTCACGAGATTGAGGCTGCATTCACATCAGGATAGTCCCTTAGACTCTGCTCAGTCGTAGGGGGGTGTATCCATGTATCCATGCAGCTAGAAATCATGTTCAAGCTGTGCTTTGGCCAAACAAGCCAAACCATTAGAATAATATATCCCCATTTCACCAAAGGTGGCGCTATACTATTATTTAGCAAAAATGAGAACAAGACCTGTGTGAAGAAGAAAAACTGTTTTCCTCCACTTGCGAGATAAACTTTGAGCATGAAACTATTGCTGTTTTGGGTATTTTATTTTGTCTTATGCAAGCATACTGCAGAAATACACTGCAACAATAGATGTCAGTAGGAACAACAGATGGGGCAGAGGACCCTAAACCCCATCGCTACCCACAATACAATACTACGCCAAATGCAGGAAGTGACTTTTTTTGTAGACCGCTTCCTGTATTTGGTTCGCTTGATACAAACCAAGACCTGCGTTTGTAGTCCGCTTTTTTGATCCAAATCAGAATTCATTTGGCGCATCCACATTTCCCCAAACAAAGCAGACTTTCCGAGCAAACAGACTGGGATTCGGATCAAAAAGGCTGGTGTGAATGTGTTCTTAGAGTAATTCATGACTCCAAAATGAGTTTGAGTAGACCTCCTGCTCCACTTTAAGAGGAACTTTTGTAGTTGGTTTTTAGTCCCTAGTAAAGATGGATTCTGGGCACCTTCTTTTAGAAATTTAAAGGGAAAGGTAAGCATACTACAGGACTTGTTTGACACCTGTGAAAGAATTACATGTTTTGGTGGCCTAAGAGAAGCTGGAGAAGAGCTAAAAAAATTCATATTCTTAATTAAAAAATCAAAGCTAAGGAGGCCAAGTTTCTCTGCTGCTCCGGGGGCACTTAGATGGACTAAACAAACGAATGAATGAATGAATGAATCAGTGGAACAGATATCCTGCTGCCCATTTTACTTTATACTACTTATCTGCACAGACATTAACTGTTGTTACACTGACTGTTATAATATTATTACCATATTTCATAACCCTAAGTACCTTTAATGTAATTGCCACCCCTGCATGTTGCTAAAAAAAATCTTCCAGTACCCCAGTTGTTAAGTGTAACTGCAGTAGTTCTGTGTGTGTATGCAGGAGAGGAAAGAGATTAATTTGGAGAATATTTAAGGATGCAGTAGCACTTCAGGACACAACACAATGAGACAATGCTATACAGCTTTTCTGATATTGCACCTTTTAATTCTACACTTTGCTGAGGCCAATTAGAACTGATAAAAGTTTTTATGAAGTGCATTGCCTACTTCACACTTCACAAATATATTAAGTCAGCAATGTGCATACTAAGGTGTGACTCACCACAGGAAGAGGTTTAAATAATTTTTCTTTCATTCTTGCTCACTTGTTTTCAAAGTATTTTTATTGCAGCAGTTTTAAAACACTGTCTGAAGCATGATGTGATGGCAGAGGAGGGTGCTATTTTAACGATTCCTGAACCATTTATTACTGAACTGCCAATTGCTTTAAAGTGGTCTCCACTCTGAGCCCATAGACATTTAGTGGCAATTGATCTAGAATGTGTTAGTCTTAAATTAACACACCTCTGCCCTCTGCTTACGCATCACGGTATTATCATCTGAATCGTCCAATCACTTTGCTAAAGATACACAGCCACAGACACATACAGTACACTACTTCCTATGATGTGATTCATTAGGCTTTAGTCACTGTCGAGTCTTTTTTTTTTATTTAAAAAAAAAAAAAAAAAAAAATTGGAGTGATGAAGTAACTCTGAGTCTATGTAACTAGAAACAGGTTTGATGTTATTGGAGATTACAACTGTCCTCTAATGCCAGCTTAGTTTATTAGTGAGTAGCCAACACCCTGCATAATAGATGCAGTCTAGACCAAAGCATTGGAGATGACACTGAAAACTTCTAAAAATGAATAAGAAAATCAAGGCTGATCTCCCCTTCAGCAGAAATCTAGTCTTGGCTATGTGGTTGGCTGCATATGAAAGCCTTAGCTTAAGTCAGTTAACCTCCTTTATGGTCAGAAAAGGTGAGGGCTGATTCTTCTATCTCACCTTCTCCTGAGTAGAAGATATTTAATACATGATACACACACACACGTTGAATATTTATTGATAATATTTTTGATAGATAATTCAGAAAATGAATTTCAGATTTGCTGATAATGAAATAAGTTTTAGTCAGGACCCAGTACAGACTGAATTAGAACCCCATCAATTTCTTTGTGTTTGAGTTGAATGAGTACAAATATTTAACCTGTTTTCTTGCACACAATACAACCACTGTGACCTCACAGCAAGAAGGTCGCTGGTTCGAGCCTCAGCTTTGAACAGTGACCTTTCTGTGTTGAGTTTGCATGTTCTCCCCATGTATGCGGGGCTTCTCTCCCACCCACAAGACATGCATGTGAGTTGATCACATGTAAATTGCTTTGAATAAAAGCTCTACTAAATGGCTATAGAACTTAATGATGGAATGAATGAAATCAAATGTAAGCAATTCAGTCAATCTTCTATTTGGATTGTGTCTTCTAAAGCATAATTTCTCAAACTGAAATAAAATAAAATAAAATTAGACAAAAGGAAAAAATACATATACAACAAATAATATTGAAACAAGAGAGACGTTGAAAGAGGTCAGATTTAGTAAGTTCATTATATTCCCTGTGAAATGTAACCAACCAGCAAATAACAGCAAATCTGTCGTTTAATAAGTTCATAAATAGTGAGCTGGAGGAGATGGGGGTTCAACAGGGGGCTCCTAAATAAAAGTTGCTACGTGGTAGGGCATATATCACGAACTGGCTATAAAGCCTGCCCTTTCGTGTAGGGAGAAGTGGGAGTAGTTGACTCCTGTCTGCTGATAGGAACTCTAAATCACTCAGTTCCCCACCATGCCAGTCTCTCACACACAGACTCACATCCTCGTAAATGTCACCTGTTAATCTGGCCTCAAGTAGTGCTCTGTGAACTCACCGGTAACATCATAATAACCTGCTCTGTTCAATTCGGAGGTTCACCTCTGCATTACTTCCCTGTACAATCACAAATCAGAAAAATATTGGGATTCTATGGGCATGAAAAAAAGGACTGAACCTTTTATTTAACATTTTTGTATGCTTTTATTGTAATTTATATAAATCCTAGATATGTCAAGCATCATCTTTTTAACATAATTTTATCTCAAAATATGTGAATAAGTGATGTGTCTTTTTAGCAAACAAAAAAAGAGACAATTTCCATCAAACCAACTCAAACAAATTCATGTAGATAGGGGCGGGGCTTCATTTTGATGGGCACACCATTTGAAGACACATTTGGCTCGTACCGTGACATGAAAGAAGGAAGGAGAGCAGACACTCTATGGACAGTGGCAAAGCAACTAACTAACTGTCTAAAGTACTACAGTTAAGGGAAGGAAGGGGGAACTGGATTTAAAGTGTGTTATGAAAAATAAAGAAATTAGTGACAACTGAAGAAAGAATCATCCACCAGCTTTTCAGTGACTTTCAAGCCCAGTAAAGAATTGTATAACGAGCACGCTACTTAAAGTATCATAAGTTTCAGATTATGGTTTTCATTTTTATTTATTTATTTATTTTTTGCTGTGATCTTAGGTTCAGTTTTTAGGTTTAATTAAAATGTTTAACTGTTACTGTAGTTATAACAAGAAAATGCATAACAACAAAGCTTTCATTGAAACAACAACAAAAAAAGTCTATCAGGACATAAAGCACTCATAATTTAGGCTAAAATTTAAACTCAGTAATATTAAATAAAGAGCCATTTGGGAGCTGTAAGATCTGTTTTTTTTAAGTGAACTGAATCGTACAACTGGACCTCCCATCCCTGTGATAAATTATGCAAATCATTACATTTCCCATGAACACTATTCCATGATGTATTGTATTTATCCACGACTCATGAGATTACTTTAGACTATGTGATGTTGTTAATGGACTTTTGAGGTTGAATTAAGATGATGTAAGACATATGAGGAAAAACAAAAAGACTGCCAATGGTTAGTTACTTTGCTCCTCACTTCTAAAGAAAAGGCTGAGAATGTTGTCCTGTGTGACATTTTGTGAAAAAATGTCAAAAAGATAATGTATGATGAAAACCAATCTTTAGAGTCCCAGTTGTGTAGTGCTGATTTAAACTTCTCTTTGGAGATTTTTAGCCTAGCTTTCCTATTTTTTCAGAAACTCCTGTAGAATTATTTCTGTGTTGAAATAATAAATGATAGCAGACAGGCAGTCAAAAATTGCGATGCAGTACTATATTAAATGTATCTGAAGAGAGATATTAATTAAAGAAATCCAGAACACACTGAAATGCACTGGTTCCATCTTGGCTTGGCTGATAGGAACTATACAACTCAGTATAGTCAGTATAAATCCCATTTCAGACATATACTAGTTTTGATTCATTTAACAGAAATTGTATATGTTGACTTCATGTCTAAGCAGTAATGCTTTTCCATAAGAATAAAAGTTTAAATTGTATTAGACTGGACCTGGTAACATATCACTTTAAGCATGTCACAAGTCTGAACTACTGCAGTCACATTAATAGAAATGCACACAAAATGTGAATAAATTTGACATTTGCTTCTGAGGAATCTGGATAGATTAATGAATAATTAACAGCACTGTCCACACTGCCTACTCATGCATTAAGGTCCTGTTTTCTCCAAACAAGCCCCAATCAGTTCTACACAATGGCTCCAGTTCATGTTTTTTAATTCTGAATTAATAATTTGGAATTTAATAATTCGGAATTAACGTATTCTCCTGCGAGTTTACATGAAAATAATTCTGAATGGAGGTTTACATGAAACACATCCTTACTTAATTCCTCTTTAGAGCGGCGGGTTGGGAAGGGTTCTGATTGGACGAAGGGTGCATGTGATGTATGCCATATACTGGAAATAAACAAAGTTGGCTCCCGGCTTCTCGTCTGTTCAGTTGTAACTTGTAAAAACTACATAATAAGTACCAGTTTAGCCGCGTTTTCTATTATAAATTTGAAATGACAGCTCAACACAAGCATACTACTTCACCTTTTGCAGCAACTGAGAAGGAGAAGAAAGATAGATCCCCGAACACATGGAATTAAGATAACGGAATTAAGTTTAATGCCGAATAAATATTTGCATTAGGATTAAGTGTTTACATGGTTGTTTTTCATCAGTTTAATGCATAATGAACTTTTATACGGAATTAAAGAGGTATTAAAACTCCCATGTAAATGCATGGATTGTAGAGTTAAATTAGTATGATGTTTATTTACTGAGATACATAACACTTTGTAAAATGTCAGAATTAGCACTGTATCTCTGCAGATTTGGGAAAATATCAGAGATAAAGATACTTGCTAAAGTGGGGTCCCAAGTACAAGCCCACCAAAAAATACACTGATTATTTATCAAAAATAAAATACAACTTGAGTCAAATTAGGCATGTTTGTCTTTATGTCTTTATAATTGTATGTCTTATTGCGACAGACTTAGTCAAGTGAACGTAAAATATCCAAGTTGCTTCATATGCACGCATGCATACGTGTGTGTGGAGTTGTGGCTCCAGGACTGCTGTGAAGCAGCCCTCATCTCATTAGCATGTCAATTGACTCCATCTGCTTTGCACATGAAAGAGCCAGGATGTGTAGGAGGACAGGAGAAAGAGAGCACAGAATGAGGAGGGTAGGGTGGGTACCGCTGTGTATTTATCTCCACCTTGTTGGAATTTGTATCGTACACTGAGGCCACTTATTAAGGATCGTTCTTTTGTGTGTACTCACACACTCACACACACACACACACACACACACACACACACACACACACACACACACACACACACACACACACACATGGTGTTAAACTCGGATGTAAGTATGAGTGGACACACACACAGTTACACAAGCAAAACAGTGGATTATAAGATTCTTCTAGATGTTTAAAAGGGATGCTTTCTAAGTTGTCTGTGAGAATAGTGGATATTATAGGCTAAAGAGGTTTCTGGTGAAGCACTATTAAAGCACATTCATGCTGGCGGTGTTTAGTGCTTTAAATGAATACTAGTTTGCTTCCATGGATAGGCTGTGTTTTTGGAGTAGTTTAAACACTCATTCACACTTTAGTGTGGACCAAAAGACTGAATTCTGGTCTGCCCAAAACCTGATGGTCTGTTTTTTTGCAAGGGAATCTTGATGCGACTTACTTCCAGTTTGAAAGCACACGGACCATCCAGTGACCAAAGCGAGTATGGGTGCATTTACATCAGGATAGTCTACTAGACTCCGATTGGGGACTCAGCTTGGTTGTAGCAGGGTGTTTCATGATTGTGTTCACGCTGCACTTTGGTCAAACAAGCCGGACCATCAGAATAAAATGTCCCCTTGTGCTTTCTGCTTGTGTGTCCTCAAAGTGAAGATGAGTCCAATATCCTGCATCATTTAAGAGAACAAAGCAGATGCAAAGTTGTTATAAAGTAAACAGGCAAACAAAAAGATGCGCTCTGAAATGATCAGATGACACATTCGGAGGATGGGAAAGAAAAGATAGAAAGAGGCCTCAATGGAGGGCAATTTTTTGTAAATTGCAAAAAAGCATGTCAAACACTTTATAACAGTTACTGCTCTTTGCACTTGTTGCAAATACAGCATGGCTACTCTCAGCTTCTTTTATTATTTAACCAGAATTTAATGACTGGTTGTGCATTCACAAGAACTCATAGTGCCGCTTTGTTGTCTTCTTCTTTCTTTTCCTCACAGTGCAGCTCATTCATTTTATATGGTTCTTTCACACCTGGATTATCCTCCAAGCTTCAGTGACTGACCAGCCATTTGACCTCAGTTTTGCTTCTATTATTATGATTGTTATTAATGATGATGATAATGATAATAATAAATATTTAGTTGCCTCGTAACACAGGCCACTAGCATAAATTATGGTCCTTTATTATGGTTCAGCTTACTATACTTAATCTTTAATAATTTAATAACTATACAGTCTGTCATATTACACCAAAATTACTACATTAGAAATATAGTTATGCTTTTATAGTTTGATCATACTGAATCCAGGATTTGATTTTTAAGTTATTATGTATCCCTACATTAAATCTACACAGAATGTCCTTTGCGTTTAGCATATAATCACTGTACACATAACAGTTGTATAACAGGTGGAGCTGTGACAATTAAAAAAAAAAATTCAAGGTGAACCATTGATGGACTTTAGTGGCAATTTCTGGTTCAGATCTGGACTCATCTGACTCTATTGTCATGTTGCTGCACCTTCCTCTGCTCCTACTATTCCACATGAATGTGGAATCTGTAATGAAGCAGATGAAAACATGCTAGTTATTGCAATGCCTCAGGCAAACCTTTTTCTTGGCATTATTACTCAAATTCTAATAAGCATCTTTAAGCTGTGAGCAGAAAATGTGTTGCAATATAAGATAAAGATCACCATACAATTCCACGAACAATAAATTCCTAAGTGACTGTCTCACTTCATCCATCCAGTTCCACCAGGATTAATTTACTCCATACAGATGTGTTTGATGTTCCACAGAGATTTTGTCATCAAGGAATGGTGGCCCACTGGCCTAAATGCATTGGGGACCCTTGGAAGATGCGGAAAGAGCTTTTTTATCCTGTCCACATGGATTCTCAGTGGTCTACAGAGACCTGTATCATCCAGTATGGCTTGGGACAGGAGTACGCTAAAGGGTGAAAGAGACAATTAGAGAAAGTTAAGGGCAGAAGGGGAGGAAGAGATGGGAGGAAGAGCAAGACACAAGGCACAAGATATTCAGAGATTTACTCCCTTATGATGAAAAAGGGAATGGGTTAAGAGGGAGCTGGTGACAGGATGCACTGGAGGAAGACATGGACAAAGATGTAACAACATCAAAGATTGTTTTTTTTTTCTTCAGCTGCTTCGTGAATCCTTTTGTCTTCTTTTTCTCTTGTGTTTGTGACTCTCATTCCTCATCCAAGTTATGGGAGGGAGCTTTTTTCTTTCTTTGTCTTTCGCCAGTGAATTGGCATCTGTCACTAGTTTTCATATGTACAATAACGGATAATGTTAGTGTTTTGAAAGTGTTCTGTATTCCTGTGTATGTCGGTGAACTAATTAGGCTCTCGCTGTTGTTTTCTATGCATATCCTTTCATAGTATGTTTATTTGTACCTGTTTGATCATTTGGATACACAATCAAAAATAGAGGTACCAGCTTGTACCTAAAAAGGTACAAATGCTTGTCGCTGGGGGTGTACTCTTTTGAGAGACATTTCTGTCCCCTTCAGTTCTGGTCTATTTTTGTACCTTATCAAGTTCAACCTCACCTTATCAAGTTATGTTTTTTATGTTTTCCCAGCATTAGGCCTGGTCCATGCAATTTAGCAATATTATCTTATCTTTAATCTAGAAATAATCTTCAAAAACTCAAAATACTGACCAGCCATACACTTAGTTTGCAGCATCTGACCTTCATTGTCTGGTGTAGTAAATGACTGTTAAGCAGTACTACTGTCATCACTCAACTCTGCTCTAGTTTGTAACATTACAGCCATTAACATTACATTTTTCAATGCTGCAGGTACCCTTATGGTCAAAATGGTACAAATTTGTACTTTATGTCACTTTGAACCCTTTTTCATACTCTGAAGGTGTGCTTCTGGTCTCTTAAAGACCAGTATTGTACTTTTGAGAGAACATTTCTTTAAAATGTACCTATAGGTACAGAAATGTCCTTGTCTTGTACCTCTATTTTTGAGAGTGTATGATCAGACACATGCTTAGGTAAAAACAATTGGCCAGTATAGTTAATTTTCTTTCTCTCTGCTGTGTGTGCTTGCAGTGGTGCTCTTGTGGTTAGTTGGGTAATCTGGTAGATTGACACTTAATTTTTTGCACTTTGCACTTTTGATCAGTGGCAAAATTATGCCAACTTGAAAGCAACTGTCTGCCAACACTTGAGATGTGGGAGTATGTCTGCTGATGGACATGTGAGCATCATCTGATTCTTGAAAGCGATAAAAACACCACATATGTAAACATAGTACACGGTATGTTAGATGAAGTGGTTTATTGTTTGTCCTGTGTTCATGTTTGTGTGTGTATGTCTGTGGGTTTGTCAGTGCGGGGGTTAACAGTTTGGGCAAGATGAACACGTGTGGGTGTAGTTTAAAGACACCAGCTGGGTAAAACTCATGGAGTAAAAATTAGAAACATATGAATGCTTCTTTTCTTATGAACACTAATGTGGCGTCTCCTTCTGAGTCTAAAACAAATGCGTGTCACCAATTGGATTAAAGGATGTCGCTCTAGAGAGTGATTCATTAGGAATAGTCATGGGCACTGATGGGACCATTCACCTTTACTCATGCTGTGTTTACATTGCCACCCTTGGACTCATTCATTGTTAAAGAAAACAACTTTTAAAAGCTGGTCGAGTCCATTTCCTTATTTATTTACTTATTATCTACTTATCTGTTTTTTCCATTTTGTTTAGCTTTTATCTTGCCTCCTGTCTCTGTTTTAGATTTTTAGTTTATGGTCATTATCATTCTTACAGTTGTTATTATTATTGTCATTATGTGTGTATATGTATTTATGTGTGTTTGTTTGGGGTCCCATATGTTGCTTTTTACATTTACTGTCACAAAAGGAGTATGTAGTTTTAATAATAATAATAATAATAATAATAATAATAATAATAATAATAATAATAATAAAGAAACAAATTTAATTGAAAAAAGTCCGTTGAGATTAGGGAGTGTTGAGGCTGATCAGTCTATATGCCACCTCACTTTCCCACTTGTCTGTATTCAACTGAAGCTCAAACTATAAATTCTTCTTAACCCCAGTGTCTTAATCCAGGTGCAGAAAGCTACTTCCCGGACTGGGCTGTGGCTTTGCCTGGAAAGCTGCTGCCTTCCTCTAAGCAGGAGCTTTGCTTGGACCAGCAGACTCATGCATACTGGTGTGAATTGGTGTGAGCCAGCTGGTCGACTATGTGTTGTTTTTTCTGGTTTAATTCTGTATGGTTGGGCTTGGTTGGGTCCATGCCATTCTGGTGTGACCACATCAGTGGCCTAACTGAGGAAATGAATAGATATATCTGACTCAGCAGCACTTAGTTCTGCTTATGATCTGAACACATACACACACAAGTACAAACTACTCTGCCTTCGTTACATAGCATACTGTATGGGCTTACTCATATTCAGATGTACACACATTTCATGCAGCATCAGTGAACCTGTGCCGCTGCATGGTACTCACCACCCCAAACGTACACTCTACAGTGCCCTCCTCACAGCTTTTTCACCTCTTTTTTTTTTTCTTGTCTTTGATGTTGCTCTTACTCCACAGTTCTCTGTGCCAGTGAATCTAATTCGCAGGCGCCATGATGGAGTCATCAGTCCTACTCAGCAATACATTTCAGTTACACAGGTGTGGGATGTGCTGACCCGGCTCAGGAACCTGTCCCCATGGACCCGGAGGCAATGACCTAATGGTCATCTGATTCCCTCACCACCATCATACTCGTACTTTCTCAGGTTTCTGTGTTTCTCCATTCTCTTTCTCATCTTTTTTTTTTTCTTTTTTCTTTTAGCATTAGTTTCTGCTTCACTGTGACCATAATAGTCACAATGATTCCATCAGCATGAGTCAACAGGTAGGTGTTAAAGTGTTCAGCTGAGTCGGCGTTCTCAGATGATGGTAGGCTGGGAAGTGGGTCCATGTGACCACGGCTGAAGCCATCACATCTGTGTTTTACTCAGCCGCAGCCTGGATAGTGGCAGCACATTCTTATTTTTCTTTCACGGTCTTAAAGGAACATCACTGTTTTTTGTCATTCCTAAATATGATGTCAGATAAAACTTATTATAAGCAAGTGATAAATGTTGCTTTTCTGATTCTTTTTTTGCAGTGTCTTTTCAAGTCCACTTTCCAGTAAGCAAGTGTTAAAGCTGCGGTAGTTGTTTTGTAATCCATAAACATGACATGTCATTAAAACTAGTGCTACATGTGTTTCTATGTTGAAGTGAAGGAAAAAGAAGCAGTTGAAAAAGGTGGAGAAATAAGGAGGGGAGTACAGATATGAGTGTGTCTAGCTTGACGGGGTCTTTTGATTTACTACTCTATGTGGGCAAAAACATGTTACGCCACTGAAAATTTCCCCTCTGCTGTGGCAGTTTCCATAAACAAACTTTATTTTTCAGTGCCCAGACAAAACATTTACCACAGTTGAGAGAACATTCCACATAACCCTTCGCTGTGTCAAAGGCACGCTCACGATAATCCAAGAATAGTCTATAATTAGATCACTTGATGCATTCACTTAATGTATGTTATGCTAAAGTGATATAGCTAGTGAGGATGTTTTGTTTGGAAAATATTAAAGAGACGCGCGGTATGAAAAAGAGCGGAATGAATGGTTCTTCTGAGCGATTTTACATGCATATTATGTCATCCAAACTGATGTAGACAAAGATCATGCTAAAAGAATCAAATGACTCAGTCACCCTAAAAAGGTTTTAGAGGAAAGATGATTGAACCATAACATCTGGTTTAGTTTGATGTGATCTACATGTACCATGTGATTTCAGGAGAAGTGTTCCTTTAATTTGTAAACGTTTTTCCTGAACTTGTTTTCATGTCAGTGACAATATTTCCTTTACTTTTTTCTTTGCTTGAAGTCTGACTCTGGTGTTTTGTGACACTTGGCTTGTTAAAAAAAACTCTTAAGACTGACAGCAAGTGCCGCGGTATTATTTTCATATCAGCAGTAAGTGGAGTAAGTGTGAGAAATCAGATCCTCTCTGGGTGTTGCAGTTCATTTTTTCAGTTTGAACTCATTTCCATGTCTGAATAAGAGCTTGTTTCCCTCCTGCACTTGCACCGAACTTGGTAATATGGTCCCCTCTTAAATTGTAGACCCCCCAACCCCTCCTCCCTTTCCACTCCCCCAGATGTGTTTCTCATTATGCTCATGATCTGACCATATGGTTGCGCAGTGTGTGTTTCTTTGTGTGTTTGTATTAGTGTTGTTTGAGAATGCATACAGATACGCACTGCCACAGACTTCACTCATTGAATCACAAACACCCACCCACACACACACTGTGTAGTTTATCCATTTCATTTTCAGAGATCACAGACTTTGTACTTGTTTTGTTGTGGTTTCTTTTTGACCTACTAGTGTATGTTCATCATATATTTGAACACACATACAATGTGTAATGCATGTGTGTTTACAACTACACTATACTGTATGGGCTTTTTAAGTTGGTGCCCATTCTTACTGATAAGAAACAAAGAACCTTTATGATATCTTATGAATAGAGACATCGACACTGTGAACTGTGGTTTGACCTGCTGTCAATACTCATGAGACCTTGTGTGTGTCAAGCCTGCAGTCTAATGATGTGGATGAAGACAGCAACCAACAACTTCAAAGTGGGATCTCCTGCTGTATTTTTAACCACTGAAAAGTCCTAGAAAATTTTTTTGTATCCTTTATGTTCCTCAGCAAAGTACCATGAAGACATCTTGGATAATTTAAGAGTGGACCTGGTTTGCATTATTGCTGTCTTTAATCATTAATGTAGTCTTTTATTAGTCAAATCTTAAAACAAATATTTCCAATAATGTCACAGCAGATAGCTGTCAGTATGAGAATAAAAAAATCTGAGTCTTGAGATTATGTGAAATGCTATTTAGAGCTGATGTAAAGTTTAATTTGGCTTTTACAACGCTATGTGTTAAATTCATTTGCCAGGCATTTGAAACTAAAGTACAAATTATTTAATTTACTAGACACTTATCCTGACTAATAACAATTCTTGTGAATCTGACTTTGTAGATGATCAGCCACATAATGACATATCCCTCTCTTTTTTCCTCTCATAATTCAATGTTATCTGAAGAAACCTTGAGTCCTGATACTCGAATGAATGTAACATTTTCCTCTACAAACCACAAAAATCTCATACACCTGATATGATTGCAGTTATTTAAAATCCACTGTTAACAATGTTTACATAATTGCTGTATTTATTCACCTGTTTTTACTGAGCTGAAAAATCTGAAGAAAGCCACAGATATTTCACAAACTGTTTCAATAGTTTTCCACCGTTTAAATCAGAAATGTTGCTCCTCATGTTCCAAGTTTTACATAAATGGAAAAGATAAATAAATAAATATGTTTACATTCTTAATTGAATATTAAACATTAGAATTTATATAATTCTTTGTACCTTCTGTGAGGAAACGGGTGGTTTTAGTAAGGGGCCTCTTCTGGTCAGCTGTAACCCAATTGGTACACACTCTCTAAAATTAAAAACTTCGATTAATCCTTTTTGACTGACAATTTATTGCCTGTAATAAAAACCTAAAAAAAAAACCCCAAAACACAGCAACATTATGGTTTTTCCGATGAATATAGCTTCTTTTAAATATTTAAATATTATTTTATAGAATTTTCCTCTAGACTTGAGATATCTGCTATATTTGCTTTTTTTGTATTTTGCAGTCATTAAGGTTTCATGATTTATTACTTCAGGAGGCTCATAATATCATAGCGACAAAAAAGAACAAAGTGCTATTTGCAATTGTTTCTATTATAATCACCAACTAAACTTTCATAATCGTAAGCACCCTGCTCTCAGCATGATGTGCCCTGCTGGAACAGAAGCGACTGAAGGAGCACAACACAGGCTGACAGTGCTTCCAAACTTCCTCTACATAAATTTAAAGATAATCTACAAGATGCGCTGGTACTACTACTCATCCAGGATGGCCCCACTCTGCAATCTGTGGATCTAAAAGAATTTTCCGACGATTATCACTTTACTTAAATAGAATTTATTTAAATATGTTGCCTTGAAGGTTAAGAAAATACACTACACCCTGTAAGTAAATAAGAAATAGGAAATAAGAAAGTCTTGAATAATTGCAGATGACATCAATTTGACCATGTTTATTACAGGTAGCAGTTAGATTACCTCTGGTTCAGACAGCTGATGCTGTATTATGTGCTTATTTTCTCACTCCATGGTATGTTCTCTTTGTCCATCACTGTGCATCAGTTAGTCATGTTTCCTTTTTACCATGTTCCTCTTTACAATATCTCTTTGCCATCACTTGGTGCTATTTTTTTTTTTTAAAGCACATAGGAAAATGGTCACATAAAGTACATATGAGCACATACACACAGCACAGCAACACAATAACCTCAGGCTGCTGGATATTAGAAAATCACCTAAACCTCTCGACCTCTCAGTCATGGAGGAGAAAAAGATTTCCTTGCTATATTAAAGGAGAGGTAGTAGCCGCTGTCCCAGCTTCCCTTCATCTTTCTCCCGTTTATTCTAATCACACGGTGGCTGTCTCCTCCTCTGCCTTTATTTTGTTCTATTTTTCCATCTCTTTGTTTTGTTTTTCACCTGACAGTGACTGGGTCTCTTCTGCCCCAGGGGAACAGAGTTATGAGCCTGATGTCCTTTCATAGTCAATTGTATAATGCGGTGTGTGTGTGAGACAGCGAGAACAGAGTGAGGGGGGATGCTACGAGAAAACGTGTGCATGTGTGTGCACATCACTGACAGTGGCTGACTGCAGCTCATAACCAGTGTGGGTGTATGTTGTTTGCAGATCATGTCCTTCATTGTGGTATTTTGGTTGGGTCCTTCCAGGATGCTGCTATCATGCTGACCTCCTCTCTGTCCTGTCACACACTTCTGGAAGTACTCTGATATTACAGCATGTGCAGCACAGTCCTCTCCTACTTGGCTGTTATCTCTCCATAGACCCTTAAACACGATGTCCAGTGCCATGTACTTAACATCATATTAGAGCGGTCGAATCACTCCCTTCTGTAATGGTTACTCTCTGTTCCTGCAGTGTTCTAATAGGTTTTGGATGTTCATTTAGTCTTTGAGTTTGTTGTCAGGTGTTTTTCAGTCACTGCTGTGAACTTTCTGAGATAAGAGTCACATGTTAGTGCTGCCTGGAGGCTGAGTGTTCTCAGCTCTTTTTCCAAACAAAGCCTCCCCATGATCCTGTTTGGTCAGGGCTGTGCAAAGGAGGCTGACTCCACATCTTCTCTACATTCAGATCCCCTCTCCTGAGCTGGGAAATACAGGCCACCTCTTTCACCTGTTCCTGAGCGGGAAGTCCTTGGTTTGTGGGTTTTGTTTGGGCTATATGTGCTATATTCAGCCAAACTAATTTAGTTTACTCTCGTGGAGTCAAAAGGACAAGAATTAGCACTACCAAGATGAGTAGACGAAGAGTTATAAAGGGAAATGGTCAGTCATCGTTTTGACATGTGTTTACATTGTGGCCAACTTCATTTTAGTCACAGCTCTTAAGAGTAAGGTACTTTCCCAATGTAGCTGTTTCTGGCACCAGGTAATATATCACAGGGTGGTTCATTTGTAGTATCTCACGATTTTAAATCACAGAAGGCACTAGGGATGCTCAGTGTTTAATTTATTTTATTTGTTTAGTTTTTGAGTAAAAAATGTTCTTTTTTAATGTTTGCTTTTTTTGGGTGAACTTTACTGGGTTTGATATTCTCTAATCTTTGATAAATCTTGCTTCATGTTACCTAGTAAAAATAAACAACTTCTATATGTTTTCCTGAAACTTCCCACTTTAAACATTTGACTTGTGGCTGTAGAAGCTCATGCTAGAAGTATGAACACATAACTGCTCCTTTAATTGTTTTGCCATTTTGATTTTTAACTGTGTGAGCAGATGTGAGAAGATAACCCAAAATACGTGGGCGTTAGAGAAAGTCAGATGTGTAATCTGGGTTCATGGTGTTTCTGATGGGGCCTTATCAACGAGGATAAATGTGTTTCACATGCAGCAGTGTAAATCTGTGATCACACCTGCTGATTCACACTCTCCTTTGAAGGAGTTTTATGAGAGAAAGGAGTTTAAAAAAGTAACCCAGTACTTTTGATCTGATAGCATTTATGTGTTGTTTTGTGCGATTGTTTGAGTCAGATGCAATGAATTTTTTTTTGCTTCTTTTACTCCACCACGGCATGGTTCAAGTTAAAGTTTACTTTGATAGACACAATTAAAATCTAAAACCTCTTAAATTCATAGCTGTCTGATTTACCGCACTCTGTTTTTTTTTACATTTTGATACTCTGAGCCACACACAAGGCACAGAGGCCTGACCATAGCTGACTGCTGTGCTCCTCAGCTGGGCAGGGCAGTTCTGGAAAGTCCCTGGCTGAGGATGGGGCTGGCAGGCTGGGTGGGGGGCTGGAGTCCTGGAATTGTACATGTTTTCCTGGATCAGGAAGGAGGATGTGGTAGACAGAAGACACCCCTCAGCCTGCTCTGTAAAAAAAAAAGTCTCCATCATCCCCCTACCACCCACATCTACTCACTACCTCACCCCACAATCAGTTATAAGAGGTAAAGAGATGGAGAAAATTGCTCTTCCAGTAAAAGCTACTCAGTCAGGACAACAGATGAGGGAAAATGATAATAATAGTACAGGAAGAAAAGAGGTGGAAGTGCTTAATAGATTACCAAAATGTTATTAACATTAGGGTGCAAAGAAATTTTCTCTGGCTAGTCTGTGTGGTTCATAAACAATAAGATTTTGTCATAGATGTTCATTGGCTGTTTAGGATATATGTGCTGCTTGTGTGTATCTGTAAGGTTCTGTGTTATAGTAGCAAAGAACGGGCACAAACACAAGTCCATCTGGGCCACCCTGCCTCTTAACCCAATGTCTGGCTGCCATTTATCAAACAGGCACGGAAACCTTCACACATCATCACGCAAACACACACACGCACACACACACCCAACCAGAGGCTACAGCTGCCATACAACCACATCACATACACTCACATTCATAAGCATGATCCACATTAGCTCACCCTGTGTACACATCCAAAAGGGATATTTATAGATTTACAGATCATTTCAATACAGTATAAAGAGTTATAGTTAAACTGTGTATGAATCTGTTTTTTTCTTTTGTCTTTGTCCCATACATACTGTAATTGTAAGTGACTGAGATTGAATGTGTGCCAAAATTGGTCTTGCCTGTGTGTGCACACACGTGTGTTCCATCAGTTTTACTGTGTGTGCATATGTTGTATGTGTTGACCGGAAGAGCTCAGCTGTATGGCCCCACTCAGGTTTTACCTTGGCAGTCGTGCTTACTCCCTGGCAGCAGATTCCACACACTCCTCCCGCCAACTCTCTTCTGCTTTCCACACCACCTGTAACTTATACTCACCTCTAACGAGGGTAACTACTGTTTCCAGCACTGCGTAAGCCACAAAATATCATATATCATTCTGTTTCTGTGAATATCTACATTGTTTGTCGTGTCCCTGTAGTGCTAAAACCCATATTTTTTAACCCTTTGGCATTCCAGTGGGTCAAAGTTGGGACCCTTTAGGTGTTCTTGCAAGACTGCAGGAATACCAGGGGAATAATGCACATGTTGCAGTATTTTTGGCTGTACACCATTTATTCTTCATTTGATTTGAAAGTTCATTATATTTGTACTTTGAAAAGGAACAGACTAGCAACTGGATATCAACACGTTGACCACTTTGAACATGCATTGTGACTGGTTCAGCAAAAAAACCCAGGAGGACATTATTGGAGAAAAAATGAATAAGAAAGACTAAAAGAGGATGAGCAAAAGATACTACAAGTCAAGATCAGACCAATTTTTATATGCTGGAATGAGCCCAAAGAAAAGAGACGGTATGCAAGGTGGATGCGGAATCAGTTGTCTTAATGTGAGAAAAACTTGGTAAGATAATCTGCCAAACTAGACTGAGAGCATAAAACAAGAAAAGCATACTTTAGGAACTTTTAGTGACCAAGAAAAACTTTCTTGATTTAAAATGTAGTTTTACCTTTTTCACTTTTGATTGACTTCAGAAAGATTACCATGTGGCGAAACTCTGACTGAAGCTAGCCCTTGATAGGCTGTCTGGTTGACAGATGGTTCGCCCGCCTAGTGTTTTTAATTTCTTTTCCTATAAAAAAACGTTTGTGCCTTTCTCCAAGGACAGCTTTCATTAAGTGATTTTCCTGAGTTGAACTCTCAGGTTTGGCAATATAAGATCTGTTTACAGGTTTTTGGCAGTGCGGCTGATATCTCAAGGAAAAAAACATGAAGAAAAAAAACAAATCCCTTGATTCTACATGGACATGTAGAATCAACATGGCCTGGTGAAATTGACTAAAGTCATGTCACTTGAATCTAACAATTGAGTTCATGTTATTTAAGGATAATCAAGAGTACCTAAACATCTGAACATCAGTACAGTATCCAGCCAAACTGTTGACAGTAAGTTGGAATATGTACTCACCAGGTTTTGATGGTGAAGAAGATGAAAAAAAGGCTATTTTTAATAAGAAAGGATTGGATAGAAAATCTATATTAATAGAGTACACTTATATTATTTCAGTTTATACTGTTTCCTTTTTTTTTTTTTTTTTTTTTTACTTCAGCAAGAATAATTTGTTTCCATACTGATGAAAAGATTAGAAAATAAAAACATTGAACATCCTTTCACTAATGTTGGGTAAGAAAGAAAATGTGTAATATTAGAGCAAATGTGACCTAGGGTCATAACTGTTACTCTCTGAATGTATTAATTTGTAAGGATAAATCGAGAAAGTCGGAACAAGGGGAAGACAGATGGAGGCCCAGTGGTGAAGGCGACACTGTCTTCTTAAGAGTCTCTTGAAGTAGGCACAACCTTGGCCCTCTTTCTGCCAATCTCCTGCCTGCTTCATGACGCTCAGAGGGGCACTGTGGCATCCAACAGGCCAGCAGCTGTTTTTGGGAGCCGTCCCCTCCATAACCTGGCCTCTTCTCACCTCACTCCTTAGGGAGGGGTTCAAGGATCAGACTCCCATGTTGAACTGCTTCTCATTGCTCAATGTACCTGCTGATAAGATTCATCAAGCAGCGACACAGTGAAGGACATGTTCCTGCTGCAAAAGATTTTTAGAATAAAGGCATTGAGGTCAAACTGTGTGTGCTTTGTATATTGTGTGCACATGACTCTGCATCCACAAATGCATATACTGTGGGACTCAAACTGAGGAAATAACTGGAGGCCCTCTCTGCCATGTCAGTATCGCAGCTCTGCTCAGTGATCTTGGTCCGACCTCCTATAGTGAACCTTTCACTGCACGTTGTTCAGAATAAATAACATTCACTTCAAGTGTAAGAAATTCTGGTCTTGACCAGATTGTGGCCTCTCTCAGCCAGCTGTTGGAGGCCAGGGCAAAAGAGTGTGGGGTGATGAGTGCTTACATGTGAGGTTGCTGGTTGCCATATGAGGAATAGAAGCTTAAATATGTGGGAGTATGAAAACAATAACAAGGGTTCTTTTTTTTTTTTTTTTATTTAATTCTTGTGTATGTGTTTCTGTATGTGAAGATGTAGTTTTGACTGGGAACTGCAGGGGTTGAATGACACCAGTGTTTTGCTGGTGTGAAAGCCCCTGACTTCATGTTAGAAATAATTCACAAATGACAAAAACATGACATATTACTCCTCTCCTTTGATCGATTACTTGAAATTATTCATGGGTATGTGATGAAAAGTTCTTAACTTAATATTACATTTGATTTTCTCAAACACTTAAACATATGTTTCTGGGCATAGTGCCTACTTCATCACTGGGCTCATGAAGGGTCTCTCAGGGAAGGTGCACAATACCATCACCTACTTAGACCTCTCATTATGCATTACTGCTACTGCTGTTCGATTGTGTTGTTAAAATTACCAACACTATTTAATAATGTTTTCCCTGCATAACAGTAATACTTATTTTATGCATGGGTGCAAGGCAACGTTTATGTTTCAAGCCAATCAATAGAAACTTAGATTTTATGAATAGGGATTAGCATAGTGAATAACAATTAAGAGGAAAAGTGGATCGATATCACTCAAAATAAGTTGGATTCAGACAAATCCTCTCAGGGGATTTTTACCCAGATTAGCCTCTGACTCACTCAAGGGAGAAACACCATTTCCACAGGCGATGGTAGGCTGAGAAGTGTAAAGGATGGGATTGTGAGTAGGAGGAATTAGGAGTTTGAGATTTTTGACATTTTCATACATAGAACAGTTGGAGAGAAAGAGGGTGATGGAGGCATTTGCAGGGAGGTTGATGCTGATGAATAAGGGGCCGGATGATGGAGAAGAGCAAGGATGTAAAGGATTAGCATGGATGATAAGAAAAACACACAGGAAAAGTGAGGAGATAGAATTAGAAAGGATAAGAAAGAAACGATTTGAAATAAAGGAAAATGGGTGCCTGAGATGATGGAAAGGATTGGACAAGAGAAAGAGGAGCAAGCATGGTGAGGGTGCTCGGTGGGGAAGTGGGGTGGTAATTCAGAGAATGGATGTGAATAGCAGCCAAAGCATTTTTGTATTAACATAATTAACAGATGGTGTTGGTGATTAGGTTACATGCGATTCAGGAAGCCGGGGTTGTTAGCTGAGTGTTAAGGCTGTGCATTCTGTCAGCCATTAAAAAGATCGGAAAAGAACAATATCGGAGGGGAGAATTAAATCAACAACACCTACTCATATTTAAACACACAACTGTGGGGGAAGTGGGGTGTATCCACACACTCACATAAGCAAGGATGTATTTCAATTCAAATGGTACACACTCTTTACAAAAATATAATGCGATCAGTAATGCACACTAGACTTAAAATGCATTGTTCCTGTTTCTGTTTCTGTTCTTTTTTTTTCTTTTTTTTTTTTTTTTTTTAGTGTACAAGCAAGGAACATAAAGGCATTTTATGAGCCATGGCCCACTTTCAAAGCTTTGTCTGCTATAAATGCAGCTTTGATATGAGAATAGTGACATGCTGCGCGAAGAAGTCTCTTTGTGACTCAGTAAAATATAAAAATAGTCCTGTTGGCTCACTAATGTGAAAATGGTGATGGCTTTTGTTCTCAATGTTATTGTCTATGACTGTGGACAGAGAAATTTGTGTTTGTGTGTGTAAAGCAGCGGAGAGATTACACCTGGTTTAGCTTCAAAGCAACTGCCATATTTATGCATTTATATGTATGTTTTGTGTTATGCTTTAGTCTGGCATGCTGAATTGCTTATACAGCACAGTTCCCACAAGTTGTGATTCGGTCTTTCACCTGTTTGATATTATATTGTATTACTCACTTCATGTTTGCTGCCATGTGAGCGTGTCTGTCTGTGTTTGTGTCTGTCTATATCTCTGTCACATCTGCCAATTGGTATGTTTTCCCTGTACACTAACAACTGTGAGTTGACTTCTCTGATAAGTCTGTGCTCCATGTGAACAGACAGACAGACTATACAGTGGAAACAAACAGTTTGCCTTGAAGCAATAGGTACGTGTGCACATGTCTCTGTCTGCGTGTGTGTGTGAGATCATGTGTGTGTTTGCGTGGTGTCTGTGTCTTCAAAGCAATCTGGTTTTAATGACCGTGGGATATTGTCCAGCATGTTATTCAGACAGGCGGGCGTGTGTTTGGATGATTTTAAATGTGCATCAGAGTGTGTGTGCTTATTTGGTAGCTGGGCTTGTATCCAGACAATCTTGAGTGTCCTTGTCCAGTGGGAACGGTCATGATTCTGACTGGCCCTCTGGTGGTTTGCAAATCAATGTCAGGTCCTAGAACTCAGACCAAAACTCTGACTGTGACTACCAGTTTCCTGGAATAATTTACTCCCCTTAAATAACCTCATATGGTTTCAATGACTTGTGCTCTGTCATCAGGCAAGTTGGCGTGTGACGGTACTGGGTGAATCTCTCTGCTCAAGGCTGCTTTGATAATATGAAATGGGTCATTCAGTGTCAGTTTTTCCTTTTGGCTCTATGTGGTTGTACATTTAAAACACAAGAAGGATTAGGGGGTTCATTAGTGGTAGAAGGCTTTATCCACAAGTACCAGTCTCTAGACGCAACCCTTCTTTGTTACTGTTGTGTCTTGTCCTTAAGCTCAGGCTCATAATCGTCACTGTTTGGTTTGTAAGGAACCAAATATGCATGTAAATCCCTTATTTTAAAGACAGCATATTATATAACTGTTAACACTTGTTGGCAAAACTACCAAATGTTTCCTCTATGTTGACTCTCCAAACAGCTTTGTTAGCTTTGCTAAATTTCCCCCCCACACTATAGTATTTATTCTATGTGTAAACAATTACAGATAGAGATTATAGTGAAAGTTTTTTGTTTATTAAAAAAAAAAAAAGAGCAAAAATGAGTCACAATCTTTCTGTTTGACCATCTGCCAATTACAAATAATCTGGATAAGAACATTACAGAAATAACTTGTGGGGGAAAAGTATAAAAATGAAGTGAATTTGAGGATTGCAGTGCCCTCACAGTAAGCTGACAACCAACTTTTCCAGCAAAAAGAAAGCTTTCTTTTCTTTAATTTAGCTTTAGCTTATTTCAGCCATAAGTTCTACAGGAATAGATGAAAAAAGACAACAAAATTTAAGTCTTTTTCTTTTCTTAGTCAAAACTCATCCCACCCCAATGTTGAATAGGTGTATCATCACGACACAGCATCAACTTTAGCCTTATTCCACAGCCCTCTATAACACCTTGGGTGTCATGCCCACTTCCATCTATACCCTCTCCTGTAGCCTAACTTTAGAGTGGAATCGATGCGGCATCAGAGTGATGGTGTGCTGTGGCTGTGCTTGGGTCATTTTATGGTGTGGACATGGAAATAGAGGATCAATCAGACCCATGATATCTTATTACTAACGTTAATTTACCCAGAGCGGTATGGATCTGTGCATTAGCCTGGCTGAGCCTTGATTTAAAGCAAAGTGGAATTGAGTGTGGATATGAAAGTGTGCATGGGTATGGGTTAGTGTGTATGCTAGTGCTTCTGTATGTTGTGATTTTTCATTCATGTCTAACATTTACATGTTTTGAGCCTTGCTTCATTGCCTAGATTTGCATGTTTTTATTTTTTAAATTTTCATTTAGTAATTTTAAAGGCCCCATCAGCTTACTTGAGCTGCATTGTTTGAAGAATTTTTGTATGAGCTTGAAAATAATCCTAAAATCAGCAGTAGTTTTCATCAAAGAAGAACCAGTCTAACCCTGATATCTTCACTTGACAGTAAACTCAAGTGGAGTTGGGACTGGTCATTATTCACTCACACCCTGTAGCTGTTTCTTTCCTAGTTTATTTCCAACTGAACAATATTTCCAACTTCACCAGATAGGGGTTCCCCCTGATGAATGCTTTATGCATCCGTCCTGTCAACGTTTCTTCGGAAGACCAACATAAGAGTGTGTGCATGTTTAGTTTCTATTTTCGTTTTTATGTTTGCATTTCCGTCTCCCTCTCTTTTTGTACTGTGTGAATGAGTTTGTGCATGTGTTTGTGTGGGTGTTTTTATCCCTGGAGAGATGAAAAGCCAGAGACCATATGCTGTGCAGCAGTAGGCCACAACAGACAGCACTGTTGCATTGAGTTCAGCAGTAAGGATTGCCCAGTGGCTGAGGGCCAGCTGGAGGTTCATTTGGATGAGTTGCCTGGTTTATTACTTGCCAAATTGGGCTTATTCCTGAAAGAAATGTTTTTACCTTAATGCTTGTAGCTGGCCTTAGGCCTGTATCTTTATTTGTCGGTTGTGCTCTGCACATTTATTTGCTCACTCTGACCTGCGCTAAGGTAACCAATCTACAGGAGAGGAACAATGACACTTGTACAATCACATAGCATTATGAATGGTCCCGACTGTAATGTGAAATATTATACTGAAGACATCTTGCATTATACTGCTGAAAGCATTTAGAAATAAAATTACTGTTTGAAAAACCAGTTTCCTATGTACTGTATCATGGATGATTTGGTCACTTTTGTTTTTACACAATATTTGTCTTGAGTAGTCAGCTGTGGTGTTGTATGAACTATTGCGTTTTCTACGATTGACTTTATAACAACCTGTGCAACTACTCTACCAATTATTACGATCATTTACTGATTAACGTCTTTGTTTAGGAAGTGCCAGGCAGTGCCAGTCATGTATCATGCAAACAATATGTTTTGACGGCTGTCAGAAACAGAAAAGCATTTAAGGCTCCACAACAAATTTTTATTTTCTGTCTTTATTTTTTAATTTTCAAAAGTCACAATCTCACAGCTGGAGTATGAAACGGGAAAAGTCACATCTTTTTTGAATGCCAAGCCAAAAAAAAAAAGGTGTAGTCGCACAAATAAACACAGCAAAAATAACATCTGAAAATCCACATTTATGCGAATCATTTCAAATGCTTCTTTACTCCCAGCGCTTAAAGACCATTAACTTTGCCTCATCAATATTGAGTGGAGACCAATTAGTTTTTTAAATGACTAAAACATGTAGAACTTGAAGACTAACAGTGATTACACTTTTCGCATTGCACAAATAAAGAGTACTGAGCTTGTGGGAGCCCCATATGTTGTAGAAGTATGCAGCTGATAAGCTATCATATCCCCCTAATACTATGATACAGCAAAAGACCTAAAAGAAAATCACTTGTGTGACAAAAGTTCTTCCTTTTTCTTCTGCACTTTTCTCACAGCTTAAAATGACTATAATCTTCATGACATTTCTATAACTTTGTTATTTATTAGATCAGCAAGTTGGGCCTTTGTATTGAAGTTACTTTTTTTTTTTCTTTTAAGCTTTTTGAATTTTGCTCTCATCCAACTTTTTCACATCAGATTGCTGCAATGGAAGCAAATCCACCAATGTGGCACTTTGGCAACAGCAAATATACAGGAATAGCTCAGAAAGTAGAGATTTAAAAGTTATGAAAGCAAGTAAGTAATTTTTATTTATGAAGCAGAATAAAGTAGTTAACAATATTATATTGTGGTGATGTTTGATTGCTACTCTGTCAACTGAATACAATAATAGTGGAACAATGAATTCTTCTGTTGAACCAAACCCTCTTCTGTCTTCATGGTTTACCCATTATACTAAAGCCCCAAACACAATGTTTAGATATCAATAGGTTTTTTATTTATATTTCGGCTACATTTTCAAGGTATCAGTCATAATATGTGTTCATAGATATGTATAGGAATGAGAGTAGAACCACTCATCCTAAAACTTTCCAATCACAAACGAGCTTAAATCACAAATTCAGATTTAATCAAAATGTGAATATAAGTAAACCATTTAATTTTCACATGTTCATTTAAACTAATTATACTCCAGTGCATCAAAAAGGACTAATTTAATGATGATATTAGTTAATCTCAGATATATTATCAAAAGTATCGGAGAGTTTCCACTCCTAAGATACAGTGTGTGTTGCAAATGGATGACATGGTAATAAAACTAAAAGGATCTTTGCAGTAATTCGACTCTGGGCAATGGTAGCACGCACAAATCCAGAGAGAAATACATTAAAAACCAACTTAATGCAACAGTGGTGTTAGTGGGTATCAGTAAAGACTGTGTAAGAGTATTCTGAAAACAAATTGTTCAAAGGTTTTATTTAGCAGCAGAAAGAAAAAAATCTACTCCAAGAACGTAAGATATGATAATGCTATAAGTAAAACTGCTTGAAATATATTTTCTGAGTCATAAAACTAAACTAATAAATGTAATTATTGATCACAAATGTTTAGATGCTTAAACATTTTTTCAGGAAAATAGATATGCTGACACATGAAAATTCAGCTAAATTCCCCATTTATACTGTCACAACAATTCTGCAGCTAGCAGCTGTGAATACCACCACAGCCTTTATTCATATGCCAATCTAATCCCATAAGTAACTACACACACACACACACACACACACACACACACACACACACACACACACACACACACACACACACACACACACACACACACACACACACACACACACACACACCTTATCTTTTGATTTATTGTTTATGTCCTCTGGTATAAAAATGCTGCCTTGTCTGTTGCTGGTAAAACAAAACAACAACAAAAACAAAATATGAGCATTTTAAATTAATGTTTTAGTACTTTATACACAAGGCCATTTTACGTGTTGGCAGGGATATGATGGAACTTTGCTGAAGCACCTGCAAACCACTCAGACACGCAGATACATTATATCTGTATTCTCTTGTGTAATAAGAGAGGGCAATCAATACTGTCACAGTGAAAAATCAGAACAAAGAAAGGGACCAAAGTGGAATTGACAGACAGGTTGGGGAGTAACAGGTTTAAAGGTAATTTGTGCTCCCTCTCTCGCTCTTTCTCATATTCTCTGTACAGTGCTCTCCATCACTTTATCACATCCACCCTCACTTTCTATTTTTTCTTTCTGTTTCTCTGTGTCTGTAGCTGCTGCACATACACATACCTTCCCTGTAGAGGTCATTTTAAAGACAGGGTTTGGGCCAATCAAACTGAAGTTGTATAGCCCTAGTTGGGGCAGCCTGATTGAGAGTGACATTGACACGATTACGACGGAGAAACTAGATTAACAACGACGCGGCACTCCCACCCTTCCTTCGTCTACCCTCTCTTCCTCTCTGTCTACTTTGTTCCCCCTCCTTCATTCCTCTTTGCTCTTGTTGGCTTTGAATGTCCTCCTCTCTTTCTCCCAGGCTATGCCCTCTAATGACAACTTGCAGCTCATCTTTGCTAATTTTTGTGTGTCTTCCCAATGAAATTTGCATGTATCCACCAAGTCAAAATGAGTCCTTTAATGTGGGGGGACTCCTTTTCTTTTGAAGCCATCAGGTCTTAGACCACTTAAAGCCACACACTGCTTTTATAGAAGATTGTGTGAGTTTCTGCTGTTCATGCCTTTGCTTGGTTATCACATTTGACCCACATATTTGCATTAAGTGCACCATTGCCACAATGCATCATCAGTCCCAGTCTTGCTGTCAGCAAGAAAAAGTTCTTACCAGAAAGTGATCTGTTCAGTATTCCTGTTGTTGTTAGTTCAATGAATATGGCAGCAGATCCCATACTAAAGTCACAATTCAAAAAATCACAAATCCAAATCCAATCAGAAATGGCAGAAATATGTTCATGAAAAATAAAAAAGAATCTGAATTACTCAGCTTCATTGGATATAATTACTTTTTTAATGTAATTTCTTAGAAAAAGCCAGGACTTGAGTTTACTTGTGATGGAAATTAGTTCGTGCATTTTGAATGTGCATCTGCTTTGGGCATAGCGTGTGCAAAGTGCCGCATCTCTCATTTATTTACAGCAAGTGTGTCCATCTGATTCTTGCTGCTTGTCTGGGTTCAGGTTGGAGGGGCAGAGGTGACAGAGAAACCCAGACTTTGGTTGAATCTCTTTCTGACAAGTGACTTTGCCAGACATTCCCAGCAGAGCCTTACAACTCGCTCCTGAGTTGGCTCCCACCATCCAAGGCATGCAGCCACAAGTCCAATGATATGATTGCAAACTTAGTCATTGAACTGTGGCCTCCAGCATCCCTGCGCCAAGTCCACATGTGGACGTTTTTATGCCTGAATATGGTGTTCATTATTCTTTTCTATTCTATAGTCATTTAGCAAACGCTTTTATCCAAAGCGAATGACACGAGAGTGGGAACAACACAAGCATGAAATCAAACAGTAGAGCACATCATAGGAAGGTGCTAGTGGACTGCTGTCCAGTTGGACGCCAGTCTTGACGTGTAGTGCTACAGGTTTTTTTTTTTTTCCCCACCCCACAATATTACCTATGTTAAAATACAGAGAATGAATACCATAATATTTGTTGAAAAGAACTGGGCTAAGTTCTCCAACTTTTCTGACAAATATGGCTAAACTAAATGCAGAAGTGCTCTTTGAAGAGCTGAGTCTTCAGCTTTCTTTTAAAGGTAGACAAGGACTCTGCAGAGTGGACAGTTTGGGAGGTCATTCCACCATTGTGACACAACAGAGGAAAAGAGTTTGGCTAGTGATTTAGTGCCATGTAGTGGTGGTAACACGAGGCGTGGAACGTAGCTGTCGAGAGGGAATGTGGCTCTGGATTAAGGAGTGAAGGTGGACAGGAGCCGTTTGAGTTATTGTTTTGTAAGTCAGAAGCAAAGCTTCGAATTTGATGCATGCTGCGAATATGGAGAATCTGTGAAGAGCGCAGCACGCATCAAATAATGAAACCCAGTCCCCAGAAGGAGTGCTCTCCAACACTCCATCTAAGGACTCTAAAAAAGATGAGTAATCTAAGCTGCTATTTAGTGAATGAGCACAAACAACAGTCGGGCCTGACCCTACATCGGAAGATGGAGGGAGGCTATCCTCTCATCCAGCGGCGCAAACCCCAATGCACAGGCCCCAAGTCGTGGGCAATGAGTGTCTCCACACCTGCTCAGCACCTCACTGAGAGCAACTCCAGAATGAAAGAGGACAGCAGGTGTGTTGACAACATAATTTATGAAGTCCTAATTCTCACATTTTCTTAAAATACCAGATCTGCTCCTTTCAAACATATAAATAGTGACTTGTTTAAGTAAATCCAAGAAAAAAATACTGCCTCCTCTCTAAAACCCTTTCTGGCAATGCTCTGCATGCCATGCATGTGATGGTACCTCTCTTTCACATCCTCTCTCTAAAAATGATATGTGTTTGATATTTGTTTGAGCGTAAAGGTATTTCAGAGTGACCCTCAGCTCACATTTTAGAAGAATGGAAGTACCACCCGTTGATGCTTTACTAGTGGATGAGATTCAAGCATAAAGAACAGACAAAAACAAACAAAAAAAACTGCTGCTGTGTGACTTTCTTCTCTATATATTATATATTGTGGATGATAATGCTATTTTGGCTCTCTCTCGTCTTCAGTGGCAAGCAGTACATATAATCTATTTCTTTTGTCATTGACTGTCAGCGACATCACAGCGTATGTCGCTGTATTTTCATATTTGCTGCTTTTTTCATTGTGTATAATACATTTACAAATGCTCCTCTGAGAATCCTTGAGAAGCTTTTATGAAATGTTCTTCTGGGAAATGTCTTGGTATTCATGTTGATAATATCCTAGAGAAGTACTTTTAACCAACGGCAGTGGCCTATCCAGTAGGATAATACAACCCACTGTGCTGTGAAAAGCTGTTGATAATGCATAAGAAATAATGCACACATCCGAGGCATTAATTAAAAACTTCCAAATTTACAGATTCTGAATCAGTTTGTTGTCTCGCAGAACATAGAGATGCTAGATGGGTGGTTTTGGTTTGAGGTGGCTGATAACCCCATTAGAGACTGGTTGATAGAGAAAAATTCGCTACTTAATGCTTATATTTAATGTGTTTAACATGAACCTTGTTACTGATATGTTTTAATTCAGCTGCCACCTCTTGATAGTGAAGTGGGTTTACTTTTAGCCTGTGGAAAATACAGTTTGTCATCTCTACTTTTGTTTATTCTTTCTCTACTCTGTTTGTTAGTGTTTATTTTTATTTGATTTAATCTGTACATGACAATATATTGAACATATGTCTGTCCATATGTATGATCATGTGATTTTTTCTTCAGTCCTATGCTGTGTATCCGTCTTTGTCTCAGCCGGTTGCAGAATAGTATGTGTATGAATTCTGCATGAGCAACTAAAAACAATTGCCTTGGTCTGATCTAATAAGTGTTCATCTCATTGCTGAGCTTTCTCTTCACCTCTTCCTCTAAACGTAGTTAGTATCGGGAGCCAGATTAGCTTAATGAAGTCCCAGGGAAGTCACTTTCCCTTTAGATGTCTCTCCACACTTTCACTCTGGACTTCCCAATACATTCACAGTTGTCTGAATCTGGGAAATGTTTTGAGGCGGTCATCACTTTTCTTTTGAGGCCATTTTAAAAGGACTTTTTTTCTGTTTTTGGAAAACAGGCTAATAGAAACTCTCGCGAATAGCTCAATGTGTACTACACACCTCATTTGAGTGTTGACATTGATCCCATGGTGATTGACCCCTGATCTCTGGCTCTCCTAGATGCACCAAAGGGACCAAACCAATATCTGCAATCAGCCTCTCCCAATCTAATCACTGATACACATAATACCACTCAGTGCTATTAACTTACCATCAGTGTATGGCTTATATGTGAAAACACACAGTCTTGTATTGATGTGTCATACAGAGATTAACATAAAGACAATATTAGGCTACTGTTTGGTAGATATTTGACTGGTTTGATGGCAAAACAAAGAGGGTAAGAAAGATAAATGAAAACACCTTACACTTTCCTTAGGGCAAGAGTCTTGATTGTACATCAAGCTCTCTCAACATAGCTCCAAAATGCTGACATTGATTTTCTTTGAGAGTAGGATAACATAAGTGTTGCCTTCACAGACGTAATACCTATCCTGTGATCATCCTAAACACCCAATGTGTGTTTTTATTGCCTAATTCTGACTCGGTAATCTTGCTCAATGTTCTGAGGTGTCTCTATTAATGACTGTATCAACTGAACTGGTTTTAGTTCCCCTTGAGGGACAGAGTGGAAGGGCCCCATTCTGTATCTCCGTTGCAATCCATCTGGAACTGGTCAATACCGCATGACTGACTGTGTATCTGTGGTACATAAATGTTTCTGTGATGTGTAGGTCTGTTTCCAAATGTCTGAAAGCGTAAAGACTCAATCTTCCCATGTACTACGCAGGGTTCATATTTTTTGCTGTAGAGAGTAACGGAAGGTTATGTTTCCGTCTGCATGCGAATGTATGTCTGTGTAGTGATTAGGTTTCTTTTATCCTGGCCTGTCCCTGGGGACAGGAGTCATAGTGGGCATGCACCCTGTTCAAGACCCCCTTTGATAATCTTCTTTAATTGGCCCAACTTGCAATCCCCTGAGAAACCTAATTAAAACAAGGTGTTGAAGGGGAAAATAACAAAATAATTGTGGCTCTGTGCTTGTGTAAGTCGTGTGTGCATTCTCACGCCAATATCTGGGCAAGTTCCTGTGAAGCTTTTTTGTTTTGGTCAAGCTGTATTCATTTATGAAAACATGACTTGCTCTTTTACAGTGAATCATGTATTTCTAGTAAATGTTTGTGTTTGTCTGCAAAGGTGCAACTGTAGACACACTACAGAACTTTAGCCATTTTCCCCGTCTTGCCCTCCCTATCGACAGCTGGTTTGGAATCTATCCAGCATCTTACCTGACCTGTTAGCTCTCTCCAGCCAGCAAAAGACTATCTTATGATGACTCTGGTCTTGTCCCTTGCTCTCTTTTAATCTTCTTGGAGTCCTTTGCTGAATCTGGGACTGTGCATTTTCAAAACAGACAGTTTCTTATTATACAAGGAAACGAAACTTTGCTGCAACGTCACATCACATCCCAGATGTAAAAGTTGTATAGTACAGTTTCTCAGCCTTGGGACGCTGCCAGGTAGCAGCGGCTCTAGAAATGTAAATGTCACTTTGCCATCAAACAAGTCCCGGGTGCAGAGTTTTGTAATCAGAAAGTTTTGTAATACGTCTTTAAGATGTTGGCTCCGATATTCTCAGACTTTTGGTGCAGTTGCTTGAACATGGATGATGTGTATTAAAGAAAACTGCATTAAGATTCTTGAGAAAAACTTGAGACTTTCAACAGAAAATGCTTGCACCATATTTCTTGATAATTCATGTGTCTGTTTTAGTTGTTTACACTCATTTGTTTAGTTTGAAAAACAAAAAAGGTTGGATGTATTAAAAGGTCAGAAAATCTGTGAGATTAGGAAAAAGTCACAGCATCCAAGTGAGGCGCTGCACCTTTTTGTCATGACAGCCTGTTCAATTTGTTCTCTTCTTCTTCTACTCCTTCCCCTCCTTCATTTCCTTTTTCCATCAGTGGCCATCTCCATTTACTTATTGAGCTGTTCTGTCATTGATCTGTCCATCGACTGGCCCTCTGATCCATCCTCCATCTGTCTACCACTGACAGACTTTTAATTGATGAGAGAGCAGGTCAAATTAAGCAATTAGGCCAAGTGGCGGAAAAAGAGACAGAGCATGTCTTTTTCAGGTAGTTGGGGGGAAAAAAAGGAAAAAGAAGGGAAGGGGGTACAAATAGGGGGAAAAGAAGTAGAGTGAGAGACTGAGGATGTTTTGAAGGATAATGAATGCGGGAGGCATAGGCAGATGCAGAATGTTTACGCTTTTTCATTTTGGAATTTGAATGAATTTTTCATAGCTATTCATAAAAAATCCATCAATATTTCACCTGGGGAGAGCGAAGGAGAAAGAGCGGGAGAGAAAAAAGGACCCTTACGGAATGAGTTGTCATGAAAGTCCATTGAAGCAAACAGAGTCGCTGGAGAAGAAGAGAGAAGAGAGAAGGAGGAGGGATGGAGGGATGTTTGTGCCGAGGACACAAACACCTAGATCGGGGTAGTGGTGTAGGAGGAGGGTGAGAGGAAAGGATGGGTGGAAGTAGGTGGGTGGGGGGGGGGGGGCTACAACATAAATGTCTGGGTGAGAATGAGAATGACGGCTAGTGTGGTATCTGTCAGAAAGTGTTCGTGTGTGTATGTGTGTGTGAGGTGTAGTCTGAGACAAAGCCATATCAACCACCCCCTCCAACAGTAACAGCAGGAGTGGGGTTGTGTTAATTTTCACTTTGTCAAACCCTATTATGTGAGAAGAGTGTCTGATCCTTCCCATTAGCATACAGTGTGCCCAGACACCTAGGATGGGATTTCTGGGATGCCTTACTGCTTTCATCAAAAGGAGCAGAGCCAAGAGCCATGAGATTTGAGACGCGGGATCAACTAGTGGCTTTTCTCTGTCTGCTTGCTCGTTGATTCACATGAAAAGGCAACTTTTGACATGAATTCAGAGCTTATACACTGATCAAGTCACTACACAGTGATCAGAGACTAAGCTTGACCCCCGCACCCTCTCGTTGAACTCTGTCCTTAGCAGACTAGACCATTAAATGTACCTTGAGGAGAGGTCATGTGGGATGTCATTTGCATTAATTTATGCCAGCAGGCGGGTCAGTCATCCGTCTACAGGTAGTCAATTAAATATCTAATTAAGTGGGGAGGAGTTTGAATAATGTAGAGGTATTGATTGGCTTGGTTGGGTGGGAGGAAAGGATGATGGCTGTTTCTAAGTCAGTGCTGGAGCAGGAACATGGGTAATATTAACCACCAAATATCTGTCATTCTATAGAAGAACATAATTAGACAACATAAGAAAGGGATGCTTGTTACAGCCGTTATGTAATTAAAATCATCGTATTCACAAGATTTGTAACATTTGTTTAGGTCAGAGTGACAAACTGTGGTTTGAACTAATTTAGTTTGAACTGTTCTGACATTAATAGACAATTGTCCCTTTAGGTCTAGCCTTTTCGTTAAATTCACATTGCTTTATTTAAAAAAAAAAAAAATAAAAAAAAATCATGAAACAAAAAAAACAAAACCAAAAAAAACCAAAAACACTAAAGCTGGAAACAGACGGTTACACTGATGAACAGATTAACACATTAACTGGATTGTTTTGGTGAGTTGTCAACCTGCATCATTAACACGGCACAGAACAGATGGGAATGAGAGTGGCTGCACTCCACTGCTAAGGGTTGCTTTCAACTCAGTCAACAGTGTCAGCGAATATGTCGACAGTCTTTTAGTCAACTTATACTACAGTTAGTAAAAGTTGTACTACCTGTGTTTAGTGAGTATGAACGCATCATGAGGCTGTAAGAAATTCAGTGAAGACAAAGTTTTCCTGTCAACTTGGTATATACACTTTAATCTTTGATTCTTTCATTTTAGTTGAGAGGAACTTATGTTTTTATTTAGAAGCAGTGTTTTAATTGGAACAAAATAAGTGGTGCTACTCCCTTAATGACTTGCTGTCATGCAAATATGGGACAGAAACATGGGTGATACTTATATGTAGATCAATAAATTGATCTATAGATTAGTAGTTTTATTGCACAGAAATGACAAAAAACAAACACAGCAGGTTCTAAATCAAATCCACAATTGCCAAATTCAAATTGCCATGGAGACACTTTTATGAACTTCAAGCCTCATTGCATGGACATTAAGAATAACACTGAAAAGTAAATACATAAAGTTAAAGTTCATTAACTCTTTCGTGCATGAATTAATAAAAAAAAAAAAAAAAAAAAAAAAAAGCAACATTTTTTAAATACAATATTTTACCTCTACAAATATTCAATAATTTTTTTTTGTTGGTGATATTTAGAATTTTTATGATTTATTATCATATATTATATTAATGTGCTCTACAAAATAGCTATAAAATAACATAAAATCATAATCATATTATGTAAATCTTCTATAAAATATACCTCTATAATTTCTTTTTCCTATTTATCGCAAAGGCAAAGTTGTGTAATTACATTACGTTCAATTATATCACATATTTATCGATTCTCCAGTGAGTTGAAACGTATTGGAAGACTCACTAACATCCACTGAAGTGGTTTATTTACAAAAATACTGTCCTAATTCATGAATAAAATATGCAAGAAAAAAAAACTTTTAAATAGGTTCCCACTATGCATGAAAGGGGTAAAAACAAAAAAAAGTTATACATTTCGACTTATTTAGCTTATTACCAGACTAATTTAACAATGTGAAATATTTTTTTCACAGCATTAGGCCTGGTCCATGCCACTTAGCAATATTATCTTACCTTTAATTCAGAAGTAATCTTCAAAAACTCAAAATACTGACCAGCCGTAGGCTTAGTTTGCAGCTTCTGACTTTCATTGTCTGGTGTAGTAAATGACTGTTGAGTAGTACTACTACTACTGTCATCACTCACCTCTGCTCCAGTTCATGTCCTCAAGCCCTTTTGGAGCCAGGCTAACATTACAGCCATGATAGGTTTTTTTTTTTTTTTCTCTTCTCTCTTTTAAAGCACGTCCACTTTAATGTAAACACAGAAGCGAGTGAACGTGTGGCGTGACGTTGTGGGCTACAGCAAATGCATCTACCGGTCTTAACAATACATTTCTTTTGAGGTGACTTTTTGATTAAAAATCAACAAATATCAGCTATAATATGTGGTGAAGATGTAGGAGGGTATACTGATTGCCGAGGCTGGTAAAAGTCCTGGTATGCACTATACGCTGTAAAAAATTGTCCCGGTATGCAAAGGGATAGAATTTAAAAGTGCTGGTACTGGGTACTGCTGCATACCGGCCCACTTAAAGCACTGTTTAGAAGACATACTCTGACAAACCCTACACAAGAGGAAACATTGATTATGTATATTAAGTTGAAACAACTTACATATTATTACATATTATTTTTCTGCTGTTTTGCACAAGTTATGAGGTATTATTGCCCCTTCCTTGTGATTGCCTTTTTATTACCAGTGTGGCTGCTTCTTTGTAAGCATAGCTCATGAAATCTGTTTACTTTTACTAATGTCTTTCCACAGACATTTACATGAAGTCAAAAGCAGTGAGGATGTTGCCAGCCCTCATTTCAGGATTACAAATATTTATCCCTTTTTCTGTTTTGCTTGAGAATCTATATTTTTTCTCACATACAATATTTATACAAAACATGTTCAAATACAAGAGGAGTTTGGTTGCTAAAGAGTCTTAATTAAATCTGTGTAATATTTAAAAAAAAAAAAAAACAAAACTGAAGTTTTTTCTCTCTTTCTGCACACAATAACAGCTTTTTCTGTAAACCTTTTCACCTAACTATGACTTACGTAGCCTCAATTAGCTAAGTGTAAAATAACAGCAGTATCACACACAACAATGCAAACATATTGCCCTGAACATGTGCTAAATACATATTGCACTTGTTTTTATGCAAGATGACAGTGCTAAATTTGTAC
This sequence comes from Telmatherina bonti, assembly GCF_933228915.1. Taxonomy (NCBI): domain Eukaryota; kingdom Metazoa; phylum Chordata; class Actinopteri; order Atheriniformes; family Telmatherinidae; genus Telmatherina; species Telmatherina bonti. The sequence continues at coordinate 25,356,010 of NC_136622.1, forward strand.
ATAAGCAGTTGGCCCAGTGCCAGTGTGATGAATTGTTTCTGTGCTAAAATGACCATGACCAGGATATATTTATACGTTACTTCACAGAAGTTTGAACACAATTATTCTGTGGGGTGTGAAGTGACACTAAAGAGATGTTATAAGATAACTGCCCTTATGCAGCCACACAGAGAGGCAGCATAATTCCATGTGGGTCCCTGCTTTATTAGCATTTCTCTGTATGAATACTTTGCTTTGGACAAATTGTGGGATGGAAAATAAATAGATAGAAATCAGCATGAAGCAGCACATAATCTTCGGTCCCAGCCTATGAGAGGGTGATAATGCCCTCATCTTTATCGTTCTCACAACACAGATAGAGGTCAAGGGTAAGAATTAAGCCTTGGATCTACTTTTTTATTTAACTTGTAAATAGACCCAGTTTATTGAATCTCATCTTGGAGACAACACACACTATCCATCAAACTCATGGATAAATAATAATTTATCATCATATTCAGCAGAGTATGTTTAACCCTGTTTTGTTCATGTGCGCTTTGTGTTTTGGCCAGACAGTCTGACTGATGGACATATGGGGAGCATGGTAGTGTTGTACAGCTGACTGCCTCTGACAGGACACACAGGATGGCGCCGGAGGGATCTGAGTGGAGAGTCCCACATTCCTCCCACAATTTACCGACTCAAGGTCTGTTGTTTTTATTATTTGGTTTGATTTTTTTTTATAAGTGTAAATAATGTTCAATAAATTAAGATTACTCCAACTTCCATCCTGTTCTGCTACTCTCTCTCTTTTTTAAAATTTCATTGCCCCCCCTCTTTTTTTTTTTTTTTTTACCTCCCACCCCTGTTTTGCCCCCACCGGCTCCCTCCAGATGTGTTAATCAGTACTCCCTGTTAACACATGATTCACCCCATATGTCTTCTACAGCACCAGGCCTCCACTGGGAAGCTCAGATTGTGCATATGTGTGTGTATGTTCACATGAGTGAGTGCAACTTTGATGTGTCTTCTGTCTCATTCTCTTTATATTTTTGTTTCTGCGCACACTTTTGTGTGTGTGTGTGTGCTTGAAAATCCACCAGGCTTGCCCAGGCTTTCTCCAAAGGGCTGCTGCTGTCGGCTCAAATCAGCCTCCTCTCCCCATGAGTGAACACACTAATCCATTTGTGTATCTGAGTACATGTTGTGTGTGTGTCTGCGTGTGTATGTAAGCATGCTAATCCAGGGGAGGGTCCTGCCTAACACCCCATGAAAACACTCCATTCACTAGCAATTAGAGACAGGGGCCCTAGGCCTGGCACTACACTTCCACTGGGAGAGAGGGAGACAAAAGAGGGGAGGAGTGGAGGAAGAAACGAGGCTACCAGAAAGACAAGAGGAGGGGCACAGCAGTCAATGTGTGCATCTTTGTGCATCTTTGCCATGAGGGACTGGGATCTGGAAGAAGAATGAATGAAAAGGAATATATAGATTTTTTTTTTTTTTGGTTTCTGTCATTAGTAATACAAAGTTGTTAAGTGAGAGATTAATACTAGAAGTCTAGACAACTGTGTAGTCAGATAAATTACACTAGTTAATACCTTGCTCCTGTGATGGACTGGTGACCTCACCAGGGTGTACCCTGCCTCTCGCCCAATGATTGCTGGCATAGGCTCCAGCTTCCTGCGACTCTGAATTGGACTAAGTGGTTAAGGAAATGGATGGATTTTAAGTTTCTTTGATTTTGATTTTGCATTTGTTGCATTGTCTGACCACCAAAATGGAAACACGTAAATTACTTAATCAGGAACATTGGTTAATTAACTAATTAACTAACTTTTTATAGATAGGAATGCAAACTATGACAGCTCATGTGAAATGTCCATACTACAGGAACTAGCAATTTCACAATGAAGAATTAAAGAATGTACAGGGCCTGTGTGGCTTGGCTCCATGCTGGCTGCCTGAGTTCATGAAAAGACTTCATATGATGCAGAACATGCAGCTGTGTCTTGAAAGCTTTATCTATAAAGGTTGATTATTCATTATTTTTTTCATGAGTACCCATTAATGCTATAAAAATAGGCCTTTTAAAATCAACTGTTCTATGATGACCGTTAAAGATTTATATACCAACCTGGATAGTCTCCACCTGTTTGTATAGAACATTTTTGCATTAGATGATGTTTGATTCAGGACCTTGTGTGTCCTTGATAAAGTTATTATAGAGTGGATATGTTTTAGTATACTGGTCAGCTGCTCAGGAAGTTTGTACTCTGAACAGGAGATTGTGTTCTTCAAAGAATCCTTTAGACAGTGGATCCGTATGTATCTTTATATTTGTCAGATGTTTGCTGTCTTGTTTGTGTATGGATAATTCACATCATGAATCCAGACAGATGGAACCAAACAAACAAAAGTTTGCCGTCTAAAGTTGATCTCTGTGGAGCACAACAGCTTTCTTCCATTAAGTCCAGAGAAGGAGCAGCATGATTCATCTCTGCTTTGCTGTTTCTCTTATCTGTTTATTATTTACTAGTGTTTTATCTGTGATGGCGTGTATGTTGGCATATGTTTATTTGAATGTGTATTTGTAGCTGTCTTTGCCCATGTAATCCACAGTGAACAATAAAGTAAAAGACCAAATGCACCACAAGGAAACACCAACATTGGGTACGCAGCAGCCACAACCCCAGTGCACATTTGTTTATGTTTTCACAGGATTTTCTAAAGTTATCTGCATAAAACCAAACATGGATAAAGACAAAAAAAGTGCAACAGTTTGGTGGGGCTGATGTGCTTCTTATCAAAGGAAAATGTCAAAATTAAGAAGCCGAACAACAAAATTTAAAGTACTGGAGCAAAAAGAAATAGATCCCAAGACTGTCCTCTGCAGAAGAAAATTTAAATGATTAATATTTATATACTTATTGGCTTTTACACTAATGGCTTTAATCGATAAATTTTGAGGGCTTAAATCTACCAGTAAAGTTTTATATTATGTTATTGACTCATTGACAATTATTTTTGACAGAAACAAAGTAAATTTGTAGTGCAGATCCTTGTATGTCAATGTTGGTCAGAAAAAATGAACTTGGGTTTTTAAAGAATATATTTGCAATAAGTTATACTTTATCCTTAATTTGAGTATAAATTAAACTGTAGTTATTTATTGAGAGTATGGAATAATTTTGTCTTCACATTCAAGTGTATGGCCTGACCATCCTTCACTTTTATGTGACTTCACAGTGCAATTAGAAATAATGAGAGAAACAACATAGCTAATCATTCCCTTTCAGATCCAGTTATTATATTAATAGCTAACCACAGATTCTGTCAACTGTTGTTTTTGTTAACGAAAAAAGGGAAGCAGATTGATATGTTGTTATACTGTGACCTCCAGTGAACTTATGATTTGGTGAAGAGCAGGAGTTGGATGTAAAAGTAAAGGATTTAATGCCAGAGTCTGCACATTTACTTCATAAGTGCTTATGCCTGAAACAATGCTTTCTTCAAACATAAGAGTCCAGTTTCATGAATATGCACACTTGACTGTTTTTATTAACACGTTGTGGGCAGACTCCTAACTGTCCATGCACAACTTCTAATGCCGTGGAGCAACCAGTGCCTTCAAGTCATCGCCATGAGCCATAACCTTGAAAACACCAGTTAAAAACATTTCCTCCACTCGTTTTCTTTTTTCATTGCTATTTATGTTGACAGCACCTCGATGGCTTAGAACATTCAATCTATCAAAGCATTTCTGCTTGCTTCAAAAGCTGCTTCAGTGGTTCTTACAGAAACAAAAAAGTGCCTTTAAACATGAATGAAACTGTATTGCTTTTGAACCTGCAGGTCCCTTGCAGTACACCTCTCCCACTCTCTCTCTGTCTCAACCCATCGTTTCTCCTCCCTCCTGTCTTTTCTGCCAGCTTTAATTTTTAATGCATGTTCCTGAATAGGTTTGTAATAAAGAATAGGTACAGTAAGTAGCATAAAATATTGATTTTGTACATTTCCTTATGAATTTTTATTCTGTGGAATGATTAAATTTTTCATATTTTCTGCACTTGGGAGATTTCTGATGAATTCATCTCTATTTATTGTGTGTAAGCACACAACTGGTGTTCCCAATTTAGAGGAATGAATAATGCAGCCCTCAACGTGAGTGTGTGTGTGTGTGTGTGTGTGTGTGTGTGTGTGTGTGTGTGTGTGTGTGTGTGTGCGTGTGTGTGTGTGTGTGTGTGTGTGTGTGTGTGTGAATGTTTTCATCATGCTCAGTTGAAATGTACACAGCTTGCTAGGAAAGGTAAAATACAGGTGTGTATTTGAGTTTAGCAAATGCATCCCTAGACAAAATAAATCTGAGGCTGAGCAATAGCCAAGGATGATACAGTGAGTTTGAGAAAAAGAGTGTGAGTTTGTGTTTGTATGGTGCTGTGTATGTTTTTCCTTAGTGCTATCTGTGAAGACATAATTAGCACAATGATAAAACCAGTAATGTAGACGAGTGGCCACAAACTCCTTAAACAGATGAGGGAAATTAAGAAGTGATGCCAATTTATTTCTCTTTTAAATGACTGTTTTTAATTGGTATGTACCTGCTAAATCAGTATGCACCCACATAAAACTGTATCATAATCTGTAATGGTCTCACACACACACACACACACACACATGTATGTATATATATATATATATATATATATATATGTGTTTATATATATATATATATATATATATATATATATATATATATATATATATATATATATATATATATATATATATATATATATATAACAATAAGTAACAATGTAACAATAAGTCAAACAATACAAAATATCTCCTAATCATCTTTAAAATCTGAAACTAATATCAAAGCGTGACACATCAATACTAGACATCAAGTTTTATTGGTTTCAGTAGGAATTGTAATTGCACAATGGTAAAAAGATAAAATATAATCTCTTTGATGAAACGCCAGAGGGGGGAAAGACTTCATTTGTAAGTGAATTGTGAAGTGAATGTGTTTTGAGAGGGACCTTGAGCGTGAGTTTGAACACGATCGATGTGCATTTGGGGAAAGCCAATGGTGATCAATGAGAATGGATTTAGAAGGAAGGTGGGTGCATCACACCACTACAACAACTGAAGCTGCTGAAATGGAATTTATGAATATTAAACAGCAAATGGGGTCGATACAGGGGACAGCGCTGCTATAGTCAACATAGGGACATGATGGTGGGTTTGGTGTATAGGTTGATGCATATAACACGCATATATTTTTGCAGGATATCCTCATATCTGAAATTCAAACTGGTGGTCAAACAAAGTAATTGACTCATGTAATGAATATTTATATCTGGAAATGAAGTTGCCCATGATTTATCTATCACTCAGAGTGTTTCTAAACTGCAGACACAAACATAGCCCATGTCCAGTCCACCCCTCCAAACTCACACCAGCCACTGCAGCCCCGACTGCTGACAAGCTGAGTGGTGTGATGGGAGAGTAAATAAATGAATAAGCAGACAAAGCGTGTTTACAGTGCAATGTGACCTCTCTCCTAATATCAGCCAGGCTCTCTCTGCACCCCCAGTGGATGAACTTGAGTCTTGTTCAAGGGTATACCTGTATAATAATAAGCAGAACATGTATGTTTGTGTTTGTAGGTGGGTGGGTGAATGAATGACGAAGAGAATAATATACCAGCTATTAGGGAAACAAATTGGGCTGGTGTTACCTTCCTTTAGTTGAGTGCGGGGAGCTGTCAGTTATATTCTGGCATGTTCCCCAAGACAGGAGAAGAAAAGTGTGTACGTCTAAAACTACACACATCTTACTAGGACTTGTGGTGGTGTCAATTTTTTTTAAAGTGGTATCCATGAAAATTCACCATAGCAATGATATTTATGGCTTCAAGATGGTTTTTAAATGTTATTGAAATACAAATGATGTGTTCACTGTTTTATGAAGACAACAAAATTACGAGAACCTTTAGAACTGTTATGTTCTGTGGCAGTGGTTCACAAAGTTGGGGTTTATGTCCCATCTAGGCCAAATAAAACTTTGCAAACCCACCAATGGCCAAAGGATGATATTGAGCCCCCACAAAAGAAAAAAAAAAAAAAAATGACATGATGAAGCAAATCTTTTCTGGAGATAGACCAGGTAATGGTCAGTGGTGGGTAATAGAGACCTGTGTGTTGTTTGTCTCAAAATATCAGCACCAGACGGTATGAAGCATTACAAGTAACACCAACACTCAGTAACTTGTTATTCTGAATGCAAAGAAAAGCTTGTTGATTACTTTAACAATATACTACTCAACTGTTTAAAACACAGAGTTGTTTTACTAAAGTAGCATCCTTTTTGTCATCTTAGCCCCTGCTGCCATTACAGAATACACCATGACGAGCATATTTTAGATCACCTGTCATATTGTCACATTTTACTTTATAATAAAGAATACTGGCAACATTGCATCCAGCGAGCTCTTAACCTTAGACACTGCAATCCATTAGCTTGAAAACACACTAACTGTGAAAACTGTGAACCTATGGACTCTACAGATACATCACTACCACGCTTATCCTTCCTGCAGTCAAAATAATGTGTTTCTCCTCCAGAATCGGTGGTCATAGTTCCTGTTTTTGGTGCATCATACTAAGCGCTCATCGCTTCTAGTCATATTTTATGTGACACCTTCTGTGTCATTACATTTCTATTGTTCTTATGCCTGGGTGTGTGTTTTTTGTGTATGCTTTCTTTAGCACTCATTGCATATGAAAGCTTCCTCACTGACCTTTCAGCAACGCTACAAACACATTTAAGAACAAGTGGTACTGATACACACACACATTACATTGATTACTTTACCAAATAGTCTACTGAGCAGAGACCTGAACACTCCCGTGGGAGTGTGATGAAGGCTTGAAGTAGTCAAAGAAAACAGCAGAGTGGGGGAAATCAAGTCCCTGATGGAAATGGATAAACTGAATGTAATTTGGAATCATTATCAAGATACAGCAGTGTTGTATTAGTAGATACCTGGTACATGTTTGCTGACTTTTTTCCTTTAGTACTTCTGTATAAAGTGCTGGTTGGTTTTGTGGGTCTGCCAGGCAGTTTGTGTACATTTCTTTGCCCTGTGTTTGTGTATGTGTGTTAGACTATCTGTGAAGTCCAAGGCCATCTCTGTTTGGTGTGAGGATCAATGCAACCAGTCTGGCGTTGAGATGGAAGGAGCTGTCAGAGCTGAATTAGATGTTAAATCTTTTCGACAAAATGTATTGTGTTCAGAATTTATCATGTGCTGTTTCCAGCCCACTGATGTATGTTGCAGTAACTGTGTGAGTTTGTGTGCATGTGCTGTGTGTGGTCCTCTCAGAATGGAGTTTTACAGGAGTTGCTTTCTGTGTGTGTGTGTGTGTTTTTTTTTCTTTTCTTTGACCTTTTTGAATAAACCACAAAAATGAGCAAGTTTCATCTGTCTTTAGTATTTTATTTTCATCTTCCATTTTATGCATGATCCTCTTGCAGACTGTCCTACAAGGCAGTCATCTTTCATATGTCTGTCTTCTTTCAAACGGTATATCTTAGACCAAAGGTATAACATATTTATCCCTGTGCTATCGGTCGTGGCTGCCCACCTCTTCTCCTACTTTATCCATCATTTTCCAAACCAGAACTCCCTTTCCTCCCCTGTGTGCTCCTGTGCCAGAATGTCTGCTTGCAGATTGTTGAGCTGATGGGATAACTGTGATTCATATATAAACTGCAATAGCAGAAATGTTTTCTCTTCTCTAAAAGTTTCTTTTTTTCCCCTTAATTTATGTTTATTAATATGTCAAACTGTTTGTTGTTCTTTTCATTTCTGTGGCAGATGATTGTCAGTCTATGATGATTAAAATGCAGTCAACGTTAGGAAAAACAAACAAAGACAAGCACACATGCTGAAAATTAACAAATGAAATGTCATCAATGTGGTCAAAAACCTTGCACCCATTATCCAACATCATGGAAAAATTACTTTGTTTGGCGCTTCGAGTAAAATTAAGCCATTGGCAGCCACTGACCCTTGCACTCTCTGGTATGTAATCTCTTGCCATCAAGTAAACCATCAAACAGATTTATTTTAACATTCAAATTTTAAAATGATAGATAGAGATCTATCAACAGATTTGCAATCACTGTTTCCCCACACAGAGACCATCCTGGTATAACAGCTGATCACTTATAAATTACATCCCCCGGTTTGTCATCCCTCTTTAATCGACCAAAGTGGAAATGACTGTATTCATAAAAGTGAATAAATAAATAAATTTACTATCAGGCTTTTCCGAAATTTAACTATTTTTGAAACATGAAAACATGAGAAACCTAGTATGAAAAACAGCCAGTTGCTTCCAACCATTAGGATCGACAAGCAAGCAAAGTCAAAGCAATGTTGTCAACATTTGAGGCCAAATCACAAACACAGTGTCATATCAGATATTTTATTAAAATAGTGATCCAGACACTCTTCAATGAAACAAGTCATGGACGTCATTAAATAATCTAAGAACCCATAACAACCACAACAGGAACAAAGAGGGGAAAAACTAGGGCTTTGAAATAATCTTTAGTGATGGAAATGGAGTTTTTAAAGACCCTTTGTCGTCTTTGCGCTTGTTTAATTATTATTATTATTATTATTATTATTATTATTATTATTTAATAATTATAATAATATTATTGTTATTATTGTTGGTATTATTGTGATTATTATGTAATTATTATTTTATTTCCTCAAGTCGCCATGCATTATTTGTAAACCGTTTTTAATTATCATAGAAGTGTACTATTAGTAATAGCCAATTTTATTTTAAATAAAGTCAGCAGCACTGTTAAGCTATAGACATACAGGACAACACAATGTGGTCAGAAAAGCCAATTGTCACATTTTGGGTAAATAAAAACTTGATGCTGTTGTAATATGATATTGTTTTATAAGTTTCTCTTCATGATTAAATTTGAAACTTTACCTTTTGTACCTGATTCTTTACGCTGGCGCACACACACACACGCACGCACGCACGCACGCACGCACGCACGCACGCACGCACACACACACACACATACATGCACAAAACCGCTCCGCATGCATCCTCTGGTGGTTCAGTGCAGCACGAGTGGAGGCTTTCATTGGGAGCAATGGTCCCAGTGAGAAGTCGACCGCAGCAATTAACAGAGATGAAAGACACCAGGCTGCCTTCTGAATAATTAAGACTGGTTTGATGAGCAGGGTGGAGCTTCAGGGAAAGGTTGGATGTAACTCCTTTCTAGCTAAATCAGTCCAGTTATATGAAATCTACAACTTGGAGTAAATAAATGCATACTTGTGTGGTATTTGCCATTTGAAATAAATTTCTGGATATTTGACAATATTTAGCAAAAACTGTGGAGGACCTTATGATGGAGGCAAATAATGTGCTCACATTGACCTCAAGGAAGTTCTCCAGTCTTACCATGGTATAATAACGATGGCAGCTGATAGTAGTTTGTTTTTATGCAAAGTGCACAGCGCAGTCATTACGCCCATCGAACGACTGGGATCAGTTGAAGTGCAACATGGACCAAAGAACAGAGGAACAGTGCATAAAGGAAAGAGTTTGATCGGTAAATTTGAAAGAAAATCAGCACTGCAGGCGCATTGAGATACAAGGAGGGAGAATAAAGGGAGCAAGAGATTGAGGCAGACATAGCAAACAGGAACTCTCCCAGGAGTGTTTCAGCCAAATGTATTTAAATGTATTCTGCTAATTACAAAACTCTAAACACATACACGCTGATGCAAACACTGTCTGGCATTTTGTAGCACCGTTGTACTGAGGTAATTACATGCACTCGCTTTACTCATGGTGTGTGCCTTTGTGTTATCCACACGTGTGTGAGTGTTTTCATAAGTGCACGTATGTGTGCGCGGGTGTGTCTAAGGAGGAGAGGGGCAGATAAAAACAGACTTACATGCGGGAAGCACGATAAGGGGAGTCTTTTCCACAAAGATTAAGTACTGTGGATTAAAGCAGAACATGCGGGTGGTTGCTTTTCTTTCTCCCCAGTGAAGATGAATCAAGGCACTATTATAGCTCAAACAAAAACATTTACAGTAGCGATTTACTTTAAAACAACCCAAGTGTCTTGGGAAGTCCTATCTCCATTCACACCAAGTTCTGTTAGAAAAAACACAACAAAAAGAAACAACAGCAACAAAAAAACCCAAACATCTTAAACCCTTAAAGATGATTTCTGAACATTGGCTATAGTGTATTTCTCTTTTGTTCAGGTGGCAAAGCTAACAGATATGCTTACAGAAAGCAACGAAAACTGACTGAAAAAGTGCAGACAGCTGTGTTCTCTGAACCCATTGCTTGTCCAGCTGATTGGTTGAAGGTCAGCTTGTGGTGGTTACTAACACCACCTGCTTGTGTGACCCCTTCACTGGTTTATTGACTGGGCATTGGCTGGACATGCAACATATGCTGTTCCCTTGATGTACACAACAACTTCTATATTTTACAATAATTTGCATTTTCCCCTTTTGTCTCTTTGTCTCCTCTTGGTCTACTTGCATATGTTTTGCTGTGATCATAAAACTTATTCAAGGGCTAGCAAAGTAATGTGTAGTCTGAATCAGTTTTGGCACTGTGAAATGATCAGGTACCTTTATTGAAAATATTCCATGGAAACCTTGAAAATGGACAAAAGGTCTGCCTAAAGTTTGTTGCGGATCAGTTGTAGAAAACCAAAGTAAAGTGTTCTTTGTCTGGCTTGTGACTGCGCTGTAATTCCTCTCAACTTTGCTCTGCAAACAGGACAAGAGAAGTGAAGAGTGAGGGAATGAGCCACTAAGTTGCTCAGTACAGTTATGATCAGTATAGAATTTCTGGGCAAGACAAAAACTTGTCACATTGTATGGTTTATATTTTATTGTTCGTTTTATTTTCATATTTCCAAGCAAATTGGGTTTTATTGTTGTGGGACTGAACTTTGGTCTTGGCCCTTGAACACTCTTCTTTCCACTCCTCCCATGCAATATTTTAGCACATATGGTTTTTGCATTATGTGTCCTTAGTTGAACCAATATCACATCACAATCATTGTCAGCATGACAGTGAAAAAGGGTGCCAAATTACTTAAACTTCGAACTTTCTCTGTTTTTAATTTTCAAATCAAAAATGATCACAGATGCCTTTGTGAATTAACATAACTTGGACTGGCATCTGGCCAGAAAAAGGCCGTGTAATCTGAATTAAATAAAGGAGGAATGTCTATTTCTTCAGCATGAAGAGTGGGGAAATGAGCAAAGGGAAAAAAGAAAGACATGTCTCCAGGGATGCATTTTAATTCACTCAACTGCCCTATATTCCCTTGCAGTTTTTGTTTTGATGATGGTGACGCTTTGCATATCTTCACCCTCCAAGCATAGAGGATGTGCACAGGAGGGGGACCTGTGTGTTTGTGTGGGTGTGTTTTCTGCCCTCTGGCATTAGGGTCTTGAATTCTGGTACACTGTACGGGCAAAGGGAAGGTGGGATTGTTACGATAATAATTAAAGACACAGGAGGAGGGTGAAATCAAAGAGAAGATCAAGGGTTCTCTAATTGCTGGGCACTAGAGCCACCAAAAGGTGCAAAATGATGTGAAACATTTAACTTGATGCAGATCAGGTGCAAAAAAAAATTTTTTTCTGTAAAAATAATAAGCATTTCCTCTTACTGTTACTTAAGAAACTGAGGTATGTATTAGCGAACAGAAGAGAAGCTCCCTGTCATGGTTAATGACTTCCGACCAGAGTGCATACTATAAGTTAGTGTTTCTCTTACTTGGAGACACTCCAGGGGGGACAAACTTCTCCAGTTTGTATTATAATGTGAGTGGAAAGGTTACTATGACCTGAATATGAAATGGGTGAGTATATATGTAATTTCCGAAACATTCATTCATTCATTTTCCAAACCGCTTATTCCAATTCAGGGTCGCGGGCAAGCTGGAGCCTATCCCAGCCGGCTTTGGGCAACAGGCAGGGTACACCCTGGACAGCTCGCCAGTCCACTCAGTCCACTATATATATATATATATATATATATATATATATATATATATATATATATATATATATATATATATATATATATATATATATATATATATGTATATGTATATGTATATGACGAAGCAATGTAGATTAGGGTGAATTTACACACATAATATTTGACACCTAATCAGTAGTTCTGGGATGTGTAATCATCATCGTTTGAAAAGATGCATCACTCAAATGAGAAAGCAGATGGAGCGCATGCTGCACCTGTCATCTTCAGATGGTATTACAGGGAGTTAATTAAGATGTATACATTCGAGGTGCTGCAAATTTAGGATCATGATGACAGTGCCTTGTCAGAATTTTTCCTACAGACTAAGTAGGTTTATAATTTACATGTTTCTACTGAAAGTTTAGCAGTCACTGCAATATTTGGCAATGCAGATGCACCAACCTCTTGCCGTCACAGGCTCTGTAACACTAAAGTGCTTCATAAAAATCTAAACGTAACCTGCAAAAATGTCCGTTTGCTGGAGTCCTCTCCACACTCATTGATTTGTGTCAGCTACAAGAAGAACTAGGAAGCAAGAGCGCCATGCTGTATGACTGTGTGTGTACATACGTGCATGCGTAAAGTTGTGTCGTGCTGGAAGGAGCAGTTTAGAAAAAGATTTATTTTTGTTAGTTTCATTGCCACAGTGAAACTCCAGGCCTTGTCCTGGCAGCTTGCCCACCCACCTTTATTCCAGATGTTACCATGGCGAAACTTATGGGTGGTATCCTGGCAACCAGACAGTGGTTTGGGAGCTGGAGACAACTGTTGTGTGAGAGTGATGGATAGATTATGAGAGAGTGCGAGAAAATTGAATAGTCTCCACTCTTTCTCTGTTGCCCCCCCCCCCCCCCTCTAGAGGCCAAGGTCTGGTGTTGATTTAAGCCCTGTCTTAATGTGATTATCACCCCAACGTTTGGGGCTATGCTCATTCCCTCTGCAACATTGATTTCCATTTAAAACTGTAATTGAGAGGAACAAACATTGGTATTAGCTTTTCTCACTCACCATTGCTCTTCTGTGCTCTGTCTTACACCATAGACTGCTTAGTTTTTCAGCAGTCCGTGGAGGGAGAATTTAGCTGGCTGAGGTCCAGAGACAAGGCTGGTTCTTGAGAGCAGTGAGGAGGAAACAGGGTCTTTGCCAAAGGCTTTTAACTGTTGGGCATATGATAAACCAGGGCAACACACTGTCCCACATTATTTCACAGTTGCATACTGTGGCTGGGGTGATCATGTCCTGTGAAGTAAACTGCTATAAGTTTGCATTTAGGCCCTCAATTTACAGGGAGGCCATATTGTGAGCTGTGGAGTCATGATTAAGTTAATGCTGAGACAGATACTTCATAGAGTATTCATTCCTCATGGGGATCCTTCGCAGCAGGAGCTTTGCTTGTTCAGTCTGGGGGTTGCTTCCATGGTGATCACCCTTGTCGGAACGGCTGGGGGTCCTGCACTGCAGCCCTAAAGTTGGGGTGTGGACACTGGCCTGCCATTATGAGGGCGATTGTGGTGGTGGCCTCTGTGGACATGGATGGGCTGGATTCTGGTGTGATTAGATCCCCAGGACATAGTTTCCTTGCAGAAGTGTCAAGCCAGATGTTTTTTTACTTTTATTATTTTTTAACTAAGGGACAGAAATCAGGAATTAGGGAAGAGTTCATGTTTGTGTAGAATGCAGGTTTTGGGTGGGCAGGGTGGCTGCTCTGTATGTGCCAGTATGTTTATGCATGTGTGACTATAAGTAAGAGAGATGAAGATGAGTGTGTTTCTAAATTGCTATGTTTACTTTGGTGTGTGGATACTAATTTTATTTTAATATGCATACATTGTTTTTATCATGTAAAGCACATTGTGTTGAATTTGGCAGGAAAAGTGGCGTATAAAGTTTGATTTTAATTAATAGAGACAGAGGAGAGGCTGCACCTGAAAAACACTGACGAGATGAAAAAGAGTCCATCTACAAAAGCTAAAATATGGAGAAAAATATTAAACCAGATTTGACATTAACTTAACCAGTTAATGTCATAAACAGATTTTGGAAATGTAACAGGAATTTGCATTGATAGTAAAAGTAACATTAGATTCAGACACTTGAAAGCCTCCTGAAGCCAATGTTAAGCATTTATCTGCTGTTTTCAGGTATGTAGATCAGTTACTACAGCTTCAATTATATACTAGATACTATGAGAGTCTATCATGGGGTAAAGATGAGCAAATGAACACCGTGTAAGGAAAATTAACAAGAAAGAGGGAAAAAAAAGACATGTGAGGAAAGAGTGAGAGAATTGTGGAATTATATTTCAAAAAGGCATAAAAAGGAGAGTGAAGTGGGAAAAAATAGCTGCTGATGTGTCTTCTTTATGCTGAAGAAAAAAAAGGGATGAATTGGCTTATTATTCAAGTGGTGAAGGTTCTTATTGGCTACACAGATTGATGCACTTTTCTCTCATTTGCATTTTCATTTTCATCACTGAAAATAAATATTCACTGTGGGAGAGAAACTCAGAGTTCACAGAGAAAGAGTACTAGAACAATTACGCAAAGCAAATAAAGGGTTAGCAGTGTTGCCTGTGTATCTGTATTGCTGTGTTCTAATTACCTCCCACATACAGTAACACAAAAGCATTTAGGAGAGCAACATGAAACTTGTTGATGTTACTTTGAGACAACAATGAACTACAGTCAATCAGAGCATCATTACTGCAACGACACCCTACCCACTTTGAATCTTCAAGTCTTTTCTGCATGTACCTCACTGTGTACACTTGTGGAGGAGGATTCAAGGGCAGTGCTAAGTGATATTCTGTAAGGGAGTGTGAATGTGGTTGGGGAAGCACAAAGGAAGTGAGAGAAGAAGAGGAGGGTGAAGAGGAGACAGCAGCAGTAGATGCTGTAAAGATAGTGGCATTGTTGGGGACCTGTTTTGTTGTTGGGTGTTTTTGTTCCCCTCATCATTCCCCCAACTCCTCCAAGTACAAAAGAATAAGAGAGTTGACATTCAGCACTGGTGTGGAGAAGCCAGAATGACAAAACATAACGCAGCGTACCATTGCTGTCACCTGTGCGTAGGTGTTTTTATGCCTGTGTGTTTGTGTGTGAGTTTGTGCACCCTTGGGTCCCAAACAAACAGTCCAGACATTTTGTACTCAAGGACAAACTCACTAAAGACCCAAAGGTTTGTTTTTCACTCTTCCAGTTCCACTTGTAGCCCACGCTTGTTGTCTCTCACGATCACTGACAGCATTTATACAAGAGTCCCCACTCATTCATAAGTTCAAAAGCTACTTTTTCCCATCACGATTGGACTGTATTGATTAGAATCTTGTCCTTCGTCTTGTTGGAAAGCAGCGATGCAACCAACCCTTGAGGACAGTTGGTTTCAAGCTGTGGATGTCATGTTGTCGCTGGTGCTAGAGGCCCATTGAAATGCCAGCCAAGCATCTGAAAGAGACAACCTCACTGATCAATCAGGAATCTCCTCATTCATTATTCACACTGAGCCCATCCAATCGCTCAGAGCCCAAGGCCACCACACACTGTCATCAATGCGACCATTGATTATCAAGCCTCATCAGCGTTTGTTTGGCTTGTCAAATCAATGCCTTTTTAACGGCAAACCGTCCCTGCAGGGAGACCACAGATGAATATTTCATATAGCTTCTGAGCCAATCATAATTCAGAGCTTCACACATCTAACTATCTTGTTCTTACCAGGAATACTTGAGTCTTTTTTATTCTTTTCTTTCTAGTGCAGACAGTCAGTATAAAATGAAATGAAAATCTTATCCTTGTAACTTGTGCAAGCTCTTCACCAAGTGCTGTGAATTAGGGTGTTGTAAGAAGTGGATGCCTGCATTAAGTTACTCTGGAAGTGTAGTGCAGATTTTTTATTCTACTAAATACTGTGAAGTATGCAGCCTGCATTTCACAGAAGCAGTGCAATAACAAAATAGTTTAGTTGAGTAGTCTCAATAATCTTCATGAATTAAGCACCTTTATGGTAAGACTACACCAGATGATAAATCATGGGAGGACCTGTGTGCATTCTGAAGCGCGCAAAAGTGGATTTCTTTTCATTAATATATTAATGTACAAATATATGCCAATATTGCCGTCTCTAACTTATTTCTCCTTTTTTCCACAGGTCTTCCTGATTAAGTATAATTGTACATGTTCTGTCTTTCCTCTCCTCCTCACTCCAACCAGTCGAGGCAGATGGCTGCCCTCCCTGAGCCGGGTTCTGCCGGAGGTTTTCTTCCTGTTAAAGGGGAGTTTTTTCCTTCCCACTGTTGCCACGTGCTCAGGATGGGGGATTGGATCAAAGTCTTGATTCGATGCAATCAGTTGGTTTCTATTATAGGATATGTATGAATTGGCTCAAAATGATGTGTATGTTGATTCGTGTATGTAAAGTGCCATGTGACAACATTGTTGTGAAGTGGTGCTATACAAATAAAGTTGAATTGAATTGAAAAATGTCTTTACTGGTGAAAAGTTGTGCGATCTAGGTAAGGCTTGGTTGGTAGTCTCGATAAGACATAAGACACTAAGTGAAACTGTTAGCATGATTAACCTCATCACTGAACTATGAACAACTATTCCTCTGAATTTAATGGTTAACTGTTGGAATTGTCATTGTAGAGTTAAGTACTTCTTTTGACTTCACATTCACCCCTCATCCACCTGTTTGTTTAGTGGTTATGGTAGGTCGGAGTAGAAAAACCAGTGCTGACAGGCAAGCTTTGCTGGGAAATGCAAAAGACCACTCTCGTGTGTGTGTGTGTGTGTGTGTGTGTGTATGTGCATAAATACTCATGACAGGAAGTCAGCAGGAAATGGAGGGACTTCCACACCAGTGTTTACTTTTACATTTCAGCGAAAAATATCTTCATTCTGAACAGACATGACCAAAGAAGGAATCTCATGTGTTCATGAAAAGAAAAAAGGAATATAAACATTATGCACCAGACTAATGTTTTAGTTTTTTATTTGACATTCAGAACTATGGTGATGTGTGCAGATATCAGTTTTCTAAGATGTGTGGACAACAGATGTGCACATTGCCAAACATCTTACATCGGCGAATAAGATTCATTGTCCTTTTGTACACCATGTGTACAGATCCGTTACCAGTCTTGAGTAGCTATTAGCTGCAGCAATGTCTATGCATGTCAGAACAGCTCTCCAGGACTTTCTTGGACAAATTAAACTAAACAAAGAGGTTTTGATAGTGTTAAGCCAAAAAACCACAAAATCCAGTTGCAACTCGCAGTTAGTTGTGAGTTGCAGCCCATGCAACTCACAACCAGTTGATGTAATCATGAAGACTTGTACGGAGTCCAAACACAATTCATCACTTCTGTATCCTTAACTCCTCCCCTTGTTGTTTACCTTTGTTTTTCTTATTTCATCTCTTTATCTTTTACTCTCACCCTCTATTTGCTTGAAAGGATTAGTACAGCAGCGGGGCAATGACTCTGTATACTATTCTGCACATTCAGAACACATCTCTTTACTTTTCTGGAGTTTGCGTTTGAGAAAGAGAAAGGGAGACAAATGTTTTTGTTAAAAACTCCCACAATGCTGCGTCCCATATTTAACATATCAATCTGACTCCTTTGTCCCCCTGTATTTTTTCTCACACTCCATCCCTTATCCCAGTGGAGATATTTTTTTCCTGTTTCACAAAGGTATTTCAGCATCAGCTCCAGGCACATCTTTTGTTCTTCCCTTCTGTATCCCTCGTGTTAACAGCCTAACTGCAGTTACTTTGCCTTTAGCCAGGAAACACAGGCTGGCCTGAAGCTCTGTTTAAGGGAATAGCGATGGATACAGATAAACATGCCAACATCGACACATTAGGATTTAGACACGTACACGTTGTGCCTTTACGTCTGTTTCTCTCTCTCACACACCCTCTTGGTTACATGGCAGTCTCAATACCTGGGGCTATGAATCAATGAAAGCAAACTGAAGTGTTTGACCTCTGAGTCTGGCTGTTGTGCGTCAGCAGATATTTTCACTCATAATATTGCCAACAGGGAACACACACACAACCACACCAAGGTGTACACAAATGAACATGACCTAGCACCTAACAACGAATTGGCTGACAAAGGAGGTGATGAATTTTTCTAAGATAAAAGAAAAATATCCAAGTGCGATTGCATGTTAGTTTAGATTCCATGTTCAGATTTGGTTTTATTTGTTGTCAGACTGCTTTGAGTAGGAAGGTATATGGCCATCTACCAGTCAGAAGGCAGGGTTTCCCCAGTTTTTGGGTTGTCTTTATGTAAGATGCTGAACTTCATATTGACCTTGATTGATTCATTATTCTGTTACACAAAGACAAACTAGTGAAAGGCAGATGAAACACAAAATGATGCAAATGAAATGAAATCAAAGTAACAGGTCTTATTATTTTTTACTTTTAAGAAGTTGTAATAAATAAAGAGCAGTTCTTGTTCTGGAGGGTGATGGCTTACGGAAGGAATGATATGCTGCATCTCTCTGTCTTGTGGTGTACTAGACAAAGCCTCTTTCTGACCACACAGTGTTCTGTTTTGATGTGAAGAATTGCCCGTTATGTTCAGCAGCTTGTGCAGCATTCTTCTCTGTGCATTCAGCTCCAGTATCTCCAGAGTTTTCTCCCTGCTTGATCAGTTTGTCCAAATTCTGGCTCTGATGCTGCTGCCCAATAGATGACTGCAAAACAGACTGATTTTTTTTTTTACAACAGTACAACAGAAGATTTGCAACATCTGGGTGCAGACATGGAAACATCTCAGCTTCCTTAATAGGTCAAATCTACTGTCCCATTTTGTAACTGGCTACTATGTTGTAGAGCCAGTCTGGTTATCTTGCCACAAAACTCCAAGATACTTGTATTCCTCCACCCTCTTCACCTCATCTCCCAGTAGAAACATCTACTCATGAAATCTATAATCATCTCTCTTGTTGTGTTCAAAGAGTTGATTAATTAAGTGATTGATTAAATTAAGTGCAAGCAACCAATCAGCAATGAAAATGTGATTAAAAAACAAAACAAACTGAGACAAACTGTCCCAAGTGTGATGCACAACAAACAAAATAGAATTTAGTCAACAGTGAAAGTTACTTAAAAAAGGCACAGAATGGTTTCACTATGGTGCTGAAAACGAAAAGAACAAAAGTTAAATGCAGGCAACCATAAAGAAATGAAAAAGTGTCATTTAAAGTTATCTTTGAATGACATAAGATAACCAAGAGCAGCAGATTACCTGTTGCCAATAAGGTTTGATCCTGCAAAGAAAAACTGTATGAACAGCCGCACCAACTTGGTGGAATTTACCACATAATTAATAATCTGCCAAACAACAAAGCACGGATAGCGTGATGCAAAGTGACCACGAGGAAGACCAGTGGTTTGTGAATAATCCAAAATTAGACCAAACAGCTCCAGATGACATCCAACCCTAACTTTACCTGCCTGAATAACTTTTTTTGGTGGCTATTTCAGCACAAATGTTTTGGTCCTCAGTGAGGTAAAAGTGAGGCTTTTACAGATAAATGAATCCATCTGACATATTTTTTTCAAAACACAAAAAAAAAATCTGTTTTAAAGAATATATATATGCTAAAAATACATGCTAAATTCCAAAAGTTTTGAGCAAACTAAAAACCACAGTGATTTGTGCATGTGCAAGTTATTTCAGGTGTTTGTTTGAAACTGATCTGATCTGCATATCGTCAATGATATAAAACAATTATTAAAAAAAAAAAAAAACTTTGAAGGGCATTTGAAGGGCAATAATCATGTCTGGTAAAGTTTCTCATACAACCTAGTCTTGTGAAAGTCTTTGCATATGCACATGCTTATAGCAAGTGTGTTTGTGTTTTCATAAATGCTGTGCTGAGTGTTTGTGTGAGAAAAGAAACAGGTTGAGGGAGGGTGTGTTTAGTTCTCCCTGACTGGGTTAGATCTGATAAGGCTGACAGCCACAGGTTGATATTCCTGAGAGCAGCCAGACTCCTCTCTTCACACTGCATGGCTGACACACAGCCCTACAGAAAGAAATAAGATTTATGTCTCTCTTTGTGGAATGGTTTGAAGAATAAAAAATACAGTTAAATAATTTTGGTTTGTTTCCATGGGCATGCAAAAACTACTTTTGAGCCTTGCAGGTGTACTGCATGGTTCTACTCATGCATTAGCAGTTTTTTAGTCCAACAGTCACTGCAATTACAGAATTAAACAGACCTGGGAATTAGCCAGCAGGCACAATGCCATGCAAATGCTCCAATGGGAAAAAATCTGTATGTGTCAGTGTGACAGTTATTCATATATTCACTACACCTCAAAGGCAACGTGTTCTCTCCGAGGCCTACTTCAAACACAACCACAAGCTGTCTGTTTGTGCTCTGGTCATGTCTACCTATCTTCTTATATTCATCAGTCTGATTTACCTCCCACAGGAAAGACACTACCCACCCAACAGCACTTCAACATCTTAATGTGCATACATTTTATCCATCTGATTTCCCACATGGCTCAGCATACAGAACCACACCGGTCATACCACGTACAATACAACGGGCCAACATATTAACATCTTTTGCTCACATCCATAAATGTGTACATACAAATCAACCCCCACTGGTTTCTTTTGCTTTAGTGTATGATGTTGGCCCTTGAAAGGGCAAAGCTGTGCTACAATGACATTGAAGAGAATCAGAGCGCCTTGTCTATATACAATGAAAAGCGAAGGAGAGGGGAGAGAAAAGGCTGCACCCTTATTCAATTAGCGGCACTAGCCTGGAGTAATTACTTCTACTCTCCCTAATTCCCATGTAAATTTGCGACGAGCGCTGCACTATTTTAATACAATTTAGCGTCGCTTTGACTAGATGCCAGTGTTGTGCACATGGAAGAAGAGCTTTGCGTGCTTGTTTATGTGTGTGTGTTTACATTAGTTTCAGGGACAAAACTGACTTAGAACCATGAACCCTTTGTGTGATTCTGCTGTAGAGGAAGGCAGTGAGAGTTGGAGAGTAAACACAGAGAGGGAGAGGGCACTAAAAGGAGAGCAAGTCTGTAGTGATGACATGGTGATCAGATAAGATCTGCAGTGGGACCTGGCTCTCCCTCTGTGTCCTGTGGGAACAGCAGCTTTGACTCTTTCCTACAAATCTGCTGTCACCTTTCTCCTGCCTGCCGTACACACACGTGCCCTTAGGAAAAACACCGGAGTTATAATCCAGTAATGCAACCTAAAGAGGCAGATGTAATAAATCTTTTCAAAGAAATGATCATGTTTTGGATTGTTTTTGGATTATTACCCACATGCTATCTTAGCTCTTTTTGGAACGCAGGTTAGTAAATGATATAATAAAAGAGAATCCCAGCAGCTATCTATTCCCTGTATAGATTTTGTCCCGCCAATAAATCATCTGCTTAGATAATTGTGTAATTAGACCACTAATTGGCCTGCATAATTAGTCATTTTAGGATATTGTTGAAGATAAAAATATTGGTCTGTGTCAAATATTCCCAGGTAGCTAATATTTCCTCTCACCACAGACACACAGATCGATTCTCAGCCTTTTAAATTCTGCTGGGCACAAGTGGAGAAACAGACAAATGGTCTGCAAGAATTTACAGATTGCAATTATAAATGTTGAGTAGGCCTCTACTCACTGTGCACTGACATGAGTAAAGAATGATTTATTTCTTGCTTTTTATGCTTTAACCATACAGAAATGTCTCACTGTAACTTACAAGCGATAAAATATAAAGGCTAGTGATATCTACAAAACTAGAGCAAAGTATCGTGTTTTAACAAGTATCTTTAAACATGGTTTTTACCCATGAAGCTGTACTTGAGCTTAGCGCTTGTAACAGGATGAAATTGGCACTCCAGTATGTTTTATGTTATCTTGAACCCTATGAAATATCTTGTGATGTTCTTTTTCTCAAATATCCTTTTTTTTTTTTTTTAAATTTATTTTTTATTTTTGCTAACAAGATGTAGGTGTTCTCAAGCAGCTTTCTTGTCTTTGATGTCCATTAAAAGGTGCAAGAAACAAACATTTGCTTTTTATGCAGTAAAAATCATCTCTCACTGATTTAATCAGATCACGTGAAAATAAAAAATAAAGTACAGGGGTTGATAACATAAGTTAATTCCCAATTGTTGTAAACTTGGCAAAAAAAATGACATTTAGTAAATAAAAAAGATATAGCTGCTTGGCTTTGCTTCACTATAACCTCATTTAATACATCCTGTAGTCTCCAACTGTATGTAATTGTCATTTCAGTAACAAGCAGTTTAAGTTCAGAGTTGCTAATTTGGAGCCTGAACTATTAGACAAGGGGGAATTTCCCACCTAAGTCATCAGTGGGGCTTTGCCAGATATGCTGCTGTTTGGCCTGACATTCATTTAGCAAATCTTGATGCTGATATACCAGAAAACAGATGAGTTGAGAGACAGACAGGGCAGTAAAACTGCCTACAAACTGTTCTTGTCAATTGAAAGAGGAAAGCATGGCATGTTTAAAACCCAAGCAGTGGTACAGGAAGAAGCGCCAAGCTATGTTTGATGCAAAGCTCGGGCATTGTTTATAGATTTGTGTACAGTTTCTGTGAACTTTATTTGAGGTGAAAACAGGCCATGCATAGCCCTCTCAAGTGTGTATATGGATAAGCAGAAGGCTGAAGCTTCAGCGGCAGTACTCTGTGTGTGTAATCACATTAGCAGGTGTGTCTCAGCTGTTGAGGTGATTTAGTTTGCGGTCAGCACCCTTTGACCACTTGCATGGATGGCCTCTGACCTCTCTCCCCTAATTTTTCTTCTTCCTCTCTGTTTCTAACTCCCACACAGTATAAAGGATCTCTTTTTACCTGGCATGTATCTGGAGGTGTTGCAGCATACAAAGCAGCTGTCCATAGCGGTACTGTACAAAGATTTGTTTGGGAACAGGGCAGATGTCACCTGTTTTTCTTTGTGTGGAAATCCCCAACTCCCCAGGCGAAGCTGCGCAATCCAGTGACTCACTCATAATTTAAACTGAGTGTGTCTCTGTGTGAGTGTGGACTAGTGCAAGAAGTGTCTTTGTGCTTGGATTTTTATGCAGGTATGATGTGCTTACTCCATGGACTCCTCTAAAATGTTTAGCTTTAGAGTTAATGAAGATGCATTAAAACATTCATTCATTCATTCATTTTCCGAACCGCTTATTCCAATTCAGGGTCGCGGGGAAGCTGGAGCCTATCCCAGCCGGCTTTGGGCGACAGGCAGGGTACACCCTGGACAGCTCGCCAGTCCATCGCAGGCATTAAAACATGATAACTGAAATCAGATCCGATCTGCATGTGTGGTAACGCTGTGCTGCCCTGCATTGGTTTTTATGTGTTAGCTGGTGACCTTTGACATTTATAGTTGTTCTTCCTCTGACCTTAATAATATTGTTCAACAAAACCCATGAGACTCTTTTTGTCATCTTAATTACAACTCATTTGCCAAATCTCTGTTGTATGTAGATTAGTTTTTAGCTATTAGTCACTAAATGTAACACTCTTATATTCACATGTTGAAATAAAAAGATTTTCTGTCTTAATTTCATATCATTAAGTTTGAGCGCTTGTTCCTCACTCTTAAGAACTGTCCTGTCCTATAATAGCCTGTATTTAAGATCCTTACTCCTCTAACACAAACTTGGTCTCTCCCTCTCACATTCCTTTTTTTATTATAAGCAGCACTTTGCCTATCTGTAAGTGGAAAGCGTATTCTCACACAGGTCTGAGCCATTTTCTCTTATTCAATTCAATTGCCTTGATTCATTGGCGCACTGATAAATGGAATTAAATTAAATATTTACAATAGGCAGAACACCCCAGCAAGTAGTCTGTACATGCACAAAGAAAAGAGGTGACTGTTTTTCAACAGCCAAGGACACTCTCTCTTCTTCTCCTCTCTGTAGCTACACGGCTCTGACGTCGTGGCAGAGACGTGCAGGTATGCACACATGCTCGCACCCACACACGCACAGACACTCACACAAAAGAATGCAATGCTTTTATTTTTCATTTTTTCAGGCTACCAATACACACAAACATGCACATTGACACATATGTGTGCAGCCTCATGCTTCCTGACACACACGTTCCAGATAATATACACAAGTTGCTAGCACTCTGATATGTGCTGGTGGATTGATCCAACTCTTTTATCTGCTAAATAACTTACCATCGATTGAAGGGGGTGGGGAAGGTAGAGGAGGAGTAAGAAGAGGAGGAGGAGGGAGACATGGATGTGCTGAGAGAATTAAAGCCCACCAATATCTCTGAGCTGTCCGCACTGACTGAACAAGTCACCATGTCCCGTATAGCAGAGAGGTTCAAGTCAGAAAGAACTTTGATAGACCGTAATAAAAGGCTGTAATTCTATAACCGTATTCCTACAGTGAATTAATGTACAGTATAGAGATTGCATTATTTCACTTTCCTCCAAAACCCCTTAAGCGCTGTGCCATTATGAGCCTGGACTCTAACAGGTTCTATCTATTTCTTATCATTTGAAGCAGCCTGAGGAAAAGCCTAATAGTAGGCCTCTCCCCTGCCTCAGGGGAGCCCGCTCTACACCCATAGAGGGTTCAGAGGCTAATTGGATATATCACTGTGAAAAACATTTAAAATCCCAAATCAATACCTGCCTCTTTAATGCTTTTCCTGAATAAGTGCTCCTCTCTATTGCCACTGACCCCCCTCTCTGTCTCCACACTAGGACCCCTGTCTCTTGCACAATCCCTCACTACCTATAGGGGCCATGAGATGCATGTAGGGGTCAATGAGCTAAGGGCTGCTTAGGGCCAAAACACAGCGAGCCCCACGGGGATCTTACAAGTGAATGGTGGCAGGTGATGTACATATGTGGGCTGATGGGACACGTTCTTTAATATAGCCTCATTTTTTTTTTACTTGGTATGAACAGTGCATAGAACAGCACAGGCAGGGGAGAGAAGCAACAATGCAGCTTATCATAAGATACTAAGCTACATGTCAAGTTAGTTTGTGTTTATTACTGTTAGTTGCCATGGGTGGGCTTAGATTTTTAAGTGTCCAAAGGCAGCGACTAAGTGTATGTGGGTGTGATCAATAGAGAGAAGTAGTGTGGAAAAAGCAAACAAACAAACAAACAAACAAACAAAAAAGGTGTTCAGGGCAATGTGTCAAATTTGCTTGCATATCTCCCTGCACCTGAAGCGTGGATAAGGTTTAATGTCGCTGGCCAGAAACAATTCAAGACCTCCCACTCTGTCCTCAACACGCACACACACACACACACGCACACACCAAGCGAATATTCTCATTATATTGTCTATAATCACAAAATCATATTAAACAATAATGACAGTAGTTTAACTTTTGTCAATCAATATATTGATCACTTTATCTTTATTAGTCAAAGGTGTTGACAGAATTAACTCAGCATTTGTTTATCCTTCAGCTTTTGATGACAACTTCTTAAAGCTTTCACCGACATCTTTATTGCATCACGTTTGTCTTTTTTTTTTGTCAAGAGATTATCAGCTGTGTTTTTAAGTTTGTTTCCAAAATGACCCCCAACTAGGTCTGTTAGTTATAAACCCCTCACACTTGCGTCAATACAGCTCCTCTGCCACCTTGATGGGAAGCTGAAGGGGGTTGAAGGTAAGCTGTTGCTGTAAATATTCCAGTAGTGATCATCAGCAAGCTTGGAAAAGGGAGAGTTGGTAGATAAAATCACTATTTGCATGTCCTGTTTGGATTCACTGCCAGGGATCAAATTGGAATGCTGGAGCACGGTTAGCAGAGCCCCTGTTGTGTTCTGCCCCTGTTTTAAATGTTGTGTGTGAGTTTGCACCATCCCTTTGTCTTTATGTGTGGACGGATTTGGATTTGTATGAGCTTGAGGGATCAGTTTCTAACTGCCAGTATTTCATACTGCCAACATTATTGCCTTTGACATAGTTTCATTTCCAGAAAAACAGGAAGCAGAGATGGTTGTCTTGCACTTCTGTCCCAGCGGCTACAGTTAACGTGACCCAGGGTGTGCATTGATGTTCTTGTGTGTAGCGTATGAGTTAATGATTGCGTATTTGGGGTTTTTGTTTGTTTTTGTGTGGTTCCATTTAGGGAAAAATAACGTATGATAGTGGGTCAGTTTTCTTTGTGCGTCAGAGCTAGATCTTAATTTTTGATATGTTGCATTAGATGTTTATAATATTTCATTATCAAAGAACTCTGCTCTGTTTTTGCTCTCTAAGCTGTAGCTTTGTAACTGAGGTTGTGAACTAGTTTCCTATCACTCATGGTCAATAACTGGAAATGAGACATAAGCGATTCTAGTTCTGTACAAATGTGTACATTTGACACTTTGTTTTCTTTGGAGTTTGCCTGCACTCTGCTTACAATTTCACCCCTCATCTCCTCACCCATTCCCTTTCCATCCCCCGCCATGTTCCCTCGCCCATAGTCTCCCTCCTCCCCCGTTCCCACTCCTTCCTTCCTCTGTTTGCTTTTGCTCCCTTGATTCACTTTTAGTGCCAACTTCTTCCCTTTCTTTGTCAAATTATCCTCCCTCTCTCTTTTACTATGTCTGCTTGACTGAAACACAAAATGAGGCTGTGGACAGGAAAGCATGTTAACAAGCAACTGAATAGCAGATGTGACTTAATTTGTAAAGTTTTGTCCTTTTTTTCAACTAAGCACAACAATGAATGTTCTTAAGTGATGGTTTAATACTAGTTTGGTTTTTTATGTGTGTACTATGAAGCAGGATAAATGATTTAGAAAACTATTTAATGAGTTTACAGTCTGGTAAATACATAACTTAAACACTTTTTATTCAGTTTAGACTGGGTATCTGAGAAAACAACACTGTCCATTTACAGATTCTTGTCCTGATGAAGATTCTGGACCTGAAATTCTTTGTTCAATGTGTTTAATGTAACACAAATAATGCACTGTTCTGCCACAACATCATATTACTATCCAACTTTAATTTGTTGTCTCCTCTTTTAATAAAGCACATTTATGGTTGAATAAAAAGATGGATGCAGACACACAGACAGTTTTGTCTGTCCCCTGCATCAGTTATATACATAATTTGGTCCATTTTCAAAGAGCTTAGCTATCTGTCCATTGATGCAGACAACCAAGCAATACCCCAAGAAATTATGGGGACAGTTTTAGTTGGATATCTAACATGCAAACAGTGAAAGGAACAAAGCAGAGAAAAAGAAGAAAAACAGGAAAAACTGAAACTGCCAAATAAAAAGCACCTGAAGAAGATGCAGAAGAAGTTGAGAATAGCAAAAACTTTGAGTTTTTCTTCTTCTAATGTTTTTAGACAATTGTAAACAACGTCATAGTGGTGCATTACCGTTGCCAACTAGTAACACAGAAGTGAACTCTGAACGCAGCACTGCTCACGAGTGGATAAACTGACTTAACTATGGCAACATAAAAGACGGATGGAAGTATGGGGATGATGATGTATGTCAACGCGGGGGAGCAAAAATAAAGAGCTACTGTGATGACGTAAGTATTAGATTTACATTTTAATCAGCAGTTTGAGTGGATTGTCTTACATGCAAGGAATTCAACAACATTCAATTTGCATGCAAGGGTGATGCTGTGACAGCTTGTAGCAGAGAAGGGGAGAGGGCAGCAAGGTTGTGGCAGAAGTTGTCCTCTTCATGTTTATTTTATGGCTCCAATGAAAACATTCATTGCACATTGTTGTACTTTTCTGCAATTACATGTGGGAATGTCCTGCATTGTTAAAGCTGGTTTACAGAAATCAGTTATACTATCCACAATATCCACAATGCTGCAGTGATTTAAGTCCCTGAGATTTAAACTAAATTTGAATGTTAAGCAGAACTAATGAGAGTTGGTGTCCAACACTGTACCACACTTAAAAGTACCAAAATGATGTCGAATGAAAATTAGACGGTTGAATAACTGACCAAAACTTATAAAGTAGTTGCTGATGCAGACTGCAAGGCAACTCTGATTTTGGATAAATGTTTGATCGCCTCTTTTATTGAATTTAAACCAAAATTAACTTTGATTTGGTCAATCTAAGATAGAGACAGCATCATAGCTGAAAGCATTTTTTTCTTTAATATGCAGCTATGAAGACATAAGTAACAGGCATGCATTTACGCACCAATTTGTGCAACAAACATTCTTTTGGAAGCATTTCTCTTCTGCAGCAGCTTCGTCTTTTTGTTAACTTTTTTCACACCTCCCCATTTATATATCTTCCAGAGACCCTGCCCATTAATATAAGTCCTTTATAATGGACATTATGTTCACCTGTATCTTCCTTAAGTAACTTAAGTAAGTTTAGAGTAACCCTATCAAGTCCTATAGTATTCTGTGAGGACATCCTGAGCTTTCCAGTGATATGTCACGTGATGCATTTGCATCCTGGGAACTTTACTTTTTCTCTCTATCAAGATGGCCACAATCACATTTTGTGGAAAGAGGAGAGGTAAGACAAATATTTGTATCTATTGCCAATTTTACCATGATAATTATATATGTATTCTTGTTCGTTAACATGTAAATAACACTTTTTTTTTTTTTTTTTTTTTTTACATCTGAGAACAGTTTTATTATTTCTGTTTTAAAATAAGTCATTTAGTAAATGTCAACTGTAGTGGACACCAGGACTATTTTTGTGTATTTGATAACTGCACATTGTTGTAGGAGAAAGAGGATTCTATAGCACAAAATAGAGGAAAATTCAGATTTGGAGTTTTCAAGTGAGGAAAAGGATGGAGAGAATTAGTATCAGCCTGTGGTAGTGGAAGACGATTATGGAGAGGGACAAGATTCAGAGTTTAGCAGGTATTACGTGTTATTACCATGTTAGATCATTGTAGTATTTGTGTAAATGCTGTTAAATATATGCAAGTTAAATAAACAAATGCCTATAAAGCTGGTCAATAAGGAGTCATATCACGTCCAAGATACTGAAATTACTGCATTAACCCAAATTTATGTGAAAAAAGTTAACTGTTACTCCTTTTATTAACTTGACTTTATTTGTGTTTTTCATCTTTCATCACAGATGCACACCTGTGCTACCTGAGCTTCCTGTAAATCAAGAGGACCCTAAAATCTGTGAATACTGAAGTCCGTTCAAGAACTTTTCACAGTACACTGATGGCAAAATCTTGAAAGATCCAGAAGCTTTTACTAATCAAAGACAGCTGCAAACAACAGGAGAGTCACTGAATGCTACTCGCCAAGAAAACCAGATTCCCGTTGGCATATCAGTACAAATGGCCTGTCTTGACTATCCCAGAGTGAAAATGTTTGGCTCCAGGATTATAATTGCTTATAAATCCAGAAGAAGAAGGAAAGCAGAACTTTCCTTAAGTTCTATATCTTAAGAACATAAGGAACTTACTTATGTTCTGTGACTTCAATGTTGAAATAAATGCATGTTTTACAACACCTTGTTATGTATACATATACATATGTTATGTATATTACATACATCGTGACCTTGCAAGCAACAAGTTACAGAAAAATTATACAGAGTTGTATTTTCTTTGAATTGAATGCATTGTTGGATGAAAACCCCTCTAAAAATATGATCTGCTACTTTTTTCTCATTTTCTAAATGCAGTTCCATTTTTACATTAATATCTTTCTGTTCAAAAATGAAAATTGTCAGGGGTTTTTTCAGGCCCACATAGACAGGAAAGAAAAAAAAAAAATTGTAAGACGCTATTTTACTTTGCTTCCAAGGAGGATAAGCTGTAACTTTTTGATATTATAAAGTCTAAAACAGGGGTCACCAACTCCAGTCCTTGAGGGCTACCATCCTGCAGGTTTTAGTGTTTCCCTTGTACAACACATTTGATCCAAGTGAAAAAGTTCTCCAAGAACTTGTTGTCATCTTCTGCACCTGCCTGTTAATGAGCCATTGGTTTGGGTCAGGTGTGTTGTACCTGGAAAACAATAAAACCTGCAGGATGATAGCCCTTCAGGACTGGAGTTGGTGACCCCTGGTCTAAAATAAAATTTATTTGTAAAAAAAAAAAAAAAAGCAAATATAAATTGTCTGAAATAAATTAAAATGAAGTCTGTTTTATGGGTTTAATGACACATAAACACCCACTGGATGTATAAAGAAGCTTGTAACACAAGCTTCTTACCCCCGACAGAGCATGAAATATTCTGACAAGTAGGCAGGTCATGTTAAGGTTCAAGTGATAATCATTTCATTTTTTTCATATACCTTAACAAATAAATCATTACTATTAAAGGGGCACTACTGAATATTTGTAGGTTTCTGTACTTTGACATCCCCCCAACACGGCTAATTCAGCTACTGTCCTGCATCTTGTCTTTTGTGTGAGCTTTTTCCAGCCACTAAAAGTCCAATGGTAATGTTTTCTTTGTCTTTCTGTTGGTCTCTTTCTTGTTTTCTCTGATAATGTTCTCTAGTGTTTCTTTGATGCATCAGCCATAATTTAGTATTGCTTTAAAGTGGAACTATTATGTGCATTTCAGGCTAATTTATTTTATTTCTGAGACCAGAAGGGCTGGGATTGATCGAGTTATTGTCACAAATCGCTTTATTTACTTCAGACCGACCCTCTCCATAGGCTGTCAGATCAGCCTGTGGGCAAAACGAGTGGATTGAGACTCTTCGGCATTAAGCCCCGCCTCCCACCACTGCACTACATCGGGAGCGCGCACCGCAACTGCTTTCGCCGTCATTGTAACATCTCATAAACAGAAGGAATAGGCTCATATGAACTCAATAAAAACAAAACAAAACACAATGTCAACACATAGCATACAGCCCTACATGTTGGAACCTGAATCAGACCCTGAAAACAAAGTGGAAAACAGCAACGAATGCAGCAGGATGTCTCTCTTTGGTAAACTCACCAGCCATCGTTTGAAATTACCTTATCTGACATTTTCCACCCGCCTGATGTATTTGTACATGCCCTTGTTAACCAGTAGAAGGTAACCAATCACCGAACCTTATCCCCCGGGACGTCACAAGGATTTCCAAGTAGAAAAAACTCTCTAAAACAACACGTTTTCTGTCGCCATGGAAACCAAACGGAGAGTGTGCTGGAACTCAAACTCAAACATGCGTTTAGGTGATAAAAAACAGTGCTGTTCACATGTCTGATGAGGATTCAACACTAACACTGTAGAAAGCTCAGAAAACCTAAAATACCATAATAGCACCCCTTTAATGTCTAGATATGCAACATTTTCATTTGCAAAAGTTTGGTCAAAGGATCATAACCATGCAAAGGAAGTATAATTTAGAAAGTGGCAAGAGTCAAAGACTTTAAAATAATGTAAAAATTAAACTATTTCTGTTGTGACGTGACAGAAATAAGCACAAAAGGATATCTTCAACCATCTAATTTGCATAAATTAAAAGATTTTATTTTGAGCAATATCTAACTTTCCTTTATGTTACCTGAGTAACTCTTTCCGTCTTCTCACCAGCCGCTGTCATGCTTGCAGCCAAAATGCAGGCACATTCTCTGGAGGTTTTTTTTTTTCCTGAGGTGGTTCTGGAAAATCTGAAAATGTCTTTAAATAAGAGAAGATGAGACACTAGGAGGCACCACACAAAGGCCATCTTGATTAGAATAAGACATCAAAATAGAAACCGTTTCTATTTGTTATCTTAAAGTATCTTCTAAAAGAGAGATTTTTTTATTTTTATTGCTTTGCACTTTCACAGTACACAAGAGCACATTCAGGAACCTGATTTCCAGCAAGGAAGAAATTGTTATTGCTACAGTAGTGTGTTGATATAATGATGTATAAACAGTGTTCCAAACACAAATCTGGTCTTGTTGTTCTTTTAAGTTTATCTGCAGGGTGTGTATGTGTGGAGACTGGACGGATCCTCTGGAGTGTGACTGATGTGTGGAGACACACTTCATACAGTTCGAACAAGCCAGAGATTGACATGATAACCCTTCACCGGTAACTCTAAAAGGCATATCAGTTGTGTACTTTGTTACGTTTGTTTTTACCAGTCTTCTACGTGACAACACATTTCTAAAAGCAAACACGAATATCCATGCAGGCATCAGCGTAAACAAGAGACAATAGGCAGAGGAAGAGGACTTTAGGCTGCACCATATGGCTGTAGTTTATCCAGCTTAGTGCCTTTGCAACATGTTTGATTATAAAATCATATATAAAACAAAGGAATTAAAGCTGTGAATGTGGGTAAAAACAAAATTTACTTTACATTTGGAATGGGGAAGACTTTTCTCAAAGAGGAAGCATCAAAATAAACTCTCAAGTTCCGTAAACCGCCCTCATCCACAGTAAGTTTTGCCTCTTCTCTGTATTTTCAGTTGTGTGTCCAGGAACTGGTCAACAACTGAGAGTCAGACGAAAAGAAAGTTGATGATCGTTATAAAAAGAGGACCTAGGAGTTGCCCTGAATGTACTTGTTGCATCTGTCATTTTTTTCCAAATGACCGTCATTCCAGAAAAAGTGCCTTGCTGTTTTATATTTATTATGAAGATCGCTGTAGTGTGGTGGAATCAGTGTGAAAAGCCTGCATAAACTTTAGTGGTTTTGTAGGTCATTAGTTTAATTTACAGAAAGTCTGTGTTTCCCACATGAATGTAACCAGCTAGACGCACAAACACACACAATGTACACAATGATTTATCTATTGTGGAATTGGCAAAATATGCAGTTTGTGTCATTGCAGCAGTGACAGCTGGTCAGACAATAATAAGGGGATTAGAAAATAAGATCACACAGTGTTAGGCTCCTAGCATTCTTATAGTTTTCGTGTATCAGATGGACAGTTGCACACATAATACAAGCTCAAATTATGTGTGCAACGCATACACGCAGACACACATTTATGCTGCAATCGTTCCTGCCCGCCTCCATTTCAAGTCATTTGCCAAAGCCTCCACTTCAACTGCTGTTAATCATATTATCTAGAATCCCTAGCACTTAAATCCATATCTGCTGTGTGTATTAATCACATGGAATCTTGTTATCATGTCTATATTAATTAAAGCCATCTGCCAGCGGTAGGGTGAGGGTGGGGTTGATGGGTAGACGGAGCACTGGGCTAGGTTCATGTCAAGCTGTTTATGTTTGAAGCCATTCAACGTGATGTTTGGGGAAGATGTCAGTTCATTATTTTAGGTAATTTTGTGCTTTGCTGAAACTTTAAACTTTGCAGCGCTCTGATATTGTGTCATTTCCAGCAACACTGAAAGAGACTCACCGTGAGTTTACTGCTGGGAGTTGTAACATGACTTGACAGGCACTTCCTGGTTCAGTGTCACAGCAATCCTCTTTAGCTGGTGATCATATATCCATCTGTCTCTCCTGTCAAAGTACATTATTCATTCATGGTATGAACACACGTCTATGCTTTAACTTTCTATCTGTGTAGTCCTGCAGAGGTAAAGGGAATGAAGCATTTAGAGATTGGGGAAAAATAGGGAACTGTGAGTCTTCATCTCGCTATGTTTCAATCAGGAGCTCCCACCACACAGGAGGCTGTTTGACTGCCCGTAAGTGATGGTGCTAAAGCATCCCGTCTCTACTTATGACAGGGTTGCCCTGCAGGAGGAAGACGCAAATGCATGAGCGAAGTTCAAAACAAAATAATATTGAACTCAGCATTATTCAAAAAAGGAATTGCCGTTAAGTTCTGATATGTTGCCTTTTCCGTGGTAAGTTATGGCTCGCAGGCAAACACACAGTCAAAGAGAGAGGTGGTGTTACCCACGTAGATGGAAGACGGGATAGGCATGTTAGATGGAAGAATAAAGGAACAGAGCAGTGTACTCTATATAGCCTCCCACACTTATCCATCTATTCCTTCGTCAGCCCCTCCTTCCTTTTGTTCACACCCTTCCTTCATCTCAAACTTCAAGGCATGGTGGAGGTAAAACATGTCAGTAACTGGGGGCGTAATCTTGGGCGGCCAGTTCTTCTCCCTCAAACATGCACAACAAATACACACTAGCGCACACACGAGGCCTCATCTGAATGACAGCCGATCAGGAGTGCCTGCTAGCACCCTCCTCTTCTCCTCCACACTCCCTCCTCTCATCTCAGCACTCATCTGATTTGATCCATTAGCATTCTTTTCTCTGTGTTGTTCGTGCTACTGTCAGGCTCAGTGGCACAGCCTCAGTCTGAAGCAGTTGAACTGTCGCCTGGGGGGCCTCACCTGAAAGAGCTGACAGCTGCCTGCATAATCAGCTGCTCTGCCTGGATCCTGATAGGCCCAGCCAGACCAGAAACCGGGGGTAGGGTGTTGGTGGTGGAAGGGGGCAGAACGAGGAAGGTGGTGGGTTGCTGTACGATTGTAGGATTTGCCTTATTTCAAAAATGCATATAAGGAAAAAAAAAAAACTGGGGAAAAATGTAAGGTTGGGGACTCCAAAAGATGTTTCACAATAAAAAGGCAATTAATGAGGTTAGATGTTTGCATGTGATGAAAACAGCATTTTTCTGACCACACCTTCAAGATCATGGCGTGTTTGATTGGGAAATTAACCAACAGATTAGAGGAAGAGGAAGCATGTTTCTGCTTTTGGTTTTTCTGGAGAAAAATAACAACTAAAAACAGTTCAATACAGGAGAACTGAGAAATTTGGCACTACAATGACTGGTGTTACAGGGAGACAAATTGATTTGTGCAGTATGCTGAGGGAAAATACATGTTTATGAGGAAAAGCAGC
This sequence comes from Telmatherina bonti, assembly GCF_933228915.1. NCBI lineage: Eukaryota > Metazoa > Chordata > Actinopteri > Atheriniformes > Telmatherinidae > Telmatherina > Telmatherina bonti. Next base: position 25,390,891 of record NC_136622.1, read on the forward strand.
ATGATTAATATAATAAATTTATATTGCAACTTTCCAGTTTGAATGGCTATGTTTGTATGGAGTTTTTATTGAAGCAATTTGGTTTAAGTTGGCATCTCCACAATGATTTACATTTTTTATAGATCGTGGCATTTTCCTTTCAGGCTGTGAGCAGTAATTTGCATGAAATCACAAAGCTCTTTCTCTTCGCTTGAATCGTCTTGTGGAATCAGGGCTAGATTGCACATAGCTCATAAAAATTTAATTACAGGACCTCCTCCAGTTAAACTAATCCAGTTCAAATACTACTTTAGATTCTGCTGTCCTGCCCTTGACCCATTGCCCCTTACACCTGGTTTAGAGTAGAGAAAGGCTCATGTGCTGAAGCCTTAAAATAGATATGCCACATTTCACATCTCAGTGTTTCTGTCCCCTCCTCTGGCCCACCCTGACCCAGACAACAGCTCCTCTGTTAGCCTCTGTTTACTCTGGAGAGAGCCCTCCAAAGCTCAGGCCCACAATAAATCTCTTTCTCTATTACCTCGGAAGCTCGGCCTCTGTCCACTTCTCTGTGACTTCACAGCACATGTCGTTTTTTTTCTGACTTTTCCTGCAAGACTCCTTATTTCTTTGATTCATCTTTGTTCGGGCTTTTTCTTCATCCTTCGGTGTGTCAAATCAGCGCCTTACTTTATTGCTTTTGCGCCACTATTAGTCACTCTCCCGCGAGATCAATTTACCTGTGCATGGCCGATTCTTTTTCCTCACACAGGCCTCTTCTGTATGTGACTGTATGGAGTCCTCTCCTCCTCGTTTCTCTCTTCTGTCATTCACCAGCTCTTCATCTTCATTGCTAAGCCTTCCAGAGCTCCTGCTAACTTTCTGGCTCCCAACTCATTTCAAATTCAATTAAACCTCCAGAGATTCAACTAACTTTTAAAAGGATTCGGGCATATCTCTGTCTCTTTCATTCGCTACAACTTTGTGGGATCTCCCTATTCTTTTCTTTCTTCTTTTTTGTTTGATTCATTGCTTTCTATATGATTACCTTTATTCTTCCATTTCTCTTTTTTTTAACTCTCATCCTTTGCTCCTGGTTTCGGCCCCTCCCTCCCACTCACTGACTGAATGGTCACGCCATGTCCAGGTACATGTTATTCTTGGTCGAGGACAGAAGTAGGGCATGGGGCTGTACTCTGTGGGAACAGGACTTAACAAACCTTTCTGTGGTGGGGGAGTAAAATTCTCCAAAGAAAACCTCATCAGTTTTCCACTACTTTTTTCACAAACCAACCTGGGGTGACTTTTATCCAGCTCATGTCACAATCTTCATCTCAGTATATTATCCCATACAAATCACACCACTGTGCTGTAGACGTTCAATAAGTCCAAGGTAAACACAGGTGATTTAAGGTTGAGGCCTGTATGCCCAGGGCTAGCATAGTTTGAGTTAACCCAGAGCAGGTGTTTGGCTCAAGCCAAAGCAGAAGTGGACAATTTCTTCTTATAAAACAAAACCTATCCACCCATTGTTCTGCTGTGGCTAGACCGCGGTTGTCCTTCATGTCTTTTGTTTTAGTTTCAGTTCATCAAAAGAAATTAGGAAGATTGCAAGTCCTCCAATGCAACATTGTGGTGATACACTTCGCAGCAGTCGCTGGCCACAAACTTGTGATGAATTGTCTCGCTGATATCTTCCTCCTTTTTTCATCTCCAATCGGCAGATTTAAAATGACTTGTTTCTTTTACCATAATGAGATTGTGGTGGGTAAATTAGGACATATGCTTTTGTTTTTCATCTGAGTCAAGCTGTATACACAAACTTTGTTATGGTTTAATGGCTGCTAAGTGAGTTGACCATGATTGATGTGTGACTGTAATACAACTCAGCAACCTGTGTATAGGGAATTATAATATTCCATTCAAACATAATACAGCAGAGAATGTCATATAATTATGCAGCTATATGGATCCTCTTCCCCAGTTAGCTCCTTAATATAAGGGCTTATATTGAGGAGCTAATTGGTTCAATTATTCATCTGGTTTATAAAATCCAGTTTTGTAATCTGGCTCACATAAAAACATATTTTATTTACATTTTTTGCTGCTTGTTTTTAGCACCCTCTTCCTTCATTCATTTTTAAATGATACCTACTGTGGCTGTGTTTGTGCATATGTGTGTGTTTGTGTGTATGGACTACAGTGTGAATCTCTGGGTCGCGTCCCAGCTTCCGTTGCTCTAAAGTAAATCATAGCCAGAGTTTTTAACGTCCTCTCCAGTGTGCCAGGGAGAGTCATTAACACACACTAGAATTACAAAACAATCCTCAGTAACCATACTCTGTATGTACATGTCCTCTTATGTGTAAATGTATGTTATTTATGTTTTTTTTTTCATTATTTGTTGACTCCTTCACCATATATTTTGGGTACTGCCAGCTGTGTTAATCCCCAAACTCCTTGCATCTTTTACTAACTAGTGACATGTTTGTGTATATATATATATATATATATATATATATATATATATATATATATATATATACATGCATTGTTTAACATTTAATTCTGTGCTGGACTATCATTTTAGAGGGATCATATCTATCTACTGTTATTAGTCTGCACCCTCCAGGGATTACTCAAGAGGTTACCCTTTGGTAAAGGTGGGAGGGCAATAGCCCTGCCTTAAAGCTAACATGGTTATTGGAGCAGCTATAGCACCATGGGGATCTATCTTACAGGGAGCAGAAAGGGGAGGTTCAGCCTCTTTCAAAGAAAGATCTCACAGCTGAATCATTTGTCACTGCACCCATTATACTTAACACACTTAGACCAGCTCTCAGTGCTCTTACAACCCATATCTGTCCATGCCACCTCAGTCACGCTCCATCCTGCTGTTTGGTCTTTCATCTGTCTGATGGCATATGCGTCTGTATGTATGCACACATGCAAGTTTTTTTCTGTTTACTCACCAGCTCAAAGTGTGCTACTGGAGCACACAATGACACTGTAGTTCAAATATTGACTGTCTCCTTCCCTGCATGCTCACAAGGAGGAGATCTGCATGGACACATGTCTATTTGTGGGAAAGAGACAAAAACAGACAGGGTGTTACACAAGTATCAGTTTATCAGTAAAATGTAGACAGTGTGGTTGGACGTCACTAGGGTGAAGCATTTTAGTGTTAAACATTGTAAAGTGCAAGTTGTGATTTTGGACACAAAATGCTGTCTTCAGTCACAGAAACCTGTTTCATTTTTAACATTTTTTTTCCTTGGAGAGACCTTCTCAAGAGTTTAACAGCCGATTGTAATAAATTTTAAAGGAGCAGCCTCCTAAACAGATACATTTTCAGCCGGGCCTGCTTGGGAGTTATTGTATGAGACATTTACTTGAAAATATTTAGATAGTAGGCTGTATGAGGCCTTACCCGAGGAGTTAAGTGTTGATATACACAGCTGCTGCTTCTGTTTGGGGTTAAATCTGAACAGTATGAGCTTCTGAAGGGTTAAGCAGCACAGTGCTGGGGCCGTGCAGCCCTAAAGCTGGGCATAAGGCCAACTCCACTCATAAACATGGAGAGGTTTCAACGTGTGTTTGTGTGAGTGTGTGTGCCTGCATTTATGTGCATGTGTCTGTCTGTGCCAGGGACAGCCCAGTGACTCACAGAGTACAACCCTGCCCCCTTGGCAAAAGAAGAGCAAAGTTTTTAAAGAGACATGAACAGTTGTAAAAGAGAAAGTCAGAAATTGAGATGGAGCCACGAAAGGAGGCGCTATAGAGTGTATGTTTTCCCTTTTAGCTCAAAGCTCAGAAAGATGATCACATAGTGCTCACATCCTGTGGAAAGATGTTAGCCTACTACCAGAAGGCCTATTGGGAAACCAAGGGGACAGTAAGGGTCATGCACTCACATCAAGTAGATTTAACCCAAACAAACTGGCAAAAAATGAATGTTAAAAAGCAATTAGAAGCATTTAGAGTTAACAGCTTCTTATCATATTGATATTTGACACAATAAAAGATGTCATGGTCATGAACAAACTTGTTAAAATATCTAATTTGCTTACTTGATCGTACAGTAATAAAAAAAAAAAAAAAGACTAAGCATGCACTCTTAAATCCGTCGCTCACTGCTTTAGCTTTTTGTATCTCTTTTAGTCTCTGTCCATTGTCTTTTGCTTTTGCATGTACTGATTTTGTCTTACTTTTCCCTGTCCTCACACACTCACACAGGCATGGGGCCAGCTGAGTCACGTCTAAATGGCGTGGAGTGTGATTGCAGCTCACACTTACATAACCTATGTCTCCACACCACTGTCATTAGAGGAGCTCAGCAGAACGGGCAAAAACAATTCTTTTAAGTACTCTGCAGCCAAAAGAGCCGCAGGACTCACCTTCTCAATGAGTTGTGTTTATGTTTGTAAGTACGCATGCACACTTATTTCTACTCTGTGTGTTCTCTTTTGTGCTTCTTATAACATGTGGCGGATGTTGCACAGGAGGGAGAGTGGGTTGTGTTTATGTGTCAAAGTGTCTTTGGGCCAAACACTGAACCTCAACATTGCTTGTAATGGTTAGACTTCACATCATGTCCGAGTTGGATGCAAATCCTTGAGGAATATATATTTTTAAAAAATAGTATATTTTGTTGTTTTTTTACTTATTTTTTTAACTGAATAATTGAGTTATTTTTCTCATTATGGACGGTCGGAGTCAACATTCTTGAAGCTATTGGTATATGCGTGTGTGTGTGTATGTGTGTGTGTGTGTGTGTATATTCTCCTTGAATGTGTGTCTCAAGAAAGAGGGAGCCTACGTTTTGGCAGGCTTCAGTTTATACAGATGGAGCAACTCTCGTTGGATAAACCACAGAAAATTCCTCCCTCTGTCCAAGTTAGCACTTCTTAGAAGGAGAACCATGCACCCTTCCCTCCATCCACTATTGCATCCCTCTTCACCTCGTCCCCACCCCCTACCCCTTCTCTGTGAACTGCTCCAACAACACCTCATCGGCAGCCCCAGGAGGAAAGTAGAGCAGGCTCAGCTAGTTGAGTGTAAATGGCCATGAGTACTTTTCCTGACTCTTCCTGTGTGAGAGGAGCAGGCAAGAGCAATCAAACTGGAGGAAAGCTGTTCTCCTCTTTCTTCTTCTCTTCTTTACATATTCTCTTCTAAACACTACTTCGAAGGATGACGAGTCTCTCTAACATCTGGAAAAGTAATTATGTTAACACTTGATCCTCATCACAGTGTGACCAGAATCATGACAAATGTTTTTTCAGAGCAATGACACATCTCCTGCTTTTCTGTTTAACCTCAGCCACCTCTGTACCAGGCCAACTCCTTACCTCATATTACTGGTGTCATGGCTCGTTCACTGCATACAAATGCTACTGTGAAATGTACTGTCATTATACTCATGACAGGGTCTAAAATAAAGCGTTGGCAACTGGGGGTCTAAGTGTTTGCAAACACTTTTATTCTTTGCTCATCTGTTGAATATAACAGGCTTTTTGTGTTGAATTAGTTCTGAAACTGATGTGATTTAAGTTACTCTGCAAACAGAAAATTTGTTTTAGATGTATCCAAGTTAACAGGCTGCTGAGGTAAACTAATGTTCAGCTAAACAAATCTTTAAAGGGGGAGAGTTTCAACATAACATGCAAACACACACAAGCCAAAAATTTCAAGGCATGCTTATCACAAATGACCTAATTCCTTGCCAGCAGTGTTTTCACTGAGCTCCAGCATGTGTTTACCAGTGGCAGACTGCCTCCCTATTAAAGCTACTATTCCCCTGGGGCCACAACACACATCATTAAGACACAGGATATGGACTCTGACCATGGCGTCCTACCTTTGCCTGTAGCCACATGGTTCCTACCTGTAAAACCCTCCTTTTATACACCCATTTTTCTGTCTGCCTGGCTGCATGCCTACTTTCAGTGCTTACAAGCTTTCTACTGTATGCTTCTTTCTTTTCCCTTCTTTATGTTCTTGCTTTCTTTCTTTGAACGTTCATGTGATATGATGAAGGGATTGAATGACTGCAGAAGGAAGCTGCTAAAGATGAAAAAGGAAAACTGAATGTGTAGGAGTTTCAATGCACCCCAAAGCACTTCCTCCATAATAGACTAATGAACAGCTGTCATCATTACAGCAAAATAGTTAGAGGACCTGCAGGTTAACCCCTCATTTTAGAGAAACATAGCACTGGATTGCAAAAAGATAGATTGATAAACAAAGCAGTAAGCACTGGAAATGACTAAAGTTTTAAAAACAAATAAAAGACATCTAAATAGTGTACAAGAAGACAGTATTATAGTGATTGAAGTGAGGTTTTGTACATGTATTTGATGAAGCAGGACCAAAGGATGAAACAGTCAACACCCTTCTGCAATAAGCTATCTGCAAACTGTACAACTTGTCCTATAAGACACTAAAGAAGTGTAATGCACTCATAATGCATGCAGTTAAAGAAATCACCCACCCAGTCTCGATGCTTTTTCTGGCTCCCCCACTCACCACCATCCTACCCTGAGGCCAAAGCTTCCCAGCTCCCCAGAATGGAGTCATTAGCTGGGTGCTAATGGTTTCAAACTTTCTAATTGAATGGGAACCCATTGATCTGTAGGTAGAGAGAAATGGTTCTTTTCATTGCCTCAGAATGGCCCTGCACAGCATTTGTCTCCATTCAAAATTAAAGGCTATGCATGTTAAGGCTGGAAGATGGAAGCAGGAATTCACACATTTGGAAGTGTAGCAGCATCTGCTTACAAACACACATCAAATGCACAGGTTCAAAATCACAGCATCTCAGGGCTCATTGGCACACACACACACTCTCATTCTCTCTCTCAAACACACTCACGTACATGTTCAATTGTTCTCCTGTGTGTAGCCTTGAAGGCTCCCGCTCTGAGAAAAGCAGACCTTTATCTGTACTTGCTCCTGTTGGGAGTCTGTGCACCTCACATCTTTTTAAACACCGCCACAACAAGGGGTTGCCCAGGGCAACTGGGGTCAAGGAAGCAGCTTAGTTGAGATGTCAGCTGCTGAGCAGTCTCTATTTATGTTGGAAGCTGAAGTGCATAAGGCTAAAACTTACTTCAAGCTGGGAAGGACTGAGGGAGATGCCTCCAGCAATTTATACTCCATGTGCTTTAAATGTACATCTGAGTGGCAGTTTAACTTTTTTTGGTCAAATTTAACAAACATGCTGCGGTTTACCAGTGCGTTGTCTCATAATTAATTCTTCTTCTGGATGACTGGGTTGATTCAGAAGAGCACACAAGGTGTGACAGAAAGACATGTACATGGTGGTTACCAATGTTTTGAAATGTAGAATTTATCCATTGGATAGAAATCATGAGAGAAATATTGAGTTTTTAAATATTTCAGCTCGAGTAAATGCTATTATACTAGGAGGTTTATGTTACTTCTTTACCAATTCATAATAACTTGTCATTTTGTTGTAAAGTTAAAAGAGAGATATATTGTATGCAATTATTGTTTTTGTAGCTGTTCTTACAGCAAAGTTTCTTTTTGTCATGTTCATTGAGAATTTTTTTTTTTTTTAAATCTGTCAAGTGTACTTAAGAAGAACAGACAAGTTTCTATGCAACAGTTCACCACTGTCAATATGTTTGCATTCACTTTTAAATATTAAATTTCCTCAATAATCTTTCATTCAACGGACTTCTACTTCTGATTGTGTGTATGTTTAAGAGACAGAAGCCAGCTGGTTCTGGTTATCAAGCTGGAATTCACTGTAAAAATTACAACATCTTTTTTCCTTTTTTTTCCCCTTAGTCCTCCAACCTCAGAAACACACACTCACCCTCTCTACGTCTCTCTTGCACACACAAAACCCATAATTATCCAACTCCATTGCCTCTGTGTGAGGACACTCCACTTCTGGAGAATATGCACTTAACTGCTTGACCAAAAAAAAAGACTCACAACCATCTGTAACAACAACAGACACTAGCGAACACTGAATGTGATTCAAAACATAATAAATATATAACATAAATCATATAAATTCATAGACAACTCCATATACTGTATATCATGAAAAGTTGTACGTCACAAGTCTCTGCATGTGTCAGCTTTAAAGACACGTCTTATGAGCTGACTGACATCATGTCTGGGAGGGACCTATAATAACATCTCTTACTGTAGATGATCTCTAGATGAGCAGTTTGTGCTTATGTGTGTGTGTGTGTATATGTGAGAGCATGTGTGTATTGACTACAGGTCTGTGCGCATAAATCTTTTTATGTCTCAGTGATTTGTATGTCTATGAAAGCTGAGAGAGAGACGAGCCACTGTACACTGATATGAGCACAAAAGAAAGGAATCAGTATCTGAAACACCTAAAGTGTCATCTTGATTGTCTCACGTTCTGTGTTTTATAAACTGTAAGCTAAAAAACTAGAAAAAAAAAAAAACAGACCGGGCTTGAGTGGTAGAGATTATTTGTCACTATCACTGAGGAAGCTTTTCCTAAAGGGGTCTTTATGTGACCATCTTCAACCTACAACAACACTTTACAACTGCAACATCTGGTTACAATTTTGTGCCAGCAACAGAACCACAGTGGCACAAGGTGGGCAATAGCAGTTGCCCACCCAAGGGCCGATAGCCCACATCAAAACTGCTTCACACTAACTACTGATAAACACATGTAACCAGCAGAGCACTTTTTAATGACAGTAACACAGATACCTCAAACCTTTCTTCGGTGGAGAAAGTTAAGGAAACAAAACAAAAATGAAATGCACTGCATTAAAAGCATCTGATTTAAGCTGTAAGACATGCATGCTTATATCCCTGTCATTTCCTTCTGTATTTTCCTCTGGATTACTTTATTATCCTGTTGTAGCAAAAGGGAATACCAGTCTGTGATCCAAGTGTGAGTTTTGGTGTGCATGCTTCTGTGTGCATGTTTGTTGGCACAGCATGCCTTCGTCTCTCCCCACCCTCCTAAGTTCACTGTCAGGAGCTTCTCTGGACTTTGCCATGCCACTTCTACTGGCAGTCAAAGCCCGCCTGCCTGCATGCATGCATGCATGCTTACAATAGGAACAACTCTCCCTTCGTGCAAGAGTCATACTGAGAACTGATAAAGGTGCGGCATGTGCACCTCTGTCAGTATCACAGCTGAGAAACAAGTCAAGGTGAAATGGACAGACAGAAAATCAGTGATAATCACATTTACCGCTTATTATATTAAATCAGTATGTTTATTAAGTTGTACTGTCAGTGGAGTGAGTCTTCACAGGCTGCTTCATTTATAGAAACAACATCAAACAGATTTTTTTTTTCTTTCTGACATTTTGCTGGAGTAAAACAGATTTGATACATAATGCAGTCAGAAATTTTAGCAGAAGTTCAGCTCCTGGGATTGTCATTGGTTTATCCCTGTTTTGATGTTATAGAGTGGCATGAAATAGACTCTTTCAAAGAATAACCACAATATTGCCTTGGCCTGTGCAGGACATTCTTTCAGAGGCAGTAACCCTCAGGTCAAAGTAAAGAAGTCTGGAAAAATGAGAAAGACAGAAGGAGCAAAAGAAAGGAACACCAGATATTTGAAAAGTGGTGAGAGACTCAGAGTGGAATCGGAAAGTAAGAGCAAGAAATGAGGATGGGGGGGAAAGAGATGACATAAACAGACAGAGTAAAACAGAGGTAGAGAGTAGCTGAAGGTGAAATGAAGTTCTGGTCTGGCTCTGGGCCTTACCTCTGCCTCTTGCCTCTGGAGTCTCTCTTCCATCCACAGTGACATGTGGTTTCACGGTCATTACCACACACATTATAGTGATACGTGCCATAATGTGAGGCGTCCATATGTACTCTACTCTCTCCTGGCTCCATAAAACACACAGGCCCAACTGTTTTGCTGGTGTCAATGTGTGCAATTAAATCTAATTTAACTCATTCTTGCCCATGGAGTGTGAATCTGAGTAAAGTTAGAACAACAATCCATGCAGATGTCTAGATTAAATTTGGTTTGTGTATCTTTCCAACTGAGGAGAGAAATCGCACATTCAATTTCTTCTCATTCTCAACTGTCATTCCTTTTTCAGAGGTTAGCCTTGGCACATTATTTAGTCAGCCAATCTGTAATGAATGTCACACTTTTAGCTAACCATGAAATGACAAATAAAAATGCTTTGTTGTGGAAGTAAGAGAATGTGAGAGGCCAAGTCAGATTGAAACCATAACTCAATTCTCTGTTGTTGTTTTCATTTTCTCAGTGACTGTGTCTCTGTTATTTGTGTGTGTGTGTGTGTGTGTGTGTGTGTGTGTGTGTGTATTCTGTACAGGCTTGTGTCCTGTGTTGAGGAACAGAAGGTCTCTGCAGGGCTTGCCTGTGTGGGTGGACTCTGGGATACACCGTGAAAACAACCAAAAAGCCAAGGACATTTCCTAAGTTGGAGTTCACACCATAAAGTTCAGGCATGCTAATATGTACAGCTTTTGTGAATTCATCGAAGTACACTTTATTGCACTTATCCTTACATGTGTACATGCACTGTAATGTTCATTTATGTGTAAATAGGAAATATGTTTGCATGAGTGCACAATGCTTGAAGAAGCTGAGGAAGAAAAATGCCTAACCTCTGCCAACTCTAGCTTCCTATAAAGGCATCTGTGTGGGCCTGTAAAAATCTACTTATCTGTCTCAGCTCAAATGATTACTCTGTCCATGCAGACTGGTTGACAATAAGCTTTCACACAGAGAGCTAGATTGTGTCTTTAGCTCTGATAGACAGTAGCTGTTGAAACACTCCACAGCCTGAGCTGCAGACAGATAAGTGGAAGACAAAGACACTATTATACTGTAACACGTGGCCCAAAGACATTACAACTCATCAAAATGGCTTTCTGCTTCAGCCTGCTATAGCAAAGGGCCTGGAGAAGGTTTACTTACAGATTCATGTACAGTAACCTTACATGTCACTGACATCACTGCATGGTTTATAGCAATAGTTTGACAGTTGTGAATGTATTTCTCTGGTTGGAAGAACATGTCTTGGGTAAAGTGAATGTAAACATCATAAATTAAAACGATAATATTTTACCTTATGCCTTCAATAGGATGCAAAGTGTTTGAGTATGTCATATAAGAAACCACATATTTTAAGTTTTAAAAAATATGTTTATAAGTTTTTTGTCTTTTGGAATAATGGTCAAGTTCCGTCAACCAAGACAACAAAAAAACAAGATAACTTAATTCATAGAATTTAGGGTCCAATGTTGCTTTGTTTGGTGGAAAACTGAACATATGGACTAAGAAACTCTAGCTGTCTCAAGCGAATCACTTTTTGTGACTCTAAAAACTCTGTCTGGTCTAATCTATACTAAAGCTTAAAAAAAGGACTAGACAGTACACATACTTCAGATGTCATTTTCAACAGATGTCCAGTTTGGTGCAGTATTTAACCTCAGGTGCTATTTATAGATGCACATCACAGAGGACAGCTTTCCTAGAACACACACAACGAAAAATAGCAAAGAAGAAATAGTAAATGGAAGAAAACAAGTCTTCATTGTTGTAGCTTATACCGGATGGAGGCAATTCATGAGGGAGAAGGACTTCAAAACTGCTGCCAAGGCTGCAGTTTTCTGCTGGACAGGTAAATTAATTCAATCTAACAATCAAGTTTATTTTGGTGTTACGTTAGAAACAAGGTGGGGTAGTCCACCAACTACTTTATCTCCCTGTTTGAGTCAGATAACTTACTGTTACCGGTACTAGCTATATACAGTAAAATACAAATACGGCTAATTTGTTAGTTCGCTACAGTGGAAAAGCTCCAGTTGCCGTAACTCTTCACAGAAGTCAAACTAGCACACAAATGAGCTTTTCTTTCAGTCATATATTCTGAGAGGTTTTCTTTGTGTTTAATTTATTTCAGCTAATTTGTTGCGAAGGGTGGGGGTTGATGTCCTCCCTCTAGTCGCACAATTTTATACGACATTATCTATCAGCAGTAACTTGGTACCAAACACATGGAGGGCATGTTTGCAACTTATCGACATCAATAATGAAACAGAATTATGTATCGTTCTGTATTACATCACCTGACAAGACAGCCCAACTTGTGCAGGAAGTTGGCATTTTCATATTCACAGCTCCTGTAGTGGTAATAACGTGCTTAAACGCACCAGAGAGCATTACTCGGTCAATTAGCGCCACAAGATGGGAGTAACTCTTACACACCGGGGCTTTAAAGAAGTCTGTAAATAAGCGCGTGTTGTGTAGAAGGTGTAAAGAATTATCTATTGTTTTCAGCAACTTGTGAGGCATTCTTGTCTGGACAATCAGCTATTGGGGCTCAGGGTTATCCTGTACATCTATGTAAATATGCATGCATCTCTAAAATATTGGGACAGTTGTCATATAAACTGGTGAACTGGTTGTACAGTTTCATATTGAACTAGAAATTGAAAATACATTTACTTAAGTACACTTAGCAAAGGACTTTAGTAGATGCTCTAAGTTAGGGGTGTCCAACGTTGGGTCTTTGAGGGCCATTGCCCTGTAGGGTTTTAATATATCCCAGCTGTAAAACACCTGAATCAAATAATGAGTCCCTGTGCAGAACTTGATAGGCTGCTGGATCCATTTAAATTGAGTCTGTGTTTGAGCAGGGATACTTTGAAAACTTGCAAGATTGTGGCCTCCAAGGACCTGAACTGGACACCCCCTGCTTTAAGGTTTTTCCCAACCACTGTTTAAAATCACCTGAAACGACACTGTAAAATGACCTAAACTCTGTTATTTTGAACATGTGATGTCTGAAAGAAAGAAAAGCACCATGACAATATCAAATAAATCGTTAAAATAAATGATGAATATTGTTTAATGCCTGTGTCCAAGAATAGACTGAAGTGACATAATTCAGAGGTAATCGTGGCTCTGCCTCCTCCTGGTTATGAGCAGAGGGGAAATAGAAGGATAATACTGGAGATGATCAGAGTCTGGTGGAGTGGCCCATGATGGGGAGCTATAAATAGCTTCACTTGGACTCTCATCTTGGCTCTTGCCCCATTCTCCTGCACCACCCTCTGCTCTGCTGTCCCACACCTCCATCCTCCCTCTATCCTCTCCTGTCCTTCCCCAATTCCACCCCCTCCCTGCATGTCTCCATCCCTCCCTCGTTCCCATACAGCACCTGCTCCCACACCTCTTCTGCCAACTAGCTGATGTCATTCTTCAGTACCGGACAGACGTCCTCACGCCTAATTCTGCTCCACTAAATGGCAGTCAGAGCGGAGATGACCAAGCCTACCCACACAGACAAACACTCTGCCTTCTGAGACATGTGCTAATCTCACGACACACCAACCTGACGTGACTGTTCAGTTTTACTCTGTCAGTTACTCAGTAATACTCAATGTATTGTGCGAAAAGAGTATCATAGTTTTATATTCTTCATATTCTTGGTTTTTGTCCCAAGTTGCCTAAATACTGAATAATGAGTTGTCAGAGAAAATGTCTTACTTCAGCAATGTCCAGCTATTGTCTTGAAATAAATGCATTTTCATAAAGCTAAAAATTAAATGAACTGTTCAAAATACCACCACATGTATGATGACATACACAAAGTATTCAAGCGCTATTGGATTTGGACTTATTTGTATGACCTTTCATCAGCCATGCTACTGACCCATGACTTTGTTCTTGCCACACAAGGTCCTGTCTCCTCTAAAAACACTTTGTATACCCTCCGTCTCCATGCATTTCCTGTCTGCATCATCTGTTTCCCGTATTCTTAAGCTCTGAAGCCCTCCATTGGGGAACTTGATGCAACAACCTCTCCACTCCAGCTCCCCTTGACTCTTGCAGGGATTATGGCGGAGACTTCTAGACTCTCTGCCCCCAGTACTTGTTCATATGCTGATATTCATGTGCACACTCAGATATGCTCAGGGCTACAGAAAGTCCACCCTCCATCCACTCAGTTAAATGTATTACTCACCATTGTCACTTTTCCTTTTTCTGTCTTCTTTTCCATTTCCGCATGAAAAAAGGCAACTTTGTGATTTTCTGCAGAGATATTCAGAATAAATTGGTAAAAATGGAGCTTTTCTAATAATGTTTTGTTTTTCTCTGTTTCTCAATATTCCTTCCATCCTTTTTAACTGCTCTAACTTACTATGTATCTGTGTACCTTTTCTGCTAGTATTTACTCTTTCTTAACCACACAAGATCCAGGGCCCAGTTCTACAGAGACATACACTTAACAGTTTAGTTTGATGGAGAGCAAGCTGCATTATAACCCATGTTGATAAATTAACATTTTTTCCTTCCTCCTCAGAGCAGTGTCTATAACTCAAAGCCTTTTCCTCAGAATAACTACAGTACATCTCTGTTTATATGTTTTCCAGCTGTGAGGTCAGGGAGGCCAGATCATGTGTCTTGACGTAATTAGCGTATTTATAAGCCAACAGGGAAGGAGCTGAATGAATGACAGTAAGTAAGGAGCAGAGTAAGCTGAGGTCCTCAGAGTTATGGAGCCTGTGAGGCGTTCGTGCCTGGAGCCTGCTAGTAAAACATTTTGACCCCCTCATTATGTCCCATTTAAAGGATCAGGACTCTCTAAAACAACTTGTCTGTTTACTTGACTTCTGCATGCAGTCATGAGGTTGGTCGCAGCTTGGACCCGGGTCTGTCTGGTTAAATCTGGAGTTGAATGCCACTTCCAGCCTCATACGACTGTGACAAGGCCTTGCAACATCAACAGCGGCTGAGGCTTCAGTTTATGAGGAGGAACCATGAATCACAGTACATCTCCCTCAGTCTTTCTGTCTGTCTGTGTGTCTGTCTGTCAGGCTGTCTGCCTTTTATCAGTTTCTGCTTCTCATAGATATATGCACGTTCACATTTACTTGTGGCTAGGCGCAGTCTAAAATTCCTTTAGAAAACCACAGTCATCACCATTACCCACACCCACCCTAATAGCTTTAAAGGCTCTCTTTTGCATGCACACATATATACACATACAAGAGCCCTGTTTATTTGAGGGAACTGAAAGAAGGCCTTCCTCATCTTTTCTCCTCTTTCTCTCTGTGGGGGAAGCCTTGCGTGCATGCATGCAAAAGTTCTCTAAAACTCCTCAACCTTGTTAAATATATACTTAAAAATACCAAGTTTTTACACAAACACTGAAACATCTTGACATTAGTTTTAAGCAGAATGGCAAACACAGCTGACTTTATAGAATAACAAATTTTTCATAGTATGTAACAAATAATATTTTTGCGGTGATTTTTATATTTTTCTCCAGAGATAATTTGAATTCATTTTTTTGTGTAATTTCCAGACCGCAATTACAATCTCATATATATTTTATGAATTTCATGTAAAAGAATCATGTTATTAATTTAGTTTCTGTAACACAAGTACTGCTTCACATCATCCTATGATGGCAAAGCAGTCCAGTCTGCATGTTGTGCTCATTTTTATTTCTTGGTTCTATTTTAGCTTTTCTGGTTGATGTACAGCCAGATGTTATGTGACGTTCCCATTTGTTTATTTTTACACTGCAGCATTTGCATCAGCAAAATCCCATATAATGATTTACAGTGCATAGGCTATACACAGCTCATGTAAATTAAACCAGTTGAATCCAGTTTGTGCCAAGCCATCTCTTCCCGTTGCTCATTTATAATCTGGTCAGTCTGATGACCTGTCCTCTAGCTCTCTTCACTCCTTCTCTCATCACACTATTAATGCTTGGTCATTCTTTCCATTAGTTCACACGCTTTTTTTTCCCCCTTTTCTGGATCTGGCAGCGTGACTGAGGCTCTGGTGCAACAAAAGTGCTGAGCGAATTTCTTAAAATTTTTCCACTGAAACCATAGTGCAAGAGCCACCAGCATCCAGTTTCGATGTTGTAATAACCGTCTTTAACTGTCCCTTCATCTTGAAGTGAGTCATGGTCAGAATGAGGAAGAGGGGGATAAAGCACAGCAAAAGAAGACAGATTAAGACAGTTCCAATAAATGGCAGCTCGCTGTGACTCACACTGTTGTAGGTTAACCAGCCATTTGCTTAATTAGAAAATTAATAAAATGAGAACCAAACTTTAAAGCACATTGTCAAGAAAGAGGGGGGTTAAAATGATGAGAAATATGGCATTTCCTATGCTTCATTTCCTATGTAATTAAAAAAATCTTGAATCTTAAGCAATACCTCAGAGGTATTTCTCTACAGGTTTGTGAGCACTTTTCCACTAAATCTGTGTTCATTCATTTCTTTGAATGTATGTTCTCACACATGTGTGACCACATGTTTGCCACAGTTTAGTCTTATCAGATGATGGATTAGTTTCACAGAACTGCCTGTAAAATACTTACAAGTGTCGGAATGTGTGCTGCACTCATATCATTGATGACATCACCTATCAGCGCTGCCAGGAGAAGAAATCTTGAGATAGTAAATCATTACTGTTACTACATCATTCTCTACGGCCAAATCAGAACCGTATCCAAGGGAAACAGAAATTTGACACATTTGATAAAATATTTGGCAAGCTTTGGATACTACTTTCTCTCACACACACGTACACACACACACACACACACACACACACACACACACACACACACACACACACACACACACGCACATCTATCTATCTATCTATCTATCTAGCTATCTAGCTATCAAATGAGCATAACACCGCTTCCAGTGTTGCAGGTAATGTAGAAAGCAGATTTTTCATTTATAAAAGGAATTTAAAACAAATTAAGACTATCTGTGTAAGTTTTTATTTTTGCTTTCATTTTATTTTTTTCTTAGTACAGTTTGGTGCAAGTAATCTACAAAGCAGACTGCTTATAATATAAACCACAACATTTCTTTTTGCTAGGTCCTAACATTCAAAGTGAAACATATGGCCCACATGTGGGTTTTGTAATGAAATAATCATATAGTGTGTGAATATGTCCCACAGGTTAGCAGACTAAGACCTCATTTTCTGCATGTCGGTGGATTGATTTTAAATATTGCAGGAAATAACATAACAAGAGGAGTCACAGATTAGCACTAGATTAAATTTCTGCAGCTATAAATCTGCTGTTGTGAAAAATGCTACTCGTTTTACTGGATTACTTTTGTTCCTGAAAGAGAGAAGGGCTAACTGTTGATTTTCACCTTATTTGGCTCTATTGCAATCAGTTACTCTGATGCATTCCCAACTTAAACTACAAAGAAAACCCCTTTCTTATCTTTTTAAAACAATCTATTTATCTATGAATCTCAACAAAAAAACATTTAGCCACTTTAAACTCTAGATCATTAGTCAGCATCAAAGACTTTAGCTTTGTCATGATCGGAGGAAATGCATGTGTACAGTAGCTTTTTTACTGTGTAATGGTTTCGATGTGCTGAAACAATCTGAATATAAAACTTGCATCTCTCTTTCCCCCTTTTTCATGTTATTTAGAGCTTCAGTGAGCCTGAATCATAGTCACATTGGTTTTTGAAAGTTCATCAACAGGATGAAGCTGATGCAGAAGTTCAGAAGAAAAGGTGTTTCATAACCCTTCAGAATGTTTGAGCTGCTGGGCAACTTCCCATCTGACCACACAAAAGGAGAGAAAAGAGTGGTCAACCAGGCAGCACAAGTTATCTTAGAAATATAGTAATATTGTAATATTGAATTTATTTCTTTGCACTCTTTCCTCTCCTTTTTGATCTGTTTTTCTTCTCTTATTCTGTTTCTCTAGTATCATCCTGAGAGTACAGTACAGCAGAGGTGGGTAATTACTTTGTGCTCCTACCCTAAAATAACACAACTGGCCCAATTACAGTCTGGCCCTCATTACACAGTGTTGCAGAACAGAGTGAGAAATTTTAGACCTCTCAAAACAAAGAAGGAGAGCATATATGTAACAAAGAACAACATTTAGACTGCACATGTTTATTTAAGCTGACCATCAGGGAGTGATTGGGTGGCAAATCCGAACACGCTTCAACAAAGTGTGTCCTATTCTGGAAATGTTACAGGTTCAAGCTGGCATCTCTTTTGCCTGTGTTCTTCCTGTTTGAAATCTTTTTCTACATACTTCTATCAAGTATATAAAGGTTGCTTCTCACCTTATGTCACATTCAGATATTGCTGAAAAAAAACAAAACTCTCGCACACTGACGCACACTTTCCTTTTTGACCCCATGGCCTCTGGAGTGGCCAGGGTTGGGTGAAGTTGGGTTCATGCCAGAGAAGCCTGTTTATGTAACACTCTTCAAAAAGAACCAGTGAAAGAGAGCACTGTAGAAGGAAAAGGAAGTATAAATATCTGGCTGTTGCTGGCATAACACATGCTCGCACACCGTACATCAACTAAATCTAAGTTGCACAAAATCTAACCAATATGCCGCTTCATCATATAAACAAAGATGGCAGATATCTCAGACATTTGCTGCTAAACCTTCATGGTTGAACGTTTTGTCTTATTTAGATGCTTTCTGAGAACCCAGTTGTAAACTCTAAATTCCTAACCTAATGTGTTCTGATACAGATTTGATGTTTGATTGCATTTTATCCCAAATTACCACCCCCTCCCTCATCTTTTGACAGTCATACTGCATTTCCACTGCTTGAGCAGAAAAGCATATTCCCTAGACACAGGTGAGTGTGACCCTTACTACCAAATGAAATAAATGCTTTTGTAAAGCTTTATTTCATTTATACTTGTAGCCATTTTATAGCAGAATGTGTTTTTAAATGGTGCTGCTGCTGATCAGACAAGACAGAACAAGGCTCTCACTCACACACCTGACTGACAGCGTTCTGGCAGAACGCCTCAGGAAGTTTTTTAAAAAACCTTGAGAATGGCTCTTTGATATAATTTTGTTGCGTGTCAACCCATGACCCCATTTTCAGATGATGTTGAGTGAAGTTAGTTCAAGATGTGATGAGCACAGTGAGAGCTGAAGTTATCTTTACATGGGAAACAGCAGAAGGGGAATGTTTGAAGGAGTGGTGTAGAAGAGGGGTGGCTGGTGTTTCAAAGGCAAGGGGGCACTGTGTGTCTGTTTCAGTGCCTGGCACAGCTTGGTCTAGTTAGGCTCTAGGCCTCTCTGGGGGAGCCAAGTCTTCTCCCCAGGCACTGCCAACTCCCCGTGGTGGTGTAGCTACATGTTCAATTATGCTCTGGAGCCTGCCTGTCTTTACCTACGCCTCATAGGAAAACAAAGCGAGTCTCTCTGCATGTGTGTCGGTGTCTGTGTGCTGTAACAGGGATTAATGAAGAAAATATGATGCCATTTTAAACACAGGAAAATTTGTGAGTTTGAACTAAATCATCTTTGGCTGCAGTTGCTCGCATACAATAAACTAGTTACAGAAAATTTAAGATGGTTCATTTTAATTTAGTCACTGCTGTAAGAATGAAGAAAAATCAGCCCCTTTTTGCTGTTTTAGTTTTCATGAAAAATAGGACAAAAGCTTCATGTAATACAGCCCAATGTTTGAAGAAGTGCTTTCTCATGTTTTTTACAGTTACTTTAGGAGATCACAAATCATATGATAATGCACGTGTTGACATTGCCGTTAACTTGGGAAACGTGCCTGCGTGTGTGTCTGCAGGAGTGTGGATGCATTCCTGTGGGTATGTAAGTGTGTGCATGTGTGCGCTGGCATCTTGCTTTCGTATACGGAGGCATCCTTAAGAGGAGGGGGAGCAATTATCACTGCCAATAAAACTACAACAAACAAACAATCATTGTTCTGGGCCTCACCTTGTTGTACCACACCTCTTCATAAACCTTATTTCATCAGGACGACTGACATAGGGAATGTGCTGCGCTGTGCTGGCTAAGCACTCTCTCTAAATAGCATTTATGTATTCGTCATGCTGCTACCACTTGTACTTGCCTGTGTATATGCATGCACTCATCCACATCAGTGTAAAAGCTCATGCATGTTCTTTATGCATTCACCCAAGGAGGGATTTAAATCACCACTACAGAGGTAACTTTGCCATTTATATGCATCCTGTCATCTGTCTCAGCACAAAAAGACAGGGCACGTGGAGTATTGATTTTGGATGTATAACTCTGCTGTGCATAAATGCAAACTTAGCCATAGTGAAATGACAGAGGATGGAGACTTTGGTGTTTTTGAGTCTGTTTCCGGTCATTTGAAGTCATATTACATGAATTAACACATATCCTTAGTGGTTTAAATTATGCATTGATCACTTTATTGGTGTTTAATTGACTTCTTGCTTTCATTCTACACTGTTGAATTCTCTTTTCTAAGAGTTGCTTTATTTCAGAATTTTGTGGGGGAAAAGAAAGCTTGAAAGACTTTTACATTTAAAAGCTTTTTTTTTTTTGTTTTTGTTTTTTAAATGTTATGAAATTGATTCTGTCAATGGCCATAGTTGCTCAAACTAAGTCTTTTTTTACAACATGCCACAAGGTGAAAGTGTTTGTAAAATGTCCGAGCCACCACGGTGAAAAACAAAATGCTCACTGAAGGGGAATTAAATATGAGGATAATATTGTAGACAGTTTCTACTGGAAGGTATTTATGAATGCGACACTCACTCAAACATCAGAAAAGTAGATAATATGTTTCTCTTTCTCCGTGTTAAAATGGTCTTTTGGGCAAAGTTCAGGCCTGGGCAGACTGGCAGATCAACACGGCAGCTGTCTGCTCAACAACTGTTGGTGCCTCCCTAAATATTACCAGTAGTATCATCACTAAAAGGTGAATACAGGGAAAGCATAATTTAATCATATGTCATAGTTTCCTACTCATCTGCTTGGTTTTTTTTTTTTTTTTTTGTCTTCCTCAATTTCTCTATTTAGCTAATTGGTAGGAAATTAGAAACTAAAGATGTGTAGATAGTGAGGATTTGGGAAAATACATGTTACAAAATGTCCTTTTGTATGGACAATCCACACTGTGTAATCTACCACCTCATATCTTACATTATTTTACAGATAACTCATCTACCAGTGTCCAAGTTGAGGACACCGGTAGATGAGCAGCAGTTTAATTTTTTTCATTGGAAAATTAGTTGAAATAAAGTACACTGACCATAAATTACGGCATGTTTAATAAACATGCCCTTAATGCATGAGCTGAAACAAGAGTTCAAGCTTACATGATTCTACAATTTACATATTTGCAATCTTTTCATGAAATAATAAACAACAAAATAAAAGACTACCCCAATATTTAAATGAAAGACAACTTACTTACAGTGCAAAGACATGGCTTAAGCATTAGTCTGTGCTCAAAAACTGTGTGCTCACTTACTGGACTCCCAGTGATGACATCATATGTAGGTCTCCTGTGTCTTAAAGAAAGACAAACGAAGAAGCAAATAGATTCCCTACTGTAAAGCCGTAAGCGTGTGGCATGCATGCATGTAGTGCTGTGCATTCATATTCATATTTGTGTGTATGTGTGTTGTATCCCTGTAGACCACTGTTTTGTTTAGGCCTTTTTCCCCAGTAAGCCCAGTCACTAGGGAGCCACTTTTGTAAACATGCCTGAAGAGGTCTGCATCATGTATGTTTATGTGCACTCATTTAAATGTGAAGTCTCAAGAGGTAATTTCACTCAGTTTGTTTTTCCTCTCTCACAATGTACAGCTACAAGTTGGTTGGATACAGCGTGTCGTTTTATTGCCTTTAGGCTAAATATGTATAAATAAAGAGATTAAAAATATCACTTAGCTTTGATTTGGTGAAGGCCAGACACTCTTGGACATTCTGAGACTTGTGATATTAAAGAAACATGCTAACTTGGCCTATCAGGGACAACTCATAATTTCTTATCAGGGTCAACATTTCTGGACAGACTAAATCCCTTCTGATCAGTGAGATCTGATCAGTCGACTCTCAGCCATTTAGGAAAAGCATCGACTTGTGCCTCTGAGGTATTCTCTGTCGTTGCGTGCTCAGAGCATTGAACTGGGCTCCTGCCAGTTTGTTTGGAGCTGTCCAATCAGGCGTGTGGGATATGGACACAAACTGACATCAAAGACATGACACTGCCACCATTCAGAATCATGGCCTACTTATCTCTGTTTCTCTCAGTCCATGTCTGTCTTTCACTCCCTGCCTCTCTTTGTCTTGTAGTGTATAACCAATACGTATGTATGTCATTAAAATGTGTCTAGGAAACCAGTGAAAGTTCAATCCAGACAAAATAACTTTTACACATTGGTCACTATGTACTTATAAATGTACATGTACTGATGATCATGACTGAATAGTTACTCAGTAGTCTGCATACTTGTATAATATTTGTTGGAGCTAGCAGGATAATCATGATAGCCTGCTTAATCGGCCTGGCATTGCACATTCTAAGGTGACCATGCTGTAATCATATGGATTTCTTGCTGCACACTTACCAGAGAGAATGCCCCTGCTGACCTCCACTGTTTGGTTTTGATGACATGCAAACCATAACAGCAACAGATAATCACCCTAATGCAGGGTATACTTGCTCCAACTTGCTGCTCAAAGGAAAAACAAAACAAAACATGGAATTGTCCCTTTTTACTACTTCATTATTCGAAGTCTTGTCAATTAAAACTCCAAGTATCTTGTCAGTGTTTTTGTCTGATTTAACTCCATGTTAAGATAAAGCCAAAGTTCTCTGGTATTGCTGTATTAGATTAAAAGCTAGCTAACTTTGATGAGTTGACTTTCTTTTTAAAACTGTCTGAGCTCGGAAACTATATGAAAAAACAATATGGTGACATCCAACTTGTGAAATATTTTCTGTTTAGGCTTCTGTACCAGTTGATCACATAACCAACCACATAACTGTGTCCCAATCACATGTAGTTTTGTTTTAAATTCTTTACTAAATTTTAGAAAAATGAAGCAATCTGAGTGCAGCAGATAACTAGGAATTGGTGGTAAAAGTGAAGCAGGAACCACGGATGGGGGTTTATTTTGAATTGCCATGATCAGTTTTGTCATTGGGAACAAGCGGAACTGGATAAGAAATGGTTAATGAGTCTTTCAACAGTAAGTAAGTAATCTGTCTCACCATCTCCTTTATGTCTGTCTCTCCCTGTCTGTGTCTACCAATCCACAATAGAGTCATGCAGCCTGCGGGCCATAGCTCTCCCTAGCATTAGTGAAGAGGTGTGCCGAGCGACACACATACTCCCAGATTGCTCGGACTGTTCCCACAGCAGGACAGACACCGGGCTGTTTATTTAACCATTAGCTGGGGGAGGGGAGTTCAGAACCCTGTGGGGGGGGGGGGGGGGGGGGCACTTAGCTTGGAGGCATATTTTACACACACATAGAAAATTGTCTGCCATTAGAGAGTTTTGTTTTATATTTAAACTCAACTCTTCTTTCTGAGTTAGAAACATATGAACTATTTCCAATTATTCCATCCAGTTGTTTTTTTGTGAACACGTGAAGGTAAAATTAATGCAGTGTTTTAAAAACAAGTTGGAAAACCACTAATCTTTTTAGCATTAAATAGTGCTATGAATAGAACCATCACGGTACAATTCTACTTAAACCTGTCAACTTTGAACAAACAGGAAAGAAAAACTAAAACTTTACTTTAAACCTTTCAAGAAGGTCAAGCTCATGTTGACTTTTGTTTTATTTCGCCTCTTTCTATATAGCCTCTTTCCCTATAGCCAAATAATGTAATGTTTTTACTGAAGGACAATCTAGAAAGTTGCCTCCAACTGAGTTCTGTAGACATATTGTAATCAGAGCAGAGGAGCTTTCACTACAACTCAGTTCATTGTTCTCAGATTATATTGCTATTACTGCACTGTAACAAATTGTTTACTCTCTTCACATTACTGTGTCATTACACTGAATCTTTAAGCAATAACCCTGAAACTATCTCATTATATAACATTATTTTTACAATGGTTATGATCACTTGGTAGATCTATTATTAGATATGAAAACGTACTGAAATTTACTCCCATGGAATGCATGATTTTAGCATACATATCTATTACTATTTACTGCATAATGTGTGATGTTTTGAACACATAACAGGTTCAAACACTAACACATTTTAAAAATCAACAGACAACAACTCATCTAGATTATGCTATAAGATTATTATGAATGCCCCTGAAAAGAGTGAAGCGAATCACGAAGTTTTTTGGGCCTGAAAATGACTCAGATCTCCTTGTTTCTTACGGCCCACATTTGGACTTTTGGTGTTGACTCAGAGAGACTGTGGCGACTTACACATAGTGAAAAACTACTATATTAATGGCTCTTTGGGGCACATCTGGTCTGCACAAAACTTGCCATGACTTGGGTGGTTTATGACCTTTGGGCTGAATCCAACCTCAGTGATAATTTCTAGTAAGTGATAGCTATAAATGAATCTTAAATTTCTAATATAGTCCACATTAGCCTCAAATGAGTTTGCAATCTATAGTGACTTAGTCAGTGATGCAGTTCATATGAGACATTAGAGGGTCATATTCAAAATAGCAACGAGGTGAAGAGTGACAGATTATTCCAACATGTACACTTAGACTTATAGACATGCATGCAGTCTGTCGTTTTTCTCAGACAGACAAATACAGTCAGACACAAAAAGAAAACTGTATTTACCAGAACTCCTCCACCCTGTAATTCTTTGAGATGAAACCAAGCCTCGACACCTGCAGGGAAATCTAAACCACTGTTTCCCTAGCGTGTGTCACTGCGGATTGCTACGAGCCGTTGGCTCCTTTAACTTCTTTCTAACTTCTATCTATTGTTAACCAACCACTCACTTTAGCGCACAATATCTTCCCAAACCACTGTTCTATATATTGCATTTATTTTTGGGATCTTTGGCTTTCTGTTTACTGACTTAAACAGCTCAAGCACTCGGTTTTAGCATGGCTGCTAGCTCTCTTCCCACACCCGGGTCCCCTGCCTTTTCTTGCTCGGTGTGTCTGATGTTTAGCTACTCCTCCGCCTCCTTTAGTGATAACGGTAGGTGTATTAAGTGTAGCAGCTTGGCAGCCTTGGAGGCGAGGCTCTGTGAGTTAGAAGCCCAGCTCCGCACTCAGTTAGGGAAGCAGTTAGTCAGCAAGCCCCCATTAGCCAGTGCGGAGCTACCAGCCAGGGCAGCCATCCCGAGCCGTCCCTCAGCAGTTCCCGCGCAGCCGGGAGCCGAGGCGGGCTGGACGACGGTCAGGCGGAAGCGTAGCCCCAAACCAAAACCCACTGGCCACCACCGACCTGTTCACGTTTCTAACAGATTTTCCCCGCTCGGTGACACACCCGCTGAGGCAGAAACCCTGATTATAGGTAGTTCCATAGTCAGAAACGTGGCTCTAGAGACACCGGGGACCATAGTCAAATGCATTCCTGGGGCCAGAGCGGGCGACATCGAATCGTATTTGAAACTGCTGGCTAAGGCTAAACGTAAATACCGTAAGATTGTAATTCACGTCGGCGGTAACGACACCCGGTTACGCCAATCGGAGGTCACTAAAATTAATGTTGCTTCGGTGTGTAACTTTGCCAAGAGCATGTCGGACTCCGTAGTTTTCTCTGGTCCCTTGCCAAATTTAATCAGCGATGACATGTTTAGCCGCATGTCATCCTTCAACCGCTGGTTGTCTAGGTGGTGTCCCGATAACAACGAGGGTTTTATAGGTAATTGGAGCGCTTTTTGGGGAAAGCCTGGTCTTATTAGGAGAGATGGCATCCATCCCACGTTGGATGGAGCCGCTCTCTTATCTAGCAATATGGACTCTTTTATTAGTCAGCTAAATTGACAACTCAGGGTTGGGACCAGGAGGCAGAATTGTAGTCCTACACACTTTTCTGCAGCTTCCCACCTGCCGCCGCCCACCCAAAACCCCATTCCGACCATATACAACTTCCCAGCAGTAAGAATTAAACAACACAAAAACACTTCTGGGGTTAATCGTGAAAACCTCATAAAAATAAAAACAATGGATCTAATAAAATCTGAAAATAAGACAATAAAGTGTGGCCTACTGAATATCAGATCCCTCCCAAATAAGTCTTTATTAGTCAATGACTTGATAGGTGATCACCACATTGATTTATTCTGTCTTACGGAAACCTGGTTACAGCAAGAGGATTATGTTAGTATTAATGAAGCTACGCCAGCTAACTATTTAAACTTTCACATTCCTAGAACTACAGGCAGAGGAGGAGGTGTTGCAGCTATTTTTAAGTCAGAATTTTTAATTAATCCTAAGCACAAAACTAACTATAAATCCTTTGAATTCCTGACATTAAATTTATCTCATCCAAAATGGAATTCAGAGAAACCGCTCCTTTTAGCATTAGTGTATCGCCCACCTGGACCTTACTCCGAGTTTCTGACCGAATTCTCTGATCTCTTGTCTGAGTTAGTGCTGACTACTGATAAGGTCATTGTACTAGGTGATTTTAATATTCATGTTGACGTTGAAAATGATAGTTTAAACATTTCCTTTAGCTCTATTCTAAACTCAATTGGGTTTTCACAAAATGTCAATGGAGCCACTCACTCTCATGGTCACACTCTTGATCTTGTTCTAACATATGGTATTGAGACTGATAAGCTCAAAGTATTTCCTCAAAACCCTGTCTTGTCCGATCACTTCTTATTAACCTTTGAATTCACTTTATTTGATTACTCACTGACCAAAAATAAATTCTACTATAGTAGATGTTTATCAGACAATAATATTACAAAATTTAAACAATCAATTGAATCAATTTTTTCACATCTACCATGTGTTAGCATGACCGAGAGTCCCCCTTTAAGCCTTACTCCTGCTCAGATTGATCAACATGCTGATACTATAACAGCTTCAATGCGTACAACCTTGGATAATGTTGCTCCCCTAAAGAAGAAGAAATTAGGTAAGATTATGAAGGCTCCCTGGTTTAATTCCCAGCTTCGAGCTCTAAAACAGGCATCAAGGCGTTTGGAAAACAGATGGCGTTCATCAGGACTAGAGGAGTCTCACTTAACCTGGAAAGAAAGTTTAAGCGTATACAAAAAAGCCTTACGTATGGCAAGAACAGCTTATTATTCATCATTGATAGAGGAAAACAAAAACAACCCTTGGTTTCTTTTCAGCACTGTAGCTAGGCTTACTAGGAGCCGGAGCGCTGTGGAGCCATGTATTCCTTTCTCACTTAGCTGTGATGATTTCATGTATTTTTTCAGGAATAAAATTGACACTATTAGAGATCAAATTCACAATACTCTTCCTTCTACCTATAATGTTGAGCCTGTTGTGGTCTCCGAAGCATCCTTAGAACCAGGATCTGACTTGTGTCTAAATAGTTTCTGTCCTGTCCAACCCTCTGAATTAACTAAAATAATAGCTTCATCTAAACCATCCACCTGTATCTTAGACCCTCTCCCAACGAGCCTCTTTAAGGACATTTTCCCTTTAATTATTACATCACTACTAAATCTTATCAATATGTCTTTAGTGACAGGATATGTACCACAATCATTTAAAACTGCTGTAATCAAGCCTTTACTTAAAAAGCAATCTCTGGATCCAGAGGTGATAGCAAATTATAGACCTATATCTAACCTCCCGTTTATGTCCAAAATTCTGGAGAAAATAGTTTCAGCTCAGCTACATGCCCACCTGAGCAGAAATAATTTATGCGAGGCGTTTCAGTCAGGATTTAGAGCTCATCATAGCACTAAGACGGCATTGGTGAAAGTTACTAATGACCTTCTTATGGCCTCAGACAAAGGACTTGTGTCCGTACTTATCTTGCTTGATCTTAGTGCTGCATTTGATACAGTCGATCATAACATTCTGTTACAAAGACTAGAACAGGTGATTGGAATTACAGGTACAGCGTTAAGCTGGTTTAAATCATATTTATCTGATAGACTTCAGTTCGTTCATGTAAATGACAAGTCCTCCTCACAAACTACTGTAAGTCATGGAGTTCCTCAAGGTTCTGTACTTGGACCAGTACTCTTCACGTTATATATGCTCCCTTTAGGCAAAATTATTAGACAGCATGGAATAAACTTTCATTGTTATGCAGATGATACTCAAATATACTTATCCTTAAACCAGATGAAACAAATCAGCCCAATAGGCTACAAAATTGTCTCATAGACATAAAGACTTGGATGTCTAGAAATTTTCTCCTCTTAAACTCAGATAAGACTGAAGTAATTCTCGTTGGATCTGAAAAACTCAGAGCTAAATTTTCCAGTTTTGTAATGAACCTGGATGGCATTACTTTAGCTTCCAGTGCTACAGTGAGAAACCTTGGAGTAATATTTGACCCTGACCTGTCCTTTGGCCCACATATTAAGCAGGTTACTAAAACAGCCTTCTTTCATTTACGTAATATAGCCAAAATTAGGGACATTCTGTCTCGGAGTGATGCAGAAAAACTGGTTCACGCTTTTGTTACTTCGAGACTAGATTACTGTAACTCTCTATTACTGGGCTGTCCTAAATATGCCCTGAAAAGCCTTCAGCTGATCCAGAATTCTGCAGCCAGAGTCCTGACCAGAACCAGCATGAGAGATCATATTTCTCCAGTTTTAGCCTCTCTTCATTGGCTGCCTGTTGAATCTAGAATAGAATTTAAAATCCTTCTCCTTACATATAAAGCCCTCCACAACCAGGCACCACTATATATCAAAGACCTCATTGTTGCTTATATACCAAGTAGAGTACTTCGTTCGCAGACTGCAGGCTTACTTGTGGTTCCTAGAGTCTCAAAGAGCCGAGCAGGAGGCAGAGCCTTTGGTTATCAGGCCCCTCTCTTATGGAATAAGCTCCCAGTTAGTGTTAGGGAAGCAGACACCCTCCCCACCTTTAAGACTAGGCTGAAGACTTATCTTTTTGATAAGTCCTATAGCTAGGGATGGTTAGCATCCCTTAGTTATGCTGCTATAGGTTTAGACTGCTGAGGGACATTTCCTGATACACTGAGCTTCTTTCTTTTTCTCTTTATCTCTTTCTTTTACCCCCCCCCCCCCCCCCCATAACAGTGTTGCATCATTAACATGTATGTCTCCTGTCTCAGCAGGTCTCCCTGGCCGGGAGTAGCAGTTCCTGTTGTATGTTGTCTTTCTGTCCTCTTCCCCCCACACAGCAGAGGCAGATGGCTGCCTGTCCTGAGCCGGGTTCTGCCGGAGGTTTCCTTCCTGTTAAAAGGGAGTTTTTTCCTTCCCACTGTTGCCAGTGTGCTTGCTCAGGATGGGAGATTGAGTTGGACTCAACTCAATCTGTTGGTTTCCTTACATAGGCTGTTATGAATTGGCCTTCATTATGTTTTCCCCTCTGTCTGTAAAGCGTCTTGAGATGGCATTGCCGTGATTTGACGCTATATAAATAAAGTTGAGTTGAGTTGAGTTGAGTGCTTTGCGAAGGAGCCACCAGGAAGTTCAGACTCAGTTCATAACCATTATCCTATATGAAGAATCATAATTTCTTGCTAGTTGTGGCATTTTGTCGTGAGTTGACCATTTGACATAAAACTGCATGCAGTATAATGTTTTTGTTTATTTTTTCTATTAGTTTTTTTTTTTTGTTTTATTTGTTTAATATATTCCTGGTAAGATAATCCTGGAACTCTGTGCTTTTTAGGAAACATTGGTGCATAATAAAACTGACTCCATGAAAATAAAAAGCCTCAGGCCAGCACTGACAAACACAGCTGCTTACTGACACAGTAAATCTAGTTGATGACTCTGCCCCTCTCAGGCTGCCTTCGAACATGCGCTCTTGAAACTGAGCATGTTAGAGTAGTTTGAGCAGCGCTACTGGGCTTTCTCAGGTTGGATAATAACTCTTGGCCTGTTAGAGCAGAGAGCAAGCTGTCCAAAAAGCTGTCAACATCCCACTTATCCTAAAACTAGTGCCACTTTGAGCTGCGCTTACGGGATTTTTGCGGGCAGTCTTCCCGACAATGTCAACTGCCACACGAGTCACATGCAACCTCTTTTTGCTGCAATAACACTTTGTTCTATTGTATTCATGAAAGTGCAGTTGTGTTTAACGGTTCAGAGTAAGTGGAATTTCTTTATGCAACATAAAGTAAAACATCCTTACAGAGAACAAACTTTCGTCACTTATACCAAAGAGATAATAGGTGCAAGAAATAATAAAGGGTTGACTTTGTGAAATAAATTATTTTGTATCACTGTTTGCATTTCCACCAAATCTGAAAATCCATCATGTTTTAAAAATCAGTCTAATATTTTTCTTTAATTGTAATATAACAGCAAAGACATTTTTCCCTACTTTTAATTTTCTTGAACTAAAACAGTGCTTACACTGCTTGAAGCCATTCACTCCCACAAAAACAGGTATTTCTGAAAGATGGAAGAACTTTGGGTGTGAAGCTTACATTCCTTACAGCATTTTGTTTCTATGCTTCTCAGCCAGTCTACAGTCAATATTCATTATTTTCCCAACTGTGGCAGAAATGTTTGCTTATCTCCTTCAGTTGCTGGGTTTCTTTTGAGTTTTAAGCTCCAAAAGACTCAAAAGATGATGTAATAATTTATGCAAAAGCTTTGACTTCAGGATGAGTTATGATTATGTTTAGAAGTACTTTAGCATTACTTCCTCTAAAGTTTTTCCTCTGGACTTCAAATGGCCTGCCAGTTACTGGAAAAATGGGCTAAGCTTTGTAATAGCTTACTAATTTTAGTCCTAGTATGTCAGGCATTTTAAAAAACATTTTTCAACTCACACTTATCTATTTTCAGAGATGAAATCATTACAATACTACTAAATTTAAATCAACAATTGAAACTTCTGGATTTGGATTTGTTGCTTTTATATGACGTTTCTTGTTTTTGTGAAATTTTCTCCGTCACTGCAGCATACAGGGCAAAAACAAAGGGTTACTCAGATAAAACAGTTCATGGTTCTTAGTGTTTGGCCACTAGTTCTTCTAACTTGCTTAGATCACCATGGTGATATATGTTGCACAACCTGCAGTTTAGATGAAATTTTCTGTTTTACATTCAGTTTTACATAAAATGTGCCATCTTGTGAGGGCAATGGGATCCTTTCACACTCCTGTTGCTTGGGTGTTCCTGGGTTATCTTCGTGTGTTGTGTATTTATTTTATTTTATTTATTTTATTTTATTTTTTAAAAAGCACATTTGCTCAACACAACATAGTAACCAGACCATTATTCTGCTTGCGTTAATGCTGGCCAAAAAAACCCTCAAAAAAACTCTGGCTTTAATACCATGAGAAAAGGTGGAAATTACAGTCATATTTCACTCTGAACTCAGATTTAACAACCACATCAAGAATGTCGCAAAGACTTTCTTCTACCACCTGAAAATCACCGTCAAAGTTTGACCATTTTGGTCAACTTCATGCAGGAATGATTATTGCAATGTTCTTCATTCCTGTCTCCCACTAAAAACTTGAGCACCACTTCAGCAGAACTCTGCAGCACGTCTGCTGATGGGTACCAGAAATGGATAAAACACGTGAGGACAACAAGAAGAACACAGGTGAAAGCCATGATAACAGGAGTAGGAGAATCCTGGGAATTGTAGTCTGGGCCGGTGATCAGTAGGTAGGTGAGGTTGAACAAACCAGAGGAGGAGTAGACATGACAGTGAGAGATCATGAATGGATCTGAGTTTTAATTTTTAATTTGGTTGAGTTGTATGCTTTGGTATGTAAAGCTTTATTTTTACTTTTGTTTTGTTGGTTGATATTTAGTTGTAACTGTTGTTGTATAACACACTTTGTGCCATTAAAAATAAAATTTTGATTGCTACTAAAGTGAAAGTACTTGACTGGCATTGAATAAACTCTGGTTTGTCAAATAACTAAGAAAATAATTCAACCATTATTCTTGGAGTTGGCTGGTATATTATAGACAGTGCCGATCAAATCTGTCTCTCTGAAATAGTTGCTCCATCCGTCCGTCAAGTCCTGTCCAGTTTTTTTTTCAATTCCGGTCCTCAGGCCCCCCTGCCCTGCATGTTTTATAGGCCGCCCTACTTTAACACACCTGAATGAAACACAAGGCTCGTTAACAGGCTACAAAGAGCTTGATGAGGAAGTTCAATAATCTGACTCAGGTGCTTTGGAGGAGGATGATGTCTAAAACAGGGGGGGCAGGGAGGCCTGAGGACCGGAACTCAGAAACACTGGCCCAATGACTGGAAATCCCAGCAGTCATTGGGAGAGGGGCAGCATAAACCCTGGACAGGTCGCCAGTCCATCACAGGGGCAAATAGTTGCTCAGTCATGAATTTTTTTCAATTCCAACTACTCAGTTCTCCCCGTGTATGCGTGGGTTCTCTCCGGGTTCTCCGGCTTCCTCCCACCATCCAAAGACATGCATGTTAGGTTAATTGGTTACTCTAAATTGCCTCTAGGAGTGAGTGTGAGCGTGAGTGGTTGTTCGTCTCTGTGTGGCCCTGCGATGGACTGGCAAGCTGTCCAGGGTGTACCCTGCCTGTTGCCCAAAGCCAGCTGGGATAGGCTCCAGCTTCCCCGCGACCCTGAATTGAATTAAGCGGTTCAGAAAATGAATGAATGAATGAACTACTCAATTCATATAATCATGACCCAGTGGTGAAAACCGGCAAGCAATGGAGATTCTTAGCAAGAGAATAAACAACAATGGAACTCTTTTAAAGGTGCTCAAAGCGCTTTACATTGTATCCATTATTCATTCACTGCTCATACATACCCGGTAATGGTAAGCTACATGTGTAGCCACAGTCGCCCTGGGGCAGATCCATGGAAACATTGCAGCAAATCCTCTGCAAAGTCTCCAGCCAGCACTGAACATTCATACACTAGCAAAGGTTAGGTGTTTTGCCCAAGGACAGAATGACAGGATGAGCGACATTCAAACCGCCACTCCTCTGGTCACTGGATGACCCTCTGTACCCCCTCAGCCACTACCTTAATGTATGTTTTCATATGTTGTAGTCAGTTCTACATTGCTGAAAATTGTATTTAATTCAGACTAGAGAATAAATATTAAAGAGAAGATTCAATCAGTGAAGTTGATTGCTTTTTTTATTTGTTCACAGATTTAGGGGATTTATGAGCTATTGTCAGAGTTAAGTGCTTTATTTCTGTTAGAATTCTCTTCTGCACTCATTAGATATTGTCCTACATAATTACTTTCTTATCCTAACACCCTACCTGATCACACAAAACACTGATCACCCCAAAAAAATTATGTTTCACTATTAATTCCTCTTTATTTGTTTATTTATTTATTTAAAGTAATTACTTATACATTGCTTGGTACATCTTACAGAAGTAATTAAGTTTGGTACAGCGTTATAGCATTATAAGTGTAAATAATTACTCAGAAAAGGAATTATTCCTCATTTAAAAAAAAAAAAAAACCTTTAAAATATTCTACCTTATTGGAAATTCATCTGCATTTTAATTTATTTATAATAAAACTGCATATTAGATCTAACAGATGACTAACTTAACGGAATAAATTACTAACAGCAAAATCATTGACACTAATTTGATGCTGCTGAATGTTGTGTCTCCTGCTCCTCAGAAGAGGTGCTTGACACGATTCTACCTGCTTAAAACCACCTTAAAGTGGAACTATTATGTGTATTTCAGGCTAATTTTTTTTTTTTTCTGAGACCAGAAGGGCTGGGATTGATGGAGTTATTGTCACAAATGGCTTTATTTACTTCAGACCGACCCTCTCCGTAGGCTGTCAGATCAGCCTGTGGGCAAAACGAGTGGATTGAGACTTTTCCACATTAAGCCCCGCCTCCCGCCACTGCACTACAACGGGAGCGCGCACTGCAACTGCTTTCGCCGTCATTGTAACATCTCATAAACAGAAGGATTAGGCTCATATAAACTCAATATAAAAAACACAAAATACAATGTCAACACATAGCATACAGCCATGTTGGAACCTGAATCAGACCCTGAAAACAAAGTGGAAAACAGCAACCCACAGCAACGAATGCAGCAGGATGTCTCTCTTTGGTAAACTCACCAGCCATCGTTGGAAATAACTTTATCCGACATTTTCCACCCGCCTGATGTATTTATACATGCCCTTGTTAACCAGTAGAAGGTAACCAATCACCGAGCCTTATCCCCCGGGACGTCACAAGGATTTCCAAGTAGAAAAAACTATAAAACGACAAGTTTTTCGCCGCTATGGAAACCGAGCGGAGAGCGTGCTGGAACTCAAACTCAAACTCAAAAAACAGTGCTATTCACATGTCTGATGAGGATTCAACACTGTAACACTGTAGAAAGCTCAGAAAACTCCAAACACCATAATAGGACCCCTTTAATGAACCTCTTTGCTTCTGGTTATAATGAACGTTTCCTCTTATGTTTTTATTTTTGTGTATCTTTAAGGGAACAGTTTTCGTGATTCAAATTTAAAATTTTCTGTTTTTTCTGGACTCAACCTTTCCTCCTGCATCTCCTATTCATTTGTACAAGTGGTTGTGTGCATGTGCATTCTGATGCACACACCGACTTACCAAAGTCTACAATGACAATTTACTTCTTATTACTTAACCATAATCATTTAAGCTTTCTTAGTGTATGCATCTTCAATGTTAACTGAGTTTGTGTCAGGAAAGTAATTTGGGGACAACATCTGATTGGAACATCTGATGGAACATGATGCTGCTTTATTCTTGCACTTCGTCATGACAGAACATGGTGACTCTTCTTCTACTCAAATATCGTGTGGCTTCTCCAGTTTGAGCCGTATTACTCTGCCTCCTCTCCACTACACAGTTGCACAATATTCGGTAGTCCAAGCAGATGTGAAACTTATTTTCACACAAAACAGAGTAAGGTGCTGTCAGGAAACAGCATGATGACAATGAAAAGAGTCATTTGTAATACTACCCGTTACTGAAACAAAGTAATGCCGTTACCCAATCACTAATTTAAAGGACCCCCCCCCCCCCCCCCCCCCTCTCTCTCTCCCTCAAAAACTACTAAAAAATTCTTTACTTTTCTACTACGCTTCCAGTCTCAGATGGTTGGGTATAGGTCTTACATGTAAACGGTTAAGCTTGGAATGAACGCACATGGTTATGTCTACATGTTGCAAAAGACATTTGCAGTCATGGATTGTGAAATTACCATGTATTGGTCAAGTGAACAAATGTTTGTATTACACAATTTCTGGTAGCACCGGTTGCAATGTGCTGTAACAATATTTATATTTGTAATATCGTGTTATCTTTTTACAACCATTTAATGAAGGAAGTATCAGGCAATCAGTGTACTCTGTGTAAAAAAAAAAAAACATAAAAAAGGTATGAAAGAAAGAGGTCCAGTGATATTCAAAATACCTCTTAATCAAAGTCTGACAAAACCAGAGGAGGAAAGCAGACATCACATCTGCCGTTGCTCTTCCTTTTATCTCTAGCATGAGTTTCATGCTTTGTTAAACTAATGCAGAAAAAGCCTGGTTCTGTTGAACTTGATTCACAGCAAACCCCTTTACTGGGCAGAAGTGGAGCATTTTGTTGTTTAGACATGGAGGAATGACAGTGGCACTTTCTGCCTGGGCCATTTTAACAGACTTAAATATTTGTGAATATGCAGTTAAGCTATAATCTAAATGTCTAAATCAACTCCTCATATAACGGAACCTGACTGATGTGACTTCTTCCTTCATCCAGCTGTTCATCTTTACCATTTTCTTGTCATCTGTATTGAAAATGCAGGTGTCTCCTCTCACACAAGTTAATTATTGTAAAGATCACGATACAATCTGCTTTTTGGACATTCGTATTCACGTGTGTCAGTTAAGTGATGTAACATTATTATGCTTTTTTCAATCCTGTTTCCGTTACCTCTCTGTATTTTCTTACCTACACCACTCTCCCCGTGGCCACAGTCGGGCCCAGATGAAACTATGAACTCAGAAGTTAATCCTGCACACAAATGCAGAGGGGAGCCTGTAACTCAATACAGCCTTCTTTGTGGGAGGCCAACTTGTCCTCATCTTGGAGAATTAAATACAAGTTGTCCACTTATGAGGAATGAGATTAAAATGCAGTTATTAAACCTCATAACGAACAGAGAGGCATAAAGGATCTCTGTGCGCGGGTGTGAGAGGGTTAGAAAGTGCAAATGTGTGTCTCTGTGTTTGTGTGCGTGGTGCACATTAGTCACAGTGTGTGTAGGGCGGGGGTTTAAGATTCCCAAGCAGACCTTATTGGAGATGATTACTCTCATAAAACCTCTGCTCTCTAAATCACCCTCCTTCCATCTGCAGTCTAAACACACTTAATCAAGCGCAGGTGTGTCCTGATGCATTTACAGACGCCTTGCTGTCAGACAATTTTTGTACTCCAACATGAGGCGGGAGACATTTCCCTTACTTTCCATCTTCTTTAGGGAAAGGCAGCGGATGATAGATATGAATGAAAATATGAATGAAAACAAATGTATCACATATTGGTTTTCTTTGACTTTTGTTTCGTAATCTCTTCTTCATCATTTTTCTCTCTTCTTCCCCCTCAGTCCCGTGTCTTAGTACACAGCCTGAGCTGGAGATCTGCGGGTTAATACGGTTACCGGGATAACAATCTCCTCCTGCATCGCTTCATGATAGATGGGCACTGTGTGTGTATGCGTTGAGTGATTGAGCAAGTGGGTGAGTGAGTGAGAGATAAAGTAAGCGGCGGCTGTGTAAAAATGTGTGTGCGTGCGGTCCCTAAGTGAGAGTGTGGAAGCGAAGGGAGCCATGGTATCCGTCAGAGGAGAA
This sequence comes from Telmatherina bonti, assembly GCF_933228915.1. NCBI lineage: Eukaryota > Metazoa > Chordata > Actinopteri > Atheriniformes > Telmatherinidae > Telmatherina > Telmatherina bonti. The sequence continues at coordinate 25,427,610 of NC_136622.1, forward strand.
CAATGGCTTTTAAATGAATCTGGGAGCTCGTAAATCACACAAAGAGAGAGCCCAAATGCAGCGCTGATTGCCTGGACGTCAGTGTCAGCGGACGACAGGAAGGAACGAATGAACGAGAGCCCCAGCGAGACACCTTGTTAACGCCTGAACAAAACGCCTCCATTAGGAACCAATGGCCTACTTATGTAAATGAATCCACATAAGCACACATTCTTTTCTCAAAGTTCTGTCCTTGGGAAGCACATGCAGTCAGTCAAGTCAGGACAAATGTAAATAAATCAAAGGACAAACACTTCTCCATTATATATTTGTCAGTCTGAGGTAAAGGGAACATAAAGTGGGCTTTGTCAGTTATACCTGTGCTGGCATAACTGGATTTCCCAATCCTAAAGGCAATAGACATATTTAAGTAGAAAATAAAGGTATTGCCTAATTTCCCATCTGTTGCATCTGTTTTTCTTGCTCTTGTATAATTTAATAGGTTCGATTAAAAACGTAATTTAAGCATCTCAGGTAATGTCTGTAGCTGTTACAATATGTGTTAATGCTAAGCAGTTGTAAATCATTAGAGTCAGGCTTCATTATGGTTTAACACAAGTGTTGCCACAGACAGAGAGATGAGTGGTAGGCAGAGTGTAATTACAGGTATGTGGGGAGAAAACATGCAATTAGAGATGTAGAGGAGGCATTTGGGGCACTTTTGCAGCTCATGGTTTGGAGATGCTTGTTTACCAATTCTCTCTATCAGTGATGCCTATTTTCATATTACATTTTCTCAAGTATAATTTTTTAAACAAATAGCTAAGTGCACTTTAAAAATGCTTCATGGCTTAGCACCGAGGTTCCAGCAATTTTAAATGGTACTTTAGCCAAAACCTAATCAAACATATTATGATGAAAGAAAAAGGAACATGGGAGAAAAAGGTGGTTGTGCACAGGATGGGAAACTCTTTAATTTCATTCTCCGACTTTTGCATCTGTCTGTTGTTTAGATTAGCAAAACAATGTGTTTCAATCTTGTCATTCAACATTTTACACACTTTTCTGCCATTTATCTAATCATTCCAGACTTAATTTACCATTTTACAAAATCTCTTGATTTTAATGTTCCCACTGTGTATAAACTGTGACTGATGAAGCAGTCTCAGGTTCCAATTTTGTGAAATCGTACAATATTTTTACTTTTGAGACCTTGAAGCTCATTTTACTTGTGGTCTTACATTTGCAAATCTTTTAAATGTTGAAAATGTATTTATAACAGAAGGTTGGTACTTCCGTTTGGGTTTTGTCTTTTTCCCAGGCTTATTGTGTACTGTTGCAGTCAGAAACCAGCTGGCAGTGACCCTGGGTCACTGTTAGGGCTGAGATCAGGTCAATGCGTTCGACCACCCGGAGTATACCAACTGAGGATCCAAGTTAGAAGCGAGGGGTCAAAAGTCAGACCATCACAGCTCGCCCTTTTACTCTCACCTGTCTGTTCACAGTGAAAAGCAACAACTGAAATAGATGCAAGAAAAAGTACTGCGTGAAAGTGAAGACACAAATGAAGATTGGGTGCAGCTGTGGTCTTCTCCTTTCTCCACTTCCCTGTTGTTTCACTTTGATGGGAATCTTAACAAAGCAAGAACAGAAATGGGAGAAAACACACTAATACCTAAACAGTTGCAGCAACTTTGAGTAGTTTATTTTTCTAAATCTTATACCTGCCCCGTCCTCTCCCTGCTGTAACCATAATGGTGTGAAATGTGCCGGCTGATTAGGACTTTGGCAACAAGGTTCAGACCAGCCACCCAGACACTGAGGTTAGTTAGTCTGGCTTTTGTGGTCAGACTGTTTGGCTCTGAATACCCTTCTTTAAGCTAAACCTAGCTTGGCCACAAGTGACGTTCCCACACATGCATGGTGTATGGACACGCACCTGCTTCAAATAAACAGCTGTGAAACAAGATTGCAGAACAAAATGAAACACGCATTTCTCAGTTGTTACCCTCTTTTAGTGCAATCTGTGTTTGACTGTGGGAGGTCCAGTGGGATTAGGGCACCCAGAGGACAAGCTAGAAGACAAAAGGACAGTCACTCCTGAGCTACATATTCTTGAGACAAATGTGACCCCCAAAACAGAGGTATGTGACAGCTGTGGTTTTCCCATCAGGACTGGGGAAATATGAAGTACATGGTTATAAAAAGGAACTCCAAGTGAGTGTGACCAGCACACGGTGTAAAAACGCAGGTGGACATTTGCACTTAGGTGTTGCATTATACTGTCAGTGATATTTGAAGCAGCTGGTCCCCTGCAAAGTTTGCATTCTATATACTTTTCTATGACGCACACAACACACATAAACACACACCACCTTGTAAAGAGACATGCAAACATATAAACAAACACAATATTTACACTACTTAAAGTATTTGGTGGCAGGTTAGAGGGGGTGTGACCGACCTCCTCAGTCATAATTAAGAGCCTAGGAGAGCAGAGCCTTTAGGCCAGCAGGGGCCCTGCCTAGACACACTCCCTCAGACTGCACTGTTTATGTTTCATTAGAGCACAATTATATGTCGCATCACTCTCCTGCACCGCCTCTCATTCTCGCTCACTTTCCCTGATTCTTTCATGTGCACTTTTTGCACACAGCAAGAGAACAGTGTGTGCTGGCCGTCATTGAGCAACAATATTTGTCTCTCCCCCAATCCTTATCACAGGTCAAACAAGCTGCTGAGAGGCCCCTCTCAACAGAAAGCAGGAGTACACAAAAAAAAAGTGTAGCATGCAGAGAGAAAAAACATTATAGAATCGTAACCGATACAGGAATGTAAGAAGAGCTGCTGGAGGTGTGAGAAATCATGCATGATTCTACATGTGAGGAGTGTCTCACAGATGATCTGCTTCCTAATTCCAACAGCACAAGGACAATTGCACATAACTGTAAGAAACACAAGCAGGAATGAGTGGAAAGGTTAGGGAATCACATTATCCTCAATTCTAAACATTTATGGAATTTTTATTAGGATTACACTGTATCTGTAATTGAACACTGTAAGTCAGGGAAGGCCTGCCATGAACTCATCATTACCTGTGCTGACCAACATGGTCTAAAGTCAGTATAAGTTAATACCTCTTCTGAATAGTTTAAGGTGGGGGGAAAATTCCATCATAAAGATGTCATAGATGGGAGAGATGCCATATGGAAACACTGCACACTCTTTCAGAGAGCTTATCCTTTAAAGCATTTGTGTTATAGCAGTTGTGTGTACTTGCAAAGTGGCAGACATGGTTGCAGGAAGCCTTAAAATAGGGAGCTTGAGGGAACCAAATTTTCTGTGTTTTCATGTTTGTTGCAGTGGTGTGATCGTTCGTGTCTCTTCGTTGGTTTGACAGTATTGGGAAGCTGTAAAAAATGGCTGGGAATCTGAGTTCTTGCAGCTCTCTGATGAGATGCTTTGCATCAGTGTAATTTCACATTGAAAAATAATTGTGTCCGTATCATTTATCTTGTAAGAACTATAGATAAGAAGCAAGCATAAGAGATGTGTCACTCTAGGGAAGTAAAAAAACAAGCAACAATGAGCACAAGGTCAAAGCAAAAGGCAGAACGGAAGCATGGAAAATGTTCGACAAGCTAGTTTTTTCACTTTTGTTGCCTTTACCTGAGGATACTGAGGAGTAATTAGCAGTTTTAAATCAATATTTAATGATTCATGGTTGTTTACTTCCCTCCAACATCATCAAACACATGGACACTCACATATTGGAGTCATCGGGTCTAGACAAGCAGTCACAGTGTTAACCCCTGTCCATGACTGGAAGGCACAAGCTACACACCACAGACACACACAGACTCACCACAATGCCAGCAAAACATGGGGGTGTGATAGAAAAATTTACACACTAAAGGTAAGCTGTATCTGTCAGGTAAAACCTTTGTATTGATTTGATTTCAGTATGATTGTGAGAAAAGTTAATACATTTGCCATAAAGAAACACAATCCACATTGCGCTTTAGCCTGTGAGTCACCAATCACAGGTGGCAAAGTCAAATTTCAAAATGCGACATTGCCATTATGATGCCATGCAGGTTTAACTTAACTGTCTGATCTGTGATCTCACTGACAGCAGGGAGTATGTATGTGCAAGAAGCAGCAGAAGAATGCCGATTGTGATTCCAGTCCTGCGTTAACCATCTTTTGGCTTATCTGAACAGCGGGACAGATGTCTTCATGACCTTTTCTTTGCTAAAGTCTCCTTCTCCTCAATCTTATTTTTAAATTTATTTATAATGTCCTTTATGATCTTTTTATTTTCATCTTGCCTTTGCTGCTCCTGGTTTACACACACACACACACACACACACGTTTATTCCTGAGAGAACAGGAAAGCCCCTTCAGACAAACAGCTATGCTCCATCCATCCAGTACTCTCTGACTCTCTAGTTCTCTATCTGCTTGTCCAGCCGGCTATATAAACATGTTGGGCGGACTACAGCTGGTGTGGAAGCAGAGCAGTGGGACATAGTGTGTGTCTGTGTGTCAGTAGGTGTGTGCACATTTATGGCCAGCACATGTAGGCATAAGCACGGTAAAATTAGGAGTGACGAGACATTGACCGAAGTATGTGTGAAATGGGGGTGTTAAAGGCATTAGATACTAGAGGCCCACAAACTCTGGAGCTCATGGGGGTATTGAATGGCTCATTAAGTTGGATTGTGTGTGTATTCTCATACAGCTGTGACAGGCACCAAGTGCTGCGCAGGAAATCATGAGTTGGACAGAGACCTACCCAATCAAAGAATGCATTAAATCAAACTTGTACTGTTGACCACTGGTGTGTATTTTTAGTGCAGTATGTAGGATTGAATGTATGTGTGCGGATCTGCACGTTAGAGCTGTGTAGTCCCACAAATGTTGTATTTACAGAAGGAAATACCTTGACAGGTTTCTGGAACACCCGCCTGGGTAGCCCTTCTCCATCTCCCACCTTCCTCCCACTCTTTTGCTTCATTTCATTTCTTCCTTTGGTGAAGATTTTAGTGTTATTTTACACTCACGCCCTTCCTCTGGCTTAGAGCAAAAGTCTCCCTCCCCAAACCTGGTGTTATATGACGACTATTGGTATCCAGAAATCTTAACACTTAGAAGACAGAATGAGAAATGACTGTAAAACCCATTCTGACATGCTACTGATGACATTTTGACACTGAGTATGTTATTATCACTCCTAAAGTTTATCCTATTGTTTTCAAAAGGTTGTCACTACACTACATATCTTGAAATTTATTGGAGCTGTTTATTTTATAAAGGCAAGAAGTTGTTTATTTGACACTGGCTCAGTGGTTTGTAAAATATGGGCAGAGAGTTGTTTTGCTCTAAATGATAAAGTAAGCGGTGTCTTGATTTAAATAAACTTTTGAAATATCAGCACCAAACAAAAAAAAGAGGTAAGAAAGACATGAACGATTGAACACTGCACACTCAGAGATTGCTAAACCCTTGTCTTTTATAAAGATATACAAATTATTCTCATTTAATTTTAGTCAGCAGAGTCTTTTTGTTTTTGCACTAACCATCACTGTTACAACCTTTTACCCTGGTTTGCACTTTTGAGCGTTGTCCACTAATTTTCTATCTTGTTTAGTTTGAGGGATTTTGATTTTCTCATCTGGAAGCTGTTCATTGTCGACTTTGCGATCTTTTTTTGTTTGTTTTTTTCTATGTGCAGTTTTTGTTTAGTTTCTTTAGACATTGTATGAAGTGTTATTTTATGAACTTTCCAGTGTTTTATTAAATCAGTCTTACTCCTTGAAGTTCCTACCACTTCAATCTTACCTATGCCAGGTAAGAGGAAGCTGAAATGAGTTTCCTCCGCAGGGTGGCCGGGCTCTCCCTTAGAGATAGGGTGAGAAGGGTCACCCGGGAGGGGCTCATTGAGAGGAGCCAGTTGAGGTGGCTCAGACATCTGGTTAGGATGCCTCCCGGACGTTTCCCTGGTCAGGTGTTCCGGCCACGTCCCAGCAGGAGGAGACCCCGTTTGAGACCCAGGACACGCTGGAGGAATTATATTTCTCGGCTGACCTGGGAACACTTTGGGATCCCCCCCGCAGAGCTGGCAAACGTGGGTGGGGAGAGGGAAGTCTGGCCTTCCATGCTTAGGCTGCTGCTTCGCCCACCCAACCTCAGATAAGCGATAGAGAATGGATGGATGATGTGCCAGAGACTGCCATACAGACCTAAACCAAGATGAACTCTCATGATTGCCGTACAATTGATGACAGCTACATGTCAACAAAAAACGTGATTTAAAATGACAATAAATGACAGAAACTCTGAACATGTGCATAAAAACACCAGCATGTAAAGATTGTCACCTTTCAAACCACATTTTACACAGGCTTGATTTTGTAATGAGAATCCTTCCTTGAGGGAATGAATACTTCCAGAAGTTTTTGTGGACATGGTTAAATTTGCCATGCACAAATGCAGGTAAAGACTCTTCATGGGAAAAAGAAGCCACATCATGTATAAAGAAAAGTATAGAAAATACTAACATCTTCTCTGTTTAAAAACCCAGAGTGTATAGGCTTTGTGAAACTGAAAGTGTCTGGAATGGTACGTTTAGCGTTGACTGGTATATGCAGGTTTTAGAGTGACATGTTCTCCCATACAGATCACGTTTTTTCAGGGAGGACTTTTCAGCAAGACAAAGTGGAACTGCACAGTGTAGCTATTATTACAGCTCGACTTGGTCATAGAAGAGTCCAGGTGGTGGACTGGACTGCCTGCAGCCCAAATCTTTCAACAACTGAAAACATTTAGCAAATCATGAAACACAAAATGCCACAAAAAAGACCCAGAACTGTTGAGCAGCTGGAATCTATATAACCCAAGAATGGACAACATTCCTTCCTCAAAGGTCCACAAGCTGGTCGTCTCAGTTCCCAGATGTTTACAACCCATTGTTAAAAGAAGAGGGGGTGTTTCACAGTGGTCCTGTAAACATGATCCTGTCCCAACCTTTCCTTTGGACCAGCAACTGTCATCAAATGCAAGACAAACTAAAAGTTTGTCTGAAAACTCTTCACTTTTGGAATATTTCAGTATGTTGCTAAAAACTGGGTCCCAAGTGAGTGTTAGAATAAATGTTTGTTTCTTTGTTGTTCCTCTGATAGACTGGTGGCAAGGGTGTATCCTGCTTCTCACATGAAGCAACTGTGTTAGGTTCCTGTGGAGCTCCAGTTTTTCTTTGGATAGATTGCATGTTTTTCTGCTGGATGCATTAAGGAGTACAGTGAATGAGAAAACAAGGCAGTCTGTGACAGATACAGTTTTCTGGTGAAGACCTTAGAGGAGAACATTTTTGTGACAGTCTTCCGCTTCAGCCGTCCTTGATTTATTCATGACAACTAATTGCTGCCAGTTTCTCTGCCAATTTCAAAATTTTGAATTTTGGTAAATTTGACATAATATAAAATTAATTCATTGTGATTATATGCTTTATGGCATTTAATTGCATAATTCTTCAATCACTTCATTCATTTAAGTTTACATATCTGCATTTCAAACACACTGAAGAAGCATTTGCCCATGTAAAACTTTCCTGTCTTCCTTCCATTTTTCTGGAGTTATATCTGGAGACCAGTGTTTTTGGACATTTCTGCTGTGATATGCAGCCACTCTGGAGAATGTCAGAGCTGCAGTCATGTGTACAAACACTTTCTAAAAGTTTTCCTCCTTCCTTAAAATGTTGAAGAGAAAGTTCTTTAACGAACCTTTGTTGACTAATGCGTGTTTAATGGTTGTATTCTTAATTCTCTTCCCACACCTTTTTTTTTTTGTCACTTCTCTCACTTTCACTCGTGCTTTTATTTCTCCTCTTTCTCACACAATCGGCTATGTTGACAGTTTAACAGCAGAGAGAATTGCTCTCACATTTTTTAGGTGACAGATGTGTCAATGTTCCATAATGATGAAAGGTGGCATTCCAAAGAACTCGCTGCCGGGAGGCAGGAAGTGCTGCTCAAAGGCCACAGGAAACAGGAAGCAACCAAGGATGAGCTGTACAAGTCACTTACGGTTAGTCATCAGGAGATATGGGAAGTTGTCTAAAGATGTGGTTGAGAAGATGCACAAATGCAGCCAAGAACAGAAAGCGAGAGAAAAATATCTGATTCAGTGTGTGGACAAACATGAAGATGAAGAGTTTGTGGTGACTAGGGGAATGACAAATGGAAAAAAGGTAATAGAGCTAAGATTAAGCCTGGATCTAGTTTTTTTTTTTTTTTTTTTGCTTAAAGGTCAAAGTCGGGGATCAAATTTGAAATTGAATTGAGATGTCGCTCTGACACTGTTCCTACCTCAATGTACAATGGAAAGAGAATGTTTGTGTGGAGCTTAAAAACCACCCGTGTACACACTATGCCGTCTTTTGGCAAAAGACGGCAAAGTCTTTATGGCACACTCAATATGTGCCATAATTTCTTATTTTATTAAAGTCAAGAACAAAACAGATCAGAACAGTTTCTGTGGCTGACATGTGATACAGTCATACACCTGCATAGTTGTGTCATTGCCTTCTGCTCAAACAACTGAGCATATGATATGTAATTTTATACCAGTATTTGCAACTTGTGAACATTACTTTTTACTTCTTAAATTTTCCTTCGGGCTTTCCCACTTGAACTAAGTGTTCCAGTTAGTAAAAGTGCCACTGACAGCTCAATAATTGTCAGAAAGGCATGCAAGAGATGCTGTTTAAGATTGAATGGGCAGTAGCATGGGGTTAAATGGGGAAGCAGGTGAATGGCTGCCTGCCAGAGGAGAGTGCCAGGTGCAGAATATAGGGTAGAGAGGTGTCCTCCTTTAGCTCCAGCCAATACTGAACATCCACTGTCATGGTACCCTCCACTGCTGCAAAGCCTCACTTCTCAGCTGTTTCTCAAATCTTGCCCTCAATTGCTCCCTGTTTCTCTCCCAGTAGAAAACAACCCTGCACCAAACAGAAGAAGGCAATTGTGTCAATTAAATGGTATGTGCTGTACACCACAAATCACACACACATGTTCTGCACTCACGAGCTAACCCATCTCTCTCCTGCTCTCTTTGTCTATATGTTGGACAAACTCACAGAGTTTTATGGCTTGTGTGTGTTGTGACAGTGTGAAAGGCACAGGAAGGAAAGGCCACACTTCCTCTGATGCTCCTGCTGCTGTGGACCAGAGGAGATAAGAGCACATACACATTCACATGAATGCACACCCAGATATGAACAAACAATCACAACACGGATCCATGCAGCCGGCACTAACACCCCCTCCCTCTCCACCTCCCCTGCAGATCAGTTTCCACGTGATTTGGCCTTAATCAACAGCCTGCACAGCCCCAACTCCACCTCCACCTCACACATTTTGGTTTGCTCTCACTTTAACGAGTATTTGCTCTCCCTGTTCAAGCTCAAAGTGTTTGAATTGGCTGTTCAGGATGAACACGAGAAGCTATTAGCATCAAATAGACAAATAATCACTGCTCAAATGAACGTTTAGCTGTTTGAATTACCAATCACTTTGGTCACTCTTGATACCAGTTGTGAAAAAAGAAAAGTCCTCTCTGTCTTATGAATTGTTTAAATTAATGTGTAAGAAGACACCTCCTTTAGAAATAAATGAAGAACTTCCTGGAAAGTGGATATGCTGTGCTTTTCAGGTTGAGGCTGAAGCTGAGAGTGTGTGTCTGTTATTGTCTGTGTGTGAGGCTGTGTGTGTTTGTGTGTGTGTCCGCTGACGTAAGCCCCTCTATCTGATGATGCCCTTCTAATCCCCACAGTGATGTGTCATGAATATGGAGTTTAAGACTCAAATCCCCAGGGATACACTGGCTATAGATAGCTTGTGCCTTCCTCACACACATAGGCAAAAGACAGAACTTTAGCAGCAGTTCTGCCCAGGGACATACACTGTACACTCTGCTCCTGACCCATGTGATGTTGGTGGTTCAGACCTAGGAGAAGGCAGGAATGGATGATTAAGATAAAAGAGACAGAACATTTTTTAAGGATTTGAGGAATGCAAAAAAATACAGAACACACTTATGAAGCTGCAGATTGGCCAATCAGCTTCTAGATTATTAGCCGTTTTAGAGACTTGGACCTTCGAAACAGAAAATTCTTTCAAACACACCATAAGGTGTGCTGCTGTACACAGCTGATGTAGTTTTCCTTTAGAACTCTCAACACATTATTGGGCATGCTCTGCTTCCTCAGCCACACCTTTGTAATGTGTGCAAATTGTTGTTTTGTTTTGACTTGTTAAAAATGCATGGACGTCTCTGCACAAGATGTCAGCTTGAAGGCAGCATTCGTTACTCCAAAATCTCAATGTGCATGTCTGCATTAATGCTGTCATCACAGACATTTAAATAAGCTTTTTCAAGGGCGTTGATACAACATGATACCTGGCGTTTGGACTTCTTGTCTCTAATCTAGGAGCACATAGTGTCCATTGAGTCCAGAGAAGTCAATAGTTCCTCTGGACATAATAAACATAAGGCCAGTTTTTTTTTGTTTTTTTTTTAACATAACGTTTTCAGTAACATTTGTGAACATAGCTGTGTAAATTCACTGCCCATGTCGTTACCTGGTACTGATCCACAACTGTTCATGGGGACAGCTTTCTGAGAATACAGTAGTCCATATGAGGCTTAAACCATTATGCTTTTCTACATTGAGATTCCTCAATTTTTTTCAACTACTTAGAACTTTGTAAAGGGGAAAACATGCAAAAGCATTCACCATTTTTCTTGAGAAACATTTTTCAGGCATTTTATTGATTTTCTCTTACATTTATACACAAACAGTCCATCCCATCTTTGCAAAGACAACCTCTCATGTATAATGCTTTAACTGACATTGACCAACTTTTGGGATTGTGGTAGGGTAAGAGAGGAGACATCAGTATAGTATAGTATATGAGACAGTATATTTATAGCCCAACAGTATTCTCTCACTGAATTTACAATCTGTTATTATCGAACTTTACAGGAGGTTTGATAAAAATGAGTTTCCATTCTGTATTTTTTATTTGCATATAATGTTTCACATGACAACAAATGGCTGTCTTTTTCTATAAAATTAGGAAAATGTCTGAAACTCCACCTTCACAATGAGTTGTTGGCAGAATGTTGACAGAAGTCAATTTCATCTTTTCTCTGGTGTGATTACATTATTATATTATCTCTTTTGCTCTATGGTTAGGTTTAGGTCACGTAGCTATTTGTTTAGTGTCCAAAGAGACCCTTTCAAAATGTTAAGATTCAATCCCTAACATGACAGATCCTTCTGTGTGACAACTTAATATGTCATTGTATGACAAATCCATGATGCATTTTAGATAAATGTACAGTAGGTATTATATATTTTGATGTGAGAATGTTTTGTTACAGCACAAGACAACTGCTCGTATCAACATGTTGTAATAACAGACAGCTGTGAGTGTCAACAAAACCAAAAGATGTCGCCTCAGTGAGGTGGTGATCGTAACAGGTCTCCAAAACGCCGAGAGAACAATCCATTCAGCAACTATTTAGATTGCAATTGAAGGTAACTGACATTATTTTACAAACTGAGCTTGTAAAAGCTACTCATTATCTACCAGTAAATGGTCAAAGTGAACCAGAATCATAAAGTAGACGGGACATTGAGGTAAATGTGGTTCTGAAACTTCTCTTAGAAATCTGGGAGAAGCTACACTTATTCAATGGGCTGAGATTAGCAAACATGGCTGCATGCAATGCAAAGCAAAAATGGGGTAACAAACATTTGTTTTCTAAAAAATCTTCCCACCAATTCACTTGGGTGATAGAAAACAAAGGTGGAATCAGAAAACGATTTTATAAACAACATATCAGCGCTGATTACAGTTCACACACCAGTTTGATAATGCCTTCTTCTGAAGCATGCTTACATATATAAATATTTTTAAACAGATATCATCAGCTGTGTCATTGTTACAGGGAATTTAGCCCTGGTCCTCAAGGCCCTCTGTCCTACCCAAGTTTTATATCAGTGGTAATTTGCTGGACTGCATCCCTTGTGGGACTGAAAGGGTTAGCCCTGTTTTAGATGTTTACCTGCTGCAACACACCTGATTAACAGGCTTACTCAGAGCTGGACATCAAAATGTCAGAGATCCAGTTTAAATCAGGTGTGGCGCAGCAGGGAAACATCTTAAACCTTTGTGAGAAAGGGCTTTTATGACAAGTTTGAGTGTCCCTGCCTTGCACTACAATAGGGATGGCAACTCAGGTCCTCGAGAACCACAGCCCTGCACTTGTTAGTGGTGCTGCAACACACCTGACTCAAATCAATGGGTAATTAACAGACTTGTGCAGAGCTTGACATCAAACTCTGCACAAGTCTGTTAATTAAGTCTAATGTACATTAAGTGTGTTGCAGCAGAGAAACCCCAACGCGTGCAGGACTGTGGCTCTCGAGGACCGAATGTGGCCACCCCTGCACTACAGTGTTCAGCTGGGAAACTTTGGGTCATGGGTTTCAGGTGTATGTACCTTTGACATAGAGCATCAATCTAAGCACTTCTGCAGATCAAGCACATACAAATATGGTGGGATTTTCACAGCATCCTTCATAAGCAGGGTAATATGAATCACAGCACTTGAATTGTGGTCCTGGCCTCCAAACTCCCGTTTTAAATTTGACTGAGCAAGAAGTCCATCTGAGAGATGTCCCAGAACGAGTTGTGTCAATAAAAACTCAGTCAATACCCCAAAGTTCACAGAGGATTCCCAGGACCATTCCCTTAGGGGGGAACGCTGGAACTTACATGTTTGACTGAGAATATTGATGTCCCGTCATTATTATTATTATTATTATTATTATTATTATTATTATTATTATTATTATTATTATTATTATTATTATTATTGTTATTGTTATTATTATTATTGTTATTATGTTCATATTCAGAATACTTCAAATAATTTTATTAACCCATTTGGAAAAGTCAGCTCTGCATTTCACTCCTCTGCAGATGCCAGCTCTACCATTTTTGGGAACTAGACACTCGAACCCCGATTCAACAGATACGTGGCTATATCTTTAACCACTAGGCTACCACTGCTCCCAGTGTCCCTTAATTACCCACCGATCAAACACTTTTGTGATCCTTTCCACATGCCCCTTTCTGTCCCACTGATCTGTTATAACAGTGTCATGAACCAAAATATAATAACTGTTGCAACAACAATATCAACATGTCTAATAAAGGTGATGGCCACAAGCACAAAAATAAGAACCAAGCTGCAATAACCTCGACTTTTCCTTTATTCTCAAATGTCACATAATCAGAAAACTCTGCACACCACTTCCTCTTGTGATTAGGTTGTGTTCAAACCAATTGTACCTCAAGTAGCTGAAATTCATTAGTAAATGTGCCTGGTTCTGCATGTGTTTGAATGTGTTGTAGGTATTGTCATGTAGGCTGAAATAACCTGGAAGCTCTTTATGTTTTATTGAAGGCAATAATCTGGAAGTGTGGTTCCTAAGGTTACTGCGGCCTAAAACACCTACAGCTATGTTCTGCAGGTGATAAAAGGCATAATGTAAGTATAATCACACTCACTGACTTATCCCACACACATAAACACACAGGCACGCACACACACAAATGTATCCCACCACACCCCATGAGCTTGCCAACCCATATGGCTTGGGGATAATAAACCAAACAGCCAGCAACACGTCTCCTGTGCTCCAGAGCCAGGCAAGCCAAAGGAATGCACATCCCTCCAGTTCACCCCCGCTCTTTATCTGCCTCTTTTTTCTTTTTTCTTCTTCCTCTGCTTGTTTGTCAGTCCCTGTCTTTTCCTGCTCGACTCTCAGGCATTGAGTGAAGGACCCTCTGTTAAACTAGAGGTATGTGTCTGAGTGTACAGCATGTTGGCACCTCGGTGTGTGTTTGTGTGTGTGAGGTGTGCCAAAGAAACCAGTCTGACGGGTCTGTGAAGAGCGTGCTCTCGGGATGGAGGAAGGAGAAGGGAAAAGAGGGGAAGCGGGATGGAAAAAAGGGAGGGTCTAAGGATGAAATAAAAAGGAAAATAAACAGTTGTGCAAAGGAGAGAAGGAAAGAGGCTTATTTGAAGAGGGTGAGCAGCTGCTTTTATGAAAGTTTTTTGCAACATCTCTCTCTAAATCATTTTTCTAAAATGTCACATGTGAATACAAAACACATCTTCCTTGTCTCTTCCAATGCCACCCCCCCCCCCCCCCCCCCCCCCCCCCCCCCCACACCTTCTCCCCCTGAGTTAATCGCTGCCTCACTGCGGTGCAGTAGAACAGCCAGCGAGGCCTGCGGCAGAAGTTCTGAGCCTGGGCCTGGATTTGGAGCATGGCTGCTCCCACGTGAGCAGGATCCAACCCTCCGGAGGGCCAAGGGGTGGGAGTGGAGGGTGGAGGGTGGGAGTTGGTGGACTTTGGGGGTGAGAGAGGGGTGGGGCAGAGAGGGAGGAGAGCCGAGACAGCAAGCAGTACAGTTCTGGATCACCTTCAAAGAGCTCCAATCCCAGTGGAGAGACTGGATTCCTCTGTGGAGAGAGGGAGAGAAAAGGGGGAGGGTACAGAGGGAGAGAGAAAGAGGCAAAGACATGGGAGACAAGAGGAAAGTGTGGAAAGAGAGGATTGGGTTGTAACTTCTTTCCCACTCTTTCACTTGTCTTCCTCCCTCCCCCTTTTGCTCTGCAGCATGCATGCACTTGCCCTTCATACAGAGGGCTATACTCAGATGATCTATCTGTGTGCTGGAACAGGGAGACATGGGAAATCTGGTCCACACAAAGGCATCGTTGTGCCTCCCTGGAGCTTCCTTTAGGGGCCGTCATGTATGCCTGTGCGCCTGTGTTTGTGTGCAACAAGGATGAGTTACAAATTTACCTTCATAAGACCCCGACCCCACAAAATGCTCTTTCCATAAAGGCATGAACACATACATGCAGATGTGCCTCAAAGAATCCAAGGACACTGCAGATTGCTACCCAGGCATTTCATTCTTCGTGTAATGGATGATTTTTCTAGTGTCTGAAAACAATTAATGTCTTAGACAACTAAAAAATGACAATTTAAGAAGCCTCAGATTTGTTTCCCTGAAGTCGTCACAATTTTGTTCATTACAGGACAAATGAAATAAACACAAGAAAAAGAATTCAATGAAAAATTCTTTATCAAAGTATAATAATAGTAATTATACATTTTATAGCTTGTGTCTGAGTGTGTGTTTCTGTGTGTGCATCAGTGACAGACCTTCATCCTGAGTCTGGGTCAGCAGTTTGTTTAGCATCAATTAGAGGCTCTGTGTTCCTCAATGCAAGCGTGAAGGGAGAATTAACGTGCAATGGCACATTCCCATCAGCACATTATTACACACAGCACATCAGATGGAACAGTACAGGCATGTGTTTTTGCATGCGTGCATGTGATTGTGCGTACACACATGTGTTCTTTGCCAAATGATTCAAATTCACAAAGTTCTTTACTTTTCCATCTTTTCTTTTTGCCCTTTCTGTCTTGCTTCCCTTGCTTTTCGCTCCCCTCCTCTCTCTTTCAAGGACTATGGTCTGACCACAGCCATTTCCCTTTGCTTCTGCTTTGCCTAGCAACACACAGCACATAGTTTCCATAGAACATGCATTTAAAAGGAGAGAAGATCCACAGACTATTGAAAGTCTCTTGTAAAGATGTCCTACTCTCCTCGCATATATTACACATATTGAAGTTGCATATTAGGGTACTGGAAGTTAAGATGGGATCTATTTAATGTTGGGGATGTGTGAAAGACTTTAAATGTTGTTTTTAATCGTTACATATGCTAGGAATCCAATCCGATCCAATCCAGTTTATTTATAAAGCACCGTTAAAAACAACAAAGTTGACCAAAGTGCTGTACAGAAGAAACAATAAAACATACATATTTACATCATAATGGGGCATCAGCACATTGTTAATAGTAAAACAACCCTTTAAATTAGTCAAACGCCAAAGAGAAAAAATGAGTCTTCAGACAAGACTTAAAAACAAGAAGCGATTCAGCCTGTCTAATGTACAGGGGCAGCTTAATGAATGATAGTGAATGACAAGTCATACAGCTAATATTCTCATATTAAAGCAGTTTCTGAGGCACCTGAAAAGTTGATCTATCTAAAAACCAGGCTGGCCTCAATTCCAGTTTGTCACACACTGTGTTTTGTCTTAACAGCGTCTTGGTATCGTACAAGAAAACAAAAAGATAATATTTAGTAAGTGTTTAACAGTATGCCAAAGTCTGGCAGTCTGATTTCATCTTATGCTTTTGTCTTTAAAGGTCCTGTATTATATATGTTTTCTACAATTTCATTTGGGTGTCAGAAGTTCAACAACATTGTTTTCTAAGTGTATTACCCCCAAATCAGCCTCTGTCTTTGATTTCAGCCACTCCAAAAGTCACTTTAGTGAGTTTTACTGAAAATGGGCTGTTTCTGTGTCTGAAATGAAGAAGTAAAGTCCTTAAACCATAAGATGCTCCTTCAGCCTTTTTTTTGTGTCTGAACCTTTAAATATTCATTGGTGATGCCTGTCCATGCCCACTCCGTGCCCCTCTTGGGGGAGATGTTGCGGCTTTCACTGGTGACTGCTCGATGAGTTTAGTGGGCAGGGTTGCTGGCCGGAGGGTGTTTAAAAGGCAGTATCCACTACAAGGGGAGTGGTAACTTCCTTCCTTGAGGTCACAAAGGGGAAGATCTCAGACTCATCTGTATGATGCTACATTCACTAAAAAGTAGATCAAACAAGTGAGAGGTAATAGCACTTTTTACTTTTGGGCCTCATACGCAGGCTACGGGGACACATATTACTGTTTGAAAACCTTTAAAAAATGAATTTACCATAATATGGGACTTAAAACCATTTACATACTTCAGAGGGAAGCAGAAGTACTCCCAAACAGGAGTTTTTAAAAATGGAGACGGGTCTTAAATCGCTGGATTCTCTTTAAAATACTGTTATTAGCCATAACATATGCTAACTTGAGGCTGGGCTGTGTTGTTTTTTTTACAGACTAAGCATGTGCAAGGCAATTAGTCTTATGTATGGGAACTCAGTACATTTCAGTTCCATGCTGAACGTTTCATACAAAAAAATCTGAATACAAACATGTACAGCTACACCCCTAGTATATAGTGTTATGTTGTATGTTTGTTATGAAGGGAAGGGAAACAATTGGTAAAGAGTATACTTTTGTATAAATCTTAACCAAGTAATTTTATTAGTCTTAAAAGGTATTGCTTTTAAACTAAGTCAGACATAAAGGGAACATAACTTTCCAAGTCATCCAAGGCAATAATAAGTGAAAAGAACTATGGTTCTACCATTACCTTTTCAGCCTGCTAATACACACATCGTTGCTCTTTCATTAGCCATTGAAGGGGTATCAAATAAAGCCATAGCTGGTATTTACTGTATCACTCAATGTGTGTAGATGCCCATAGAGCTGAATTTTGTTTCCAAATGGGACATTTTCCATTTTGTTTTAACAAGTGGTGTCAAACCAGTATGAGCTGCACCTAATTAGATTGTTTCCCTCAAAGGTTGTCTTCTGTCACATGTCAAGATGGAAAACCTTCTGTTCCATTACATGAACCATGTAGTTGCTGAATCTGTCTTCTCTGAAGGTCACTGACAGTTAGCTTAAGAGTTTTGGGCTCACGTGTAGACTGCCAGCGGGAAGTACTGCAAAGATGGATCCTGTGGACCCATACCAGTTTAATAAAAGGGTGGTATTTGATGTCTGTGGCATGAGAATGAGGTGGTGACAAGGTGTCTGCAAAAAAAGAAATGATCAGATGTTCTTAAATGTCTGTGACAACTGCATGACTTTGAAAAGTTACCCAGTACCCATTTTTCTTTTTTTGGGATCTGGAGAATTTGTCCAATACAGTCAAAACTCAGCAGGTTTCAACCTGTTGGACACGCTGCCAGTTGGGATGTGTTAATCAAGGAGAACATTTTCAAAAGGGAACACTGAATTCAGTCGGCTGCTGTACTTCAAACATCAAAACCTGCTGTGGATTTAACTTAAAAATTGTATGTTCACTTTTTTCAATTACTTTTTTAGTTTCCAAACTAAAATTCTACCCGGCAGATCTCAAAATCTCCATACTGTTTAATATACTGTTTTATACTATTAGCAATTCAAGCGTATCACGCTTCACAAATGGTTTTGTTGTATTGACACACCCAGACATGTTAATAGAGCCATTTTTTTCATTTGAAAACTGCTTCCAAGAAAGATATGCATCATTCATGACCATTCAACATTATTATGTTAGAAGTGATTAGAACATGCCTAATCCTCTTAGGGATTATTAGATTGAATACATGCCAGGAAATATGCCACACACAGCCACAGTATTGCCAGAATCCTTCAGTTCGACGGTATTCAAGTTGCTTTGTTCTTTACTTTGGTTGCACCCTTTGCATATATTTGGAATACAGTTTCACTGCTTTTGTGTCATTTTGTTTTGTTTGATGGGAATGGGATGTCAGAGAGCCTCTGCGAGGAGAAAGATTTCCCAGCTTTGCCAAGGTATGCCCTCCTCTGTATCTCATGTGGAGTAAGGCTATACAGTACCTTGTAAATAGTGAGATAAGTGTGGTTTACTCATAGCTGGGGTGTAAGGTGCACTCTGTGCCGCCCTGACATGTCTGTGCCAAAACCCAACAGGGGTGTAATTA
The DNA here is from genome assembly GCF_933228915.1 of Telmatherina bonti. NCBI lineage: Eukaryota > Metazoa > Chordata > Actinopteri > Atheriniformes > Telmatherinidae > Telmatherina > Telmatherina bonti. The sequence continues at coordinate 25,446,373 of NC_136622.1, forward strand.
CCTGAGACTGGGTCAGCATTTTATCCTGGGTAAAAATACCTGCCTACTTATAGAAGGGGGATTGAGAGGGCAGTTCCACGCACAGGAAAGCCTGTCTCCATGAATCCAGCCAAAAGCTCCTCTACATCTCCTTCAGAGGACACATATGAACATTCAGCATTCTGTTCTGGGGACACCCAGACATAACCTTTCCATCTTTGAGTTCATGGCTGCAGCAGACCGACCTACAAAAAAAATAAAAACTTGTACACTCTTCCAATATTCCACTCTCTACCTCTAACCACTGCCGACTTTCAGCCCAGTACCTTTCCACACTCGCTGTATTCTCCCTCTCCACCCCTTTCACACCACATCTGTCTCTCTGCCCTCTGAGTCAAGGACATGGAGGGCCAAGCAGAAACACAGAGGACAACTCTGCACCAATCAGGACACAGCGCTTGCTTGTGTCAATTAAATGTTATGTGCTTATCCCGCAAATCACAGACACATGTTCCCCTCTCCCCTCCCACCCTGTTGTCTCCCCTCTCCACCACCTAATACAGCATAATCATCCTCATTACTTAATGAGACCCTACTGTACACACGAGCTCTCCCTCTCCCCTTTATGAATGTGAATAAAGAGCAGCCAAATGATCCGACACAATTATATAGTCAATGCAGTACACAAAGATCTAAACTTCGACCACACTGTCAACAGAGTAACTCTCAGTGCCACAACATTGTAAAGCCTCTAATGGCACAGTAACACTATTGTATTGTGTATTATCAACAGGACAGTGAGCATTGAATTAGACTGGCAGCTGGGGAGGGGAGAAACCCCTCATTAGCTCCCTTCAATGTATCTACTTCTCCTAATCGCATACAATAACATAATCTCTTTAAAAGTGCTGCAGCTTAAAACCAATCTGCCTAAAACCCGACACGTGATTGAGGTCAATCCCCAGTAAAACTAAAATGTGGGGTTCAGAGAACTCCCACCCATCTAAGCCACAAAATATTAGCATGTATTAAACTGTTTTCCACTGTGAAATGATACAGCTGTAATGTTCATCTGAAAGACATGCATGTATTCTCAGTGTTCCGACATGATTTCTACTTTCAGTCAGACAGCCCGGCCTGCTGTCTGCGTGTGCCGCTGATCCCAGTGCAGTTTGTAACCTCTTCAGAGCCTCTGTTTCTGTCTAACTCCAGTGGTGAAACGCCATTCTGCTCATTTTATTTCTTGATGTTTTTCCATAGTGTCTCTTGCCTGCAAACCACTTACAGATGTTGGCAACGGGGAGCGTTGTGGCAGCTCAGAACGGGGAAATCTAAATAGAGATCAGGCTGTAAAATAAAAAAGAAAGCTCAGACTAAGAGAAAACAAGGTGGAAAGCAAGAAAGTAATGTGAGAATGGGATGAATGGTAGAGAAAGCAAAAACCAGAAAGTGAACATTAACGAGGAATTAGTTGTCACCGAGGGAAAAATCCTTACAAATTGTGATTTGTAAGAGCAGTGATGGGATTTTGCTGCTGTTTTTTTGGATCAGCCAGCCAATTTTGGATTTATCCTCCCCTTTTTTGGTATTTTATCTAATGTCTTCTAATTCAGCTCTTAAACAACAGATGAATGTAGGCTGAAATAAAATAAATACTGCCGTAGCATTGATGTCTTGAGGCCAGAAATAAGGTCAGTAATTAATAAAGGCACAGAAGGGAACTTCTTTAAGAAGAAGCATACAGTGGTGCATAAAAAAGCCTTCAGTTTATTGTAAGCGCTTGAAAAAAGTCAGGTTTTCAGTCTTTAATTAAAAAGGGGAAGTATTTAAACAAATTTGACTACATTTTAATATGTTACATTCTTCTGAGTGGAAAAACTTAAGATTAGGTCAATTAGGTTTAGATTTACTCAATCTGACAACAAGGTATTAATTTGTGACCAGTTTTATTTAAATACTTTTTTTCAAAGTCTAATTGTAAAACTGTGTCATGTTAACATGTCATGTAATAAAGTAGATTTCTTAGCAAACCTTGGAGAAAGATCTATAAAGACCAGAACAGTGCAGTCAGACACAGATTACGTACAGGTAGAGCAAGTTTAAAACTGTTGTTGCGCCCTTCATAAGTGTTCATATTTATTTTCATGTGTCCACCATCAGGGGAACACAAAGGAATTTTATCTGTGAACAATGGTAGTGTCAGGGTTTGGGCCTGTATAAATTGAGGTTTTGATCTTTTTTCATAGAATCATTCATGCTAAATTATACCTGTAAATTTTACATGGGAATGTCAGGACTTCTGTGTGCTGAGGGCAGCAGGGCACAGTAGTTGTTGGATTAAGGTTAAACAGGAATGAAGGAATGTTTGAGATTATCAGGTCAAAGTCTTGACCTTACAGGAAGTTTATCAGGGAACCTAAAGTCAATAGAAATGATGGACATTATAAACGGTTAAACTATAAAGCACCTCTTTAACATATCATCAAACCACTGCAGCTTTCCAGAAGCCAATAATGAATCCCCTTAAAATTCTATATGGTGAAAAACCACAATGTCATACACGCCTTCCCAGTTCCAGTTCCCTTGGTAGGGTTTTATATAAAATAGAAGGCAATAGCTATAGAAATAACACTCGCTTGCTGGAATGTACCAGTGCCTACTGGAAAACTCCACCTGTTTTACAGGAAGTAGCCTTGTCTCTGTAGATCAGAGAGGAAATGTGTTGAAGTGCCACATCCTGCTCCAAGCTTCGAGTCACAGTTCAGCACAGCTAATGCTTATTATGTCCAGACACCTCAGAGGAAGACGACGAGTGCAGAAAGGGGGAGCGAGAAATGTGTCTGCCGCCATGCCACTCCCTGCGTAGTGAATGTAAAGATATGTGACCTGTCTCTCCCATCTCTTCTCCGTCTCCCTCCTCTACCCGCCTCCCCCCGCACTTTATTTATTAATGGATCCATTCAATTATTTACCTCACATCTTAGGGCGACAAGAGGCCAGAGCACAGTGCACGGAGTGGAGATGATACAGCACAGAGACAGTGCTCATCAAAGACAGTCCAGGTGTTCAGTGAAGTTAATTGACTGCAGGGTTATAAATGTATAATGTAGTTAAACAGACAGTAATAATCACTGCAAACATTTGTTCATGTGATATTCAACTCATAACAAACTATTTATTTAAACAATCAGAGTGCTGTCAAAAAATGTGACTAAGCCAGTTTAACATTCAGGCTTTTGCTCCTGTTTTTCATTTTTCATACCAAAATGATATTTTTACCTTACACCTTTGCATTACTAACATTTTAAGTTTTATTCTTTTCAGTGGTTATTTTCAAGAAGAACCATCCTCCATCGCTGCGTGCCCGCTCTGCTTAAAGCTCAGGAATCTCCTCTTACATGCACCACTGACAAGCCTCTGCACCTCCAACACTTACTGGAGCATCCTCTTTGCAGGAGAAGTTAATCATTCATGTGTATTACTGACCACTCAGTGTCTTCTCTTATCATCCCCCTCTGGTCTTATCAGCGGCCAGACATGGATCAATCCCACCTGGAATTGGGTTTCACATCCCGGAAGTAGAGACGTACACACAGGTCACTTTCATCGACTTACTGCAGCCGTGGCCATAAGAATCCATCATACACACCATTGACTGGTTGTGACCACGAAGGTACAAATTCATCTCAAAGAGAGGCTGTGGTGGACGAGGCCTGCTGACAAAAACCTGACTTGTCTGGTGGAAACGAATGAGGCTAGTGTCAGTATTTTTGTTATTTAAGAAAGTTTTTTGTGTTTATTCATACAGAGTGTAACAGGCTGATAATGATTAACACATGTTGACACGATCTGAACTCTCCAGACTCGGCCGACCTCAGTAAAAGTTGAAGGAGTGAAGATGAAGAGCAGGATAGAGAGCTGTTGAGGGAGGGAATGATGAGAGGATGGTGAAGACTGATTACTGTTGACTCATATCCAGCATGATGAAAATGGAAGATTTCTTCAGTCATCTTTGAACTCGTGCACACACACTGATGAAATGTTGGCAACATTTGGAAATGGGAAACAAACATTATTTAATCATATAACTTATTTAATCACATCCTAACTCCTTTACACCTACAAAGAAAAAAAACCCAAACCTTTCAGCAAACCGTTAGTGCCTTTGTGGGTTTGACTGTGTGTGTGTTTGTGTGTGTGTATGCATGTCCCTTGAGAAAAGCCTGTTTTAATTCCCCAGGAAATCACTGTGATTTAAAGTAGCAGGGGAATCACTTCCAATGAAAGTAAATGGACTGTTATGTGAGTGAACTGTACTGCTTGTGTGTCTCCGTGTATGTATGAGTCTAAATAGAGTTTTATCATAATGTGATTAAACCAACATAACACACACACACACGGCTCAGATCATGCTGTTAGTGAACAAGACAACAATTCATGCATTATTTAGTTGAGAAGATTTGATAAAAAAATAAATGAAAAGATTATTCCGTCATATTTCAATTTATACAAGATGCAAATGTTTTGCGGTGAATCGGCTCAGATTGGAAACGAGAGAGAGGTGTGCACAATTGTAGAGGCTTTAAAACACATGCAGCAGGGATAAGGCTAATTCAGGGACAGTTTACAGAAGCTGACATGGATGTGTAGATATTAGAAACGGTGTGAGGTGCAGGTGATGTGCAGAAAAAGAGCCTAGGTTTGAAGCTGCAGTCCCATGACTCTTTGCTGCTGCTGCAGCCGAAGGTGGAAGCTGGCAGATAGGATCTCGGTGGGGGGCGTGAATGTGTGATTGGAGACTAAAATCATTACAGTACGCCTGGTCACTGTGTCCTTGGCTCTTCCGCTGAACAGAGCCTGATGCTCTCATATACGTTCACACTGCCTTTTTTCCCTGTTTCCGCTGTTGTCTCCACAAAGTGCTGCACATAATCAGCTGTCAATAAAATGGTTCTCTTACTGACAAAAGAATCGTTTCTGGAGGCAAAAAAACTGTGAAAATGGGTGTAATCTTATGAGAATTGCAATCACATAAGAAAACCTGGATTTGCTGTTATGTCGCATCCTTTATAACAGTGCAACAGAATACATTTTTAATTTGCCCATTTAGGTTGTCACATTATTATTCACTTTCTCTCTAATATTTACAATGTAGGAAGTATTAGTAGGATTTAAACCTTTGTAATGACATCATTCTGATTTCCTTTTCTGTGAACCCAGCAGTTTTTACATGTGTATTGAGTTCTGGATTCATAATACTCCATATAATAGTCTACTGTGCATAACACAAATTCTTCTCTGAATCTGGTGCTGCAGCCGCTTCAGTAGGGAAAAAAATCAGAAGAATGAGGTGACAAGGATCACCCCAAACAGATGTTTTTGTTATTTTGAGTTATTATCACGGCCAGGCCTCTTTTTTATTTTTTTATTTTTTTTTTTGCTGCTTCACCCCAGCTGCACTCGTGCCCTCAGGCTGCAGTGGCTGTCCAGAGAGGAGGGAGGGGGAATGTAAACTAGACTCGCCTCGCTTTGGTCTCATTGGTTGATTCTCTGCCTAGCGGTTTTGTCCTTGAGAATGTGCAGACACGGGGCAGATAATGTTCTGACACCAGAAACTCTAGCCCAGGACCAGATCAACACTTACTCCCTTATTCCTCTGCTTCTGCTGTCACACTAACGGGGGGCATTCAGATTTAAAAAGAGGCTGCGAGTAGAACCCACCAGCGCGTGCTTAATTCTCAAAGCAGCGACATTCATCAACTTGAGATTTTGTGTGCCTATTTGCATGCTATAAATTAGAAGGAAGAGTTGCAAATGTGATGGCATGTGCCAGTGATAAATTCCACTAACCAAAAAAAAAACAAAAAAAAAAACAAAAAAAAAAACAAACAAACAAAAAACAACAACCAAACAACTCACACCAAGCAGGCGCGCGTGCAGGGATTATTCTAAAACTGAGGTCTGCCTCGATGCATTGGGCGACAGGGTTGGACTTTCTTTGTAAAAACTCAGATTGTGCAACAGCCAGGTGGATTTTAGCCTCTAAAGTGTATTCAAAGCCGAACGCGGTGAAGCTGAAAATAATTTTGACCACTTAATGTAAATCTGAGGTTTTCATCTCTTCTCCGGTGTGTTGCAAGGTCAAAGATCTCCTTTTACTGTGCGCTCCTGTGACGGCGGGGTTTCTGCAGAAGTCAGCATGCCAGCACAGCAGCATGTATAGGAATCTCCCCTGCAGCCGCTCCTAACAGCCAGAGCCGGTGATCTAAACGCTGCAAGCCGGCAGGCTGTCAGCCAGAAAACTGCACATCACATTAAGTCTGAAAATAAAATAAACTCCAACAGAATTTAAATTATAAAAAAAAAAAAAAAAGCTTTGGAGTTCGGTCCAAATGAGTTTTTCTTACTTGAAAAAAAGAGAGAAAAAAAAACCAGAAAATCTATATGATGTAGCCTTTTATTTTCGGACTTTTGACTGTTTACACGACACACCCCACGAGTGATTTCTTCACCTAACAGTAAACTTTCCTGTAAATAGGAGGGAAAAAAAGTCTGAGAAGTTACTGTTGCCATTTCAATGACTTTAATAAGCAAAATAGGAAACAATTTTTTTTCAAAAACAACAACAAAAAGACAAAACAGAAACCAGCCTGAATGGAACAGTTCAAATTTAAGTATTATTATTTATAAACAGGATTGAAAATTGATCCCCATTATCGCTAAATACATGGAATTGGTGAAAACAAAACAACAACCCGCTGCTGCAGTTTCAGTTCGATTTCAACACAGTTGAATCAACAAACCAAAAGATTGTTAAATGCATCACTTTTCAAGGACAGTTTTCAAATACAAGCACCATGCTCAATGATATGATCAGACACTTTAATTTAAATCATTAAAATAGAAAAATTGAACTATGCATCTGGCCAGCAGAACCAGAATCATCAAATAATAATAAAACAGAAAAAAACAGTATTACATAATGAAGACATTGTTTTCATTTTGAGAGTTTGCACAACCTGAGTCCCCTTTTTTTACTGGCCGGCAGAAAAAAAAATCAGGAAAACATAGAACATTAGTAAAACTTTGGAGCAAAACCTGTGTGTTTTGTAAGTATTATCACCGCATTAAATTATCTAACTAGAAATATGTTAAAACCTCGTCGAAATATAAATCAGAAAAGTAGGCCCAGTGGAAAAACTGCTACAGGTGGCTGCCCATCGGATTAAGAGGTATGTGGTTTTAATAGAGTCAAATGGGTTCCGTTTATGAGTGTTTGCAGACAAAGTCAGACACTTTTCTAAATCTCCTGAGCTGCGTTGCAATGAAAGCAGAATTGAACCATATTGAGAGGAGTCTTCACCTTGGAGAAGTAATAATCTTGTTGCCACGTTTATCTCCTCAGTCTCGCTCAACACGAGTCCAAATACTGAGCTAAAACACATGGGCCTTTCTTGAATATTACAGTATAATATCATAGTATGTTTTCCTGGAGGGAGGTCTGCACAAACTGCAAAATGAAAACCTACGAATCATCAATCAAAAGTGCACTTTGACACACATTTAGTTGTATTTAAATGCAACTTTAAAAAAGAAATGCAATCAACATCCCCAAATGATAAAAAATCGTAACAAATAAAATAAAAAAGAAATAAAAACACAACACAAAGAAAGAAGTTCAAACCAGCCTCCTCAGTCTTGTTGTGCATTTTTGCGGTTGAATAATATTTACAAGCCAAAAAGAGCCCCACACCATATGATACTGCACCGGCAGTCCTGCTGTTCTGTCCCCGCTGCAATTCTCTAACACCCCCCCCCCCCCAAAAAAAAAAAAAATCTATGGAGAAGCGTAGATCAACAACATGCTCTTAATATACACGAGAAGATGAAAGTACAAAATAGAAATTATTACCATACATGTCCAGCATGCAGGATTAATATTTAATGCAGATTTTTTTTTTTTTTGTTTGTTTGTTTCAATATATATTGGAATATAACCAAGCAGGCAATAAATCAATGAGATGTTGCATAAAATGCTCCCCCTCCCGTGACGTGACGGGTTAGTAGACAAGTGAAGTTTGCGGCGTCCCGCCTTGGATATGTTCTGAGATCGCGGGCCCACTTATCTAACGCGAGTTTCGTGTGTTGCAGGTTATGAGGCAAGGCCTGCTCTTTTCATAACAATGTCAGGGGTTTGGGAGATCAACATGATAAGATAACTGCCTCCCCGCCATCCCACACTACTTACAGATTATTTAAAAGCTGCAGCCTCGACGGAGAAAAAAAGTTCATCAGCTGATCCTCCTGGTTGAGTCAGAAAAGTCTCTTCACTACAAGCAATAAACTACAAAGATCAGACACTACTTTGCTCTTTGTATCTCAGTTGACACGTGGATGGGGAGATGATTATATGAGAATAATATTTGATGGATTATTCTTCTAATATGAATATAATTGTTACCGTTATTAGTATAATCAAACATTATGGGAGGTGTGGATTATCATCGTTTGTTCATCAGCAAAGTCAGTCACTTGAGAAAAGGAAAAGTGGGGAAAGGGTGGGTGGGGGGTAAAGTTTGTTCTTTAGGGGTTCACAAGAAAAAGGCTGCGAGAACTCACATGAAAAACTCAGGTGATGAGGGGTTGTCACTGGTCGAGCCAGCCTCGCGGAACCCGTTGTTGGCCCCTGACCCCGTCAGTTTCTCGCATTTGAGTTTGTAGGCGTCCCTCTCCCTCGCCAGCCGGCTGATCTCTGCCTTCAGCTGCTCCACTTGGTTCATCAGCTGCGTCTTCTCGTTCTCCAGCACGTGCTTCTGCTGCACGCGCTTGAACCTGCAGGACTGAGCGTAGCCCCTGTTCTTCAGGGTCCTCCTCTTCTGCTTGAGACGGATGACCTCGTCCTTGGTGAAGCCCCGTAGGTGTCTGTTGAGCTCCCTCACCGACATGGACACCAGCTGTTCGTCGGAGAAGCGGTCCTCCACGTTCAGCCCGCCCCCGGAGCTGTGGTGCGCTGCCGACTGGCTCAGGTGGCCGTGCGGATGGTGGTGATGATGGTGGCGGTGATGATGGAGTGGCTGGTGGGAGTCTGGGGAAACTGGGGATGGGCTGTCGGGGTCCTGGCTGTGGTGATGGTGATGCTGGTTGTGTGGGTGGCTGTGCCCGCTTGGGTGCCCTGACATCTCTTCAGCGTGGTGCGGGATGCCCCCAGCATACGGGTGGTGATGTTGCTGGCTGTGGCCGTGATGGCTGTGGTGGTGGTGTGGACCCCTGAAGCCCTCGAAAGCGCCTTGTTGCTGCAGTTGCTGCTGGACGTGGGGAGGCGGAGGGTGGCCGTGAGCCGTGGCTCCAATCAAGGCCTCCACTGCGTCCTCGGGGGTCAGGCTTAGAGTCTGCGGGTCTATCTGCTGGTGGTACCCACTGTTCGGCATCCAGTACAGCTCCTCGAGGTGGTGTTTCTGCTCTGTGGGGCTGAAGCTGGGTGAGGAGGGCACCGAGCTGCAGGGTGTACTGATGGGGGTGGAGGACACGGAGCCTTGTGGTTGGAGGCGATTACACTGGCGCACCCCGTTGCGATCCATCCCGACCAGGCCTTCCTTCTTCACGTCAAACTTCATCAGGTCGAAATCGTTGACATATTCCAGAGCCAGAGGGCTGCTGGGAAGCTCCGGGCCCATGCTCAGCTCCGCGCTCATGTTGTCGCGACTTTTCTGCAGACACGCAAAGGAACTGGCGAACGTCGCAAAAACGGACTTATTAATCAACGTCTCTTCTCTCCTTTCTTGTTTCATGCAATAGTTCTTTTGGCTCCTCCACCGCTCTGCACTGACTTGCTGTAGCATGAAACACCTTGTGATTGGTGGAGAGGGAAAAAAAAAAGAAAAAGAAAAAAAAGTTTTGGAGGAAAACTTTCAGACTAATGCTCTGCACACGGTTTGCGTCATGTATCCTACTTCTGCTGGGGCAATCTAGCAAAGACCAGGCTAGAGGTAGAAAGCAGTGCGCATCAGTGCAAAAGTTAAAAACTCAATCCTTTCAGCAGAAGTGGATTCACAAAAAAAAAGCGAAATAAATAGTAATAATGGAAGAAATACCCGGTTGGTTCGCTGAGACGGGCACCAGTCCACGCTGCAACGTCTTGGTTATAAGTCCCTTTTTTTCTCCAGGAAAATAAGAGGAGCAAATAAAGCAGGGTAAACAAGGCGTCTGATTTCCGCTGAGAAGCAGCTTTTCCAGCTCTGCACCGCAGAGATTTAAAGGCTCGCCTCTCTCACTCTCTCCACTCTCTGGTATCCAGCAGACTGCGCTGGAAACCAGTCCGCTTTATGCTTATAGCGCACCGTGACGTCGCGCTGGAAGGCTGGATCCGTGGCGCTTAGCGCTCCAATGGGAGCTGGACTCTCCGCTCAAATAGAGGGAAGGAGGAGGAGGAGAACGGAGGAGAGGAGGGCACACAATTCAGTCCTGACAGCTACAGACAGTCAGCTGACCGACTTCCCTAAAAGCAGATGGTGGGAGGAAAGTGGGAGAGAAATACCTTCACTTCGTTTCAGAGCTTAAATGCGCGGTTCCGGTGTGACGCGCCACTCGTGACCGTGTTTTTTTTTTTATCTCACTTGGATTGATTTGAATAAGTTAGAACATAAAAATATATAAATTGCAGACACGCTCCTCATATCTCTTCCACTGAGTAACCATTTTAACAAATCATGTAAATTTACCTTTCCCCCCCCTATAAATTGACATTCTGGTTTTTATGTTCCAGATGTTTCCAAAATGCTCCACACTTGCATAATTTCCCAAACTGGAACTGCAGAATCGGTAGTTACACATGGTTCAGTTAACTTTGCGACCTTGTTTGTTCCTTTATAACCTAGTTCAAATTTTTTCAAACAAAATGTACAAAAAATATATAGGCTACGTAAATACTTTGTTTATAATAATCACATATTATCCACCGAATTTTTTTTTTTTTTTATATTCATCTATCAGTATTCACATGACGTTTTTTTGGCGTCATTTTGCTGCAAAGAAAAGTCGGTAAGTGATGGTGAGACGCTTTAGTTTATATTTCTGGAAAAATCCAACCTTGATCTTTTGATCTTGTGTTACTTTGTTCATTTTGGAGTCAGTCCCACTCAGCTCGGACACTATTCTGATGTTTAAACGATATTTTATAGAACATGTCGCCTGAGTTGTCTGTTAACTGTTTCCCGGGATTAAAACCAGCCGTCCTGTTAACTTACTGTTTGTCTGTTACTGTTAGTGCAAAATAAAACTGATTTCCTTACAGACCGACTGTCACATCAGACTAATCATGGCTCGGACCTTCTGTTTTCACACCTTGCAGCCTCAAACAGGGATTTAGCAGAAAACCGGCTCAAGGCTGCCCCTGCGTGGTCAACACACGCACCGACCAAGCTGGCGGGATGCTGCTGCTGCTGCTGCTGAATGATGGATTTTCTTTTATTTTGCTCTTGGATTTTCATCTCTTTGCTCGTGGATCCTTTTTAAGGCCCCAGCCTGCAACTATGAATAACAAACCATCTGAAATCACACGACAAGCAGGCAGACTCGCCACGGCATGTTTTTCTTTTCTTCTGGTCACTTTTACTATCTGACAGGTAGTTTGGTCAAAATAGGATCAGGTCTTCCCATGTTTGCGCTAGGAATTGATCTGGTCTTTTATTGTCAAACAAATAGATAAACAGAAATAGAAAGGAGGAAAGCATTGTGGGGAAATGTCTGCCTCCCCCGCCGAAAGAAAGTGTCCGTAAATGAGCCAATTTGAAGCATCGATTGGATTACATTTTCGTTTCCACGCCACACTCACGGCTGAGCTCAGCCGCGTTCAGAGCCTATTGATCAGGCTGGATGGAGGAAGAGGAGGCTGCCAAAGATCACATCCGTTAATGAAGGCTCATTTGTTTAGTTTCAGTTCTTTATCAGCTGAACTTTGTCGCACCGAACTTGGAATCCATCTTCACTAAATAATAATAATATGAATATCCTGATCAGGTTGAGTGTGTTTTGCTTTTAAACTTCTCATGATGTAGCCTAAGCAGTTTGGGACTTTGCTGGATCCCTGGTATATTTAAACAGAATGAAGGCATTTTGAAAACAGACTTCCATGAAGGAATATTTATTTAGTTTTATTATTATTATTATTATTATTATTATTATTATTATTATTATTATTATCATTATTATTATTATTATTATTATTATTATTATTATTATTATTATTATTATTATTATTATTATTAATAATAATCATGTCCACAATATTAATAATCCCAAATTTGGTAAACGTAAGTAGACTATAATTGGCTGAAAACCAAATTGTCATTTAAAGAAGTATATTAATTTCTGATGAAGTTTTGAACTTTTAGCGTGAAGATAAAATGAATCCATCTTGAACTCTTTCTGCTTTCCGTCCTCAGAGCCTGGATGTCCCCCTTTACGTCCGCCACAATGATGGAAACAAATGACTCGTTTTTTCCCCCCACCTCAGTATAAAGAACATACAGGTGCTTCCAAGTGGTATCAGTCCTTTGTTTCTTCCCTGCAGCTGCTTTTTAGCTCACAGCTCCAGCTTCAGAAGCGCCCAGAGCCAGTGTTGTCATGCCGAACCAGCCCAAAACCTCCTCCCAGCGAGGCCGACCCGGCGGCAGCCCCATTAGGTCGTAATGCTCTCTAATATAACCCGAGTCCACCGCCTAATAGATCCACGCAGGCCTGCCGGCGGCTCTCCCCCTTCGGTAATCACAGGCTGTAATGGAGAGACGAGATGTAAAAAAGCGTCCATGTCAGCAGCATATCGGTGGTTAATGATCTATTAAGTGATCCGTGTGCTTATGGACAGCGAAAAAAAGTGTTGATGCTTGCTTATTCTACCCTAATGAGAGTCCCATCCTACGGATTTTAGGAATGAATAACAGAAATAAAATCACCTTTAAAATGTTACATTTAACAGTTGACGCGGAAGGTGGAGAGGCTGCAGAGCTTCCCACAGCTCACATCTCCGACCTGCAACGGGCCCGCTGGTGTCACATAGGAGGCCCAGGGTCTGTCTATTGGACGACACACGATTTCCCTTCACATTTATGGATTTCTACTGTTTCAGGACCTGGCCATGCATGTGCACCTGCGGTCCGGAGGCCAGACTGCACTGCCAAGAACCTTCAGGATCCGTGTCAGACAGGACAGTCACATGGAATATTTTATTTTATTTTATTTTATTTTATTTTATTTTATTTTATTTTATTTTATTTTATTTATAGGTCAGCATTTCCGTATCTTTCTGAAGTGAAACAGTTGATTTTATTTGGTCTTCTGTTGCTTGATGTGCGTCCGTTGTGACTCCAATGTTCCCCCATCGTTCCTGAAGATGTTGCAGAAGAAAAAAGGAGGAGGATAGCCCCCGTGGAAGGCCCCTGACAGGTGGAGTGAAGGATGGAGATGGAGAGACGGTGCTTTCGGAAGGGCTGCTTTACGCGCTTTGATGCAGGAGGGAGGAAAGAAACAAGCAGAGCAGACGCTGCAGAGACGCTTCAACCTCCAAAAACTCCTCACTGCCTTAACACAGTAACTGATTTTATAATGAATTACAAGTTTGCTTTAAGGTACACAAGTTGAATATAGAACTGTAATTGCATTTTTCTATGCCTTTAACACTAAGTTGCTATTTGCTTTATTCATGATCAGGCGGTTTATTTCATTTTTATTCTTCAAACTGGACTAATATAAAGTTTCTCTTTTCATCGCGTTTAATCACTCATTTGAATCTTAAAGCGACTTCCTTTATACATTTGATCATAACTGTTCGATGTGATAGCCTATAATCACAATCAGCAAATGTTTCCATTAATTACTTTAATCATTTTTTGCAGCACAAAGCAACAAAGATATCTAAAATATCAGTTTGATTAGATGCATGTCGTCGCGTCAATAATCTCACATCCTCCTTTTACAGCCTGACAGTTACTCAGGCGTTCTTGTTTACTCCACGCTTATCGATTATCTCTGTGAAAACATGTATTATTAAGATGTATCGTTTGTGTAAACAGACAGAGACCAGCCTATGATGAAGGCTAACATCTCCCATCAGGGATAATTGACTGAGGAGTTTTCTGGGACGCATCAAAAGGTAAGATAAAACTTCAAATCCTGGCAATCTAGTTAGAACATTGACTTAACAGCGGGCATCAGATATGTGTTTACCTCCCCCCCTGCATGCCCTCCTTCTGGCTTTACAGACCTCCCTTTGACAGTCCGAATCCCCCCCTCCAAGCTTTACAGCAGTTACACTCTCAGGTAGTTGTGTTTGCAGGAGAAATTAGTCTTTATTTCTTGTGACAGGGCGCCTCTGGTGGCGCATTTACTCATTGCTAAAAGTTTGATGTGTATCATCAGTGGCACAGTGTTTTAGCTCAAGCAAGCTGTGCCAACTTCAGAACTGCAACTATTTGGCTCTTTTTTTAATGGCAAAAAAACAGAGAAGATATAAAAAGCTGATGGGGAGGCCAAGGCATAATTGTAGGCCTTTTCTGAGATTAGATGTCCCTGATTGACATGCAGTAAATATAACAACAAATAAATGTCAGTGCACACTGTATTGGCTTAATCCCAGAAGAAAAACGACAATAAATCTGCCTTTTGCTGTGGTCATTTCATTAATGTAAATTGCAATGCTATGTACAATAGTTTGGCTTCTTTCCAACTGGCTCTTTGCTGAGGCTTGTGCTTGACATTAGGTTTTATTATAAACTGAGGCTGTATGACCACAGAATGTAGGCGACGCCACAAGAACCAAATATCAGAGTGAAGGCATAACATAATTAAAGCCACAATTTACATCAGTGTTTTCTAAGCCAACAAGAGGCTACTGCAATTCTAAAGAAACTTATGAAGCACTGAAAACATAATTAGTCTATTTGACTCACAAGGAAATGTTTATTTTCTATCACACATGCTTCATGTTGCTCTTAAAGTTGACATGAAAGTTTTCTTTAAAAATGTGTTACCCTGAATCTTTGTTCACCATTAACATGCTGGTGTTGAGTGATTTGTCTGCATGTGGATGTGTCAGACCATATCGCTGAGTTATATCAAATCCTCTTCTGTTAATATTCTGGAAAATATGCGTCACCCATGCATGGTATACAGCACCAGCATGTTATTAAGCTAAAAGTAAAGAGAGAGTTTTAATAGGCTTCAAATGTCTCTGTGTAATATCTGAAACTTTTTACTCTCCTGCCAAGTGTGTTAAGCATAAATGTTTATGATCCCAGTTAGTTTGTTCTCGCAGTCCACTTGTGACTGCCAGAATAAAGATGCTTGCATGGAAGCAGGCAGACTCCAGGTCAGTTTAATGGCACTGTTTGAGTGTGTGGGCATGATTGATATGGAGGTGGGTGGATGCTGCTTCAGGAAATTTTAGGGATGATAGCCAAACTCGTCTTTTCCTCTCCTCTCCTCTCCTCTCCTCTCCTCTCCTTTCCTCTCCTCTCCTCTCCTCTCCTCTCCTCTCCTCTCCTCTCCTCCCCTCCATAAATCGGCAGATGCCACTCTTAAACATCTTTCCCCTCCACTCCTACATCCACTATTTCATTCTGCCTCCCTCCTTCTCTGTCCATCCTCCTTTCTTGATGACCTCCTCGCCTCTCAGTTCCCTCGCCCCTCTCCTCTGGTCCTGGTCTTGGACCTACCCACCCTGGGTCATTTATCATGGTCCAGGAGGGGAGCCCCCAGGCCTGCAGGCCTCTGTCAGCCCCTGCAATCGCCTCTTTGTGGCTCCCAGCAAACAAGTGTCGGATCAGCAAAAGTCTATTAAAGCCTGGTGGGCCTTTCTCAGCCAATTGGGTTCGGGTCACTGAGCTGCTCTCCTTGCTGCTCCGAGAGCTCTTTGTGTCGCCGCCGTTCGCTGACACAGATCCCCACAAGATTAATGATTTTTAGCAGCCATTTGGGTTTCATTCACAGGGTCCTTCTCTCCTTCTTCCACTTTGCCCCTTTTTCTCTTCTCTTCACTCCTTCTGTTCTTTTTGCATCAGCATATAGCTCTCCTGTTACCCTATTCCTCCCAATTTCTTGCTTTTCAATCACTGATTTACTCATCTCCTCCTCTCTTTTATTACTAACCTAATCAGTGTTGACTGTTTGTGTCTTTAGTTTGCAAAATGATCCATTCAAGTATGATTCCTTCCAGTGGAAGGCCTGTTATCATCTAAGAAATGCTCTTCTAGTTGTTTTTTTTGTTTTTTTTTTTCCAGAGTGATGGCCTCCTGTCTGATAAATCCCAGAGATGTTGAGAAACCAGCTCAACTATCTCTGTTATAATACAGCTGGCTTCCCCACAGTGTGCCTCAGGAGGATCAGAGTAATTTGAAATCCTAGAGCTACTTCTACGACTTCCATGTTGCCATGTTCTCAGTGTTGTTTCCAGTAATTACTGCAGGTTAAGTGCACGTCCCGGAGCTCAGTGGAGGCAGCTCTATCCCTCACCTGGGACATGACTCAGCATAGTTCAGGTCATCCGGCCATTTTCCCAGACCACTGGACCACACCCCAACCTACTTTAAACCCACAGGACAAGCACTATTTACGAAAGACTTGCATTCACTTCCATCACGTAATGTAATGGCAGTTTTATTTACAAAGAGAGCTTCATGATGATATGTTTACCAGAACGCTGCTATACATACACTGTATTTTCAGTTCTTCTTTGTGCGAAGTTCCACTGTTAATCACACTTTATGCACATTTAATGATTTATTGGATGTTTTTTTTTCTTCTTGTTTGTCTGAGCTGCAATAGGAGATCCTTTATATACAAAAGGCATTAAATTATAAAATCTGCAATTCTAACTTTGCTTAGAAAAAAAAAACATTAACATCCATTTTATACCTAACCTGCACCCCAATAAAATGAATTATTTACTGTTACTATATTTTCCACTCCACTACATTTATTAGTCAGATTTATCTACTACTTACCCAATAAGCAACACAACAAAGAAGCTTTTAAATGTCTTAGAAAAGCCCTTGGAGTCATTTCTTTACTTTAACGACTTTAAAGTTACAATAAATGTTCAAATGATCGGTACATCAACAAATATATTGAGAAAGCCCAACAGCTATGCTTCAGAAGAGTTATTTTTCCCACTCCCCCTTCAGATTTATCTGTAAGATGTTCTCTCTGGCTCCACCTCCAGCAGTGATATCTGCAACATGCTGTTTACATAGCAAGGCTTCACTGCTGATAAGCTAATAATCTAATAAATAACAATATATCGAACACAAATATATGAACCAGTATTCTACTTTTAATCTGTTTACTAAATTAACTGTACATACATACATGTGCACTTTAGACGGATTTTTCATTTTAGAAGTTTTAGTAAATTTACCTGATTACATGAAAAATCCTAAAACTTCTATTCCTTCTTTGTAGTTTATTTAAGCAAGAAAGACATTATGCGAAGACAAGAGACTTTTTGCCAAAAAGATTAACTTTTGTGTCTTTGTGTCCTTGGCTTGAAACCACAAATGGAAGTCTTTTATTAGTTGAAACTCTACTTTATATCCTACTCCAACATTAAGACCTAGGATTTGGTCTTCCTCTCCTAAAAGCACGTTAAGAAGGAATCTCAGCAAAGCAGCATTTAGACCACACTGCCATAAAGGTGACACGTGTATAAGCATGTGTTGCAGATATTTTTAAGATTATGTCTTACATTAATGTCTCTGTTACATGCTTAAGAGGACTGGTATTAACAGTGTGTGCTTGTGCTGTTATTGGAAGATATAACAGTCCCCTTCTGCGAGGCGATAAGCGAGGCTGCTTTCAGCTGAGAGTCTCCCTGTGTGTTTACAGCATGTCTGTTTTAGGACTGAATGGATGAACCCTGCCTGCCGTTGTGTCCATCCACCTGCCCTGTTTCCTGTCTGATTAATGTTCTGCGCGTGCGTGTGTGCATGTTTGTTTGTATGTGTGGCTGTGTGTAAATGGTTATAGATGGGGTAACACCAACACACTGGCAGTCTGAATCATTACTCACACAGATAGGGAGCGACCCAGGACCGAGGAACCCCCCCCCCTCCCTGCCCCCATCTCCACCTTCTGACACAGACACACACACCCCCATACATATATTCCAGGGCTGTTCATTTCTGAGCAGACTGCCCGGCGTTTCACCACATGTGTGTCTCTTCATTAAGCAATCCTAAACTCTGGACCTCCTTTTTTTTTTTTTTTTTTTTTTTTTCTTACAATGGGTGGAGTCAAGGAGGTGTTTTGATTTGGGGTTTATGTCCTTCTCCTTCTCCTTTTTTTCCCCTTGTCTTATCTTTTCACTTTGCAGGTAAACTAACCAATCACCTTTATGAAGAAAGTTTTAACTACATTTCTAGAGGTGTTTGTATATTTTATATCTAACCAACAGGGCTGATGTAAAAATGATTGACATGTTTGCATTTTTGAACAGATATTGTATAACTGTGATTAAGTTGTGCTGTGAAAATTCACTTTGGGAGGTATTGTCCATGTCCATGGTTTACATATGACACAGCAGTTCCACAGTGTTGAGGCAATAACATTTTTCTCTTCCCAACAGGGACCAGTTTTATTTATCTAAGCCACCTGACTCTATTAAAACCACTGTTACCTTTTTTTCCACAGAAAACAAGACACTTTGACCTTCTTCTGCTCGAATCAGTCTGTTTGCTTTATTGAGCGACTGGCTTTGAGATACACAAAATCACAAAAGTTCAGGCAGCGATAAACCAGCAATTCCTCAGTGTAATATTTCCCCACAGGTGAGGATATAATACACCTGTACAAATAATATATTTGAAGCCAAACCATAATAATTTATCTTTTTTATCCTAACTAAGTGTTTTTGATGTCCAGCGTAAACAGTTGTGTTGCCCAAATCCAGCCAGGAGTTTAAGGGGTTGAAGCGTTTTGGTTTGTATGGATGTGTAATCAAGATAACCTGTAAAATAATGTTTAAGTAGTGTCAGTGTAACCTAGGAATTAAAAAGCAATACATGAATTCAAAAAGATAAAACAAGAACCAAAGAACAGAAACACATAGACTTTCCCGCCCTTCCTCTGAAACGGTAGGGCTTTGTGGTTTAAGGAATTGCTTCACACTGATAAACGTTGTGCCACTGAAATAGTCATATTTCTCACCCGCTACCTGTAGAAGTGCTTAGAGGATATCCCTGTTGGCTGACACAAAGGTATGATAAATAACCTATGTGGTCATTTTGATTGGAAGACTTACTGCAGTTTCATAGACTAGGGATTCAGTTATCTAATTTCTGAAACTAAATATCAGAGAGAAAACAGGACATATTGTAAAATCCCCTGTCGCGTATTTTCTTAATGCATCTCAAACAACATGATAGATTTGGTTTGAATAGCATTATGAGAAGGGTGTAACATAACTGTAGGTAAATAGATATAAAGTTTGTCTTCCCAAACTAGGAGAAGTGGTTCATGCAATGTGCAAATTGAGCTTTATTTATTTAGCTGCAAGTCAACTATTCTGATACACTCTTGTGAAGTGGCTTCATTTATGTTTGTAAAAATTTACAACAAAGTTGAAGTTCATGCATTTCCATGGCTCCTTATTTTATCTTAAGTTTGACAACATGTGTTGGTTTAGTTGAATATACGAGAGTTGTTAAATCAATGGGCATGTTAGGTGGTTGGATGGAAATATGTTGAATGGGCTCATTGGAATCATAATGAGAGCACAGCAGCACACAGCTAAAAACAAATGTGTGTGTATTTTAGTCATAAGTGTTTCCTGTGTGTTCATACATTTCATATCACAGACGATGTGTTTGCAGTTCTCAGTGCTTGAAGTTGTTTGTTTATATGCATGAGTGTGCTGTGCAGCAGTATGTATGCATGTGTTGGAAAGGGGGTGTACAGGAAGAGAGCCTGTAAATAAATCTGTTTGGGGATTGGGGGTGTGGGGATGAAATATGGTCCCAGGGATGTGGAGCAATGTGAAAAACTCGGCAACACCAGGGAATAACAAATCTCTCGATGTCGCCTCGCCGCAAAATAAATACACTCCCCTGTACAAGTCATCCATCTGGACTATGAGTCGCAACAAAGACGCCCCCAATACATCCCCAACACACACACACACACCCATGCTTCCACCCAACACCCACACCGCAGCCATGTTTATTTATTTACACATATATTATTTTGTTTATTTGCTGAATTAAATAGAAACTACTTGTAGGACCGAAAACTGTATTTAAAGTTTTTTTCCCCTATTTTTATTTTTTTTTATTTTTTATTTTTTTAGAATGAAATGGAATTTTTTATTTTTTTTTTTCCTGCCACCAACCCTCCATCTGTAAAATGCTGTCTTTCTTAATGGGTGGTTTGGAGAGTTAGTGATGAAGGGCAAGGGATGGAGGAGGAGATGCAGGATTTGTGGATTGGGTGTTTTACCTAATGATCGATCATGAGGGATTAAATAATTAAAATTGAGCCTTGACAATTTAAAAGTCTCCCCACACGAAGTCAACAGAATGAGGAAGGAGGGCAAGATGAAAGATTCTGCCTGCAGCAATGTATCAGAAGGATTCAACTTCCAATACATTACAGGGGAGGAAGTGTGCCTTTTGTGTGTGTGTGTGTGTGTGTGTGTGTGTGTGTATGTAAGGTTTTACTCTTTTTACATTATACGCATGATGCATACACACTCTACTGACTTTTCTTGACATATAGGTTACAGTGAGTGCATTCTACTAACTATGTACATCCACCAGATTTGTCTCCACCTTCCTTATCTGGGCCTCGTCTGCCAGAGACCACATACAGATGCTGCACAGTACTAACAGCTCTTATTATGCAGCAGATTTAAAGAAAAAAGAACCACACAACAACAGCATAAAGGTGATCACACTTGCAGTAAAGGGATAAGATGTTGTTGTTGTTTGTTAGAATTCAGTTTTCTTATTCCAATTAAGGTCCATTCTCTCAGCTTAATTAGCTTATGGCGATGGGCTTTGTGCATGTCTGTATGCATGTGTTTGTGAGGGTCATTCTGTCCCTCCCAGGAATAAATATTAGCCCTTTTTGTTTGCAAAAAGGTGATGTATGGTGGCCATATCTCCCGGTGATGAATGTTTTTCAGAAATTTCCTCTCCTTTATCAATTGACTAACAAACCCATGTATCAATGCCACTCTCTCCCACTCCCCATATAAATTAAATAACCAGCTCTCTTTCTTTCCTTCACACAATTTCTTTCATCTACACCTCCTTGCTCCCAATTCCCCTTTCATTACTCCTTTTAGCTTTATTCGCTTTATTACATTTTGTGTGCTTTACCATGCGCACAAACCCACACACACATCAAACCTACAGCAGTCAGAGTTGATGTCGTGGGATAATGAAAATGCAGTTGTTAGATACATTTCAATCGGCGATTGTCCCATAATGTCATGGAGAAGGTGAAGGTGCTTTTTAGGGGTTACCATTTTGGCATCCAGCAATTAATTTTTTTTTTTTTGATGTACACATAATCAGGTGATGCCTGACATTCATAAGAATGGATCATCACAAATGAAAATATGTCCGCCCCTCTATGATAATCTCTAGGATGCTCTCTCAATTTGCTGTCTTTTAGATGGACAGTGTGTAAAAGAGCTACAGGCTGGAGTTGGGTGGGCGCTCCTTTCTGTCAGGAGATGACAGGATGCCGATGATGCCAAAGTGCCATATTGTAAACTACCCATCATTAGCGAACCCATCCCAGCTAACGACCGTGCTGGAGATAAACAGGAGCGAAGTGGAGAGCCATCTTAATCAGCAGGGCCGTTTAAAAGTGGGGCTCTGTCATTATGCACAGCTGTCTCACACCAGGAGATGGGAGATGCTGAGTTGTAAAGCTACACCATGAAGCCGCTCACATCCCAGCCTCCGGCTCTGTTGGGGTCCACTATTGTTCTGATTGGCTGTTTAGTTCCAAAATGATCAGGAATATAGAGATAAGTGCCAAAAACATCATGCCACATTAAATTATTACCCACCAGTCACAGCCTCCCCAGGACACTCTTTCACTTCAGACAGCGTGATGAAGAGTAGGGTGAGTTGAGTTAAATTTGTAGTTAATGTGAATCTTTCTCCCTTGCTCATTCCGTCTCCTCTCCTCTGTTTATACACAGCACTCCCTTTTCTTCCCATCTCTATTTCCAAAATCATCAGTGGCTTCAGAGAGAAAACAAATGTGTGTGTAATCATGAAGCTAACATACGCTAACACAAAAAATAACTCCCAGGAGTCTTTGCTTGTCTTTCCGGGTCAGTAAGTATGCTGTTTAGACAAATGTATGTTGCCATAAGTCATCCTCATGATCATGGTCACAATTAACATCTTTGCCTAATTTTCACACTTCAGACTTCATTACTTTTTTTTTTTTAATCTTATACTAATTTCACAATGAAATATTTTACAAGTGAATATTACAGCATCAGCATCTCAAAGGCAAGGCTGTAAATTACTCTGTTTATCCACATTTTCAGATTCTTTCTAATTTTTTTAAATTTCATAAACTTCTTTTTTTTTTGTTTTGTTTTAAGGTCTTCAGTTAAGTCCTGATGTTATTTGTTTGGCTAAAGATGATTTATGTAAAGTAATTAAAACTCAAAAAGATAAAAAAAGAAAAACTGTCATATCCCTTTGGGCGGTAAACTTATCATTTGATCTCATATGATTGTAGTGCACTTCCCTTCATCTCAGTCCTTTTCCTGTGTCATCCAGAGTATCACTTTCATCCCATCTCCCAATAACCACACTCTCATGTCCTGCAGATGGACAGGCCTGAGTTTTCTGGACAAGCTGTAGCTCCCCCCACCAAAAGCTTGAACAATTGGAGGTAAATACGTTGGAGACAGCCCATTTGTTTTGGACCGGCGGTGATGCATGCTTTTGCAGTGAGCAGCACATTTTTACCACGCAGCCAAAAGCAGCTGTGAGTAATGGACTGCTCCGGCCTGTCCACTCATACTGCTATTTTTATTATTGTCTCCCTTATAGTTTTCATTTTTCATATCAGGGAAGAGAGAGAGAGAGAGAGACTCCAGTATTCCCTTCAAGTATATTCTTTTCCTAAAAGAGGCAGAAAATCACCCACCCCTCCTCTTCCTCCCTCCCTTCATCATCTTCCATCAACTCTTCTGTGCTTTTTTGTAGTCAGGGTGACAGATTTTGGTGGATGCCAGGAAGAGACAGATAAGGGATTATCAACAGACAGAACAATAATTCAGGATAGACAGCTGTATAATAATTTTTCATTGTTGTATTTCTCGGGTGTAGTATCAGCTTCAGTCTCTGGGGACTGTGGGGATTTTGGGGTATTCTGAGATGGGAAATCTGGAAATTTGTTAAGAAAAAGTGGAAACAGACAAAACTGACTTGAAATAGTTTTATGGTACGAAAATGTACTAAATGTAAAGTCTGTAAGCATAGAGCTGATAAAGCCTGACTCCAACTTTGAAGATGATTCACTAAGTAGCTAAAGTTATCTGCTGCCTCTGGCCCTAGAGAGAAGACTGGTGTTTTGCATTGAGGCAGTTGTATGGCCAACCTGTAATGGGGGTCTCTTAATTCAAATGACAGCTTTACAGGACCTGAGTTATGGAGCCACTGCCATGCTGCTTGTTAGGCCATAGCCAGGTTCTGCACAGGATTACACTAATATGCCTCCTCTCCTCTTCCCTGCCCTTTACTTTACAAATGAGCAAACAAACAAACAAGCGTCAAGATGATACACACACCTTTAGTACAAGCAAATCCTCACAGATCCAAAGACCTGCTGGCCCACACAGTTTCCTCACATACACTCCTTGTGTAATAGGCGTTATTCGTTCAAGTTGTTAAGATGATGTATCTGATTTATTTCCTTTCATTTTCTTCTCCGTTTTTCCACCTACATTTTCGTTTCCTTTTATTTTTCCTCACACTGTGGCCACCAAGCCAACACTCAGTCTTCCTGTCTCCGTGTGCCTCCTCCCCCTGCTCCTGAACTGACAGTACTGTAGCAGAATCCTGCTTGGTGATCCATCTCTGTCAACCTGCTAAAATGATAATGCCAATTAAGGCAAAGGAGTAATTGCCCTCCACTGCCTCTGATCCCCTGCAGACCTCAACAGGAGCCACGGTTCCAAATATGAATGAGACCTCAGGCCTCTAGAGGCCTTTGCCTGGGTGAGAGTGAGGACAGTTGGAGAGGTGGGGTGGGTGGAGGATGGAGATGGGTTGGAGGGTAGAGCTGGGGAAGGAGGGGTGATTTGTAACTTTTAACCTCCACTGATCACCAATGGCCTTGACAAGAAGGGAGTGCAGGGGAGAGGAAGAGATATCGCGCACAAACACACAGGCAAAGATGCCGGTAATTGTTGCACATGGTTGAACACACACACACTCGTTCAAGGTCGCTGTCACAGGACTTATGGCCCTTGCCACAGCACACAGACTCAGTGTGAGGAGCCTAATAGGAAGTGAAAGGACTATCTGGCAGTGGACTGTAACACCACTGATCAGAGGTGACACAGTTGCACTCGCAGGTCAGCCAGATAGCCATTATTACCACCGTCCCTATCACAAATTCTGAGTTATTGTCTTCCGATAACGTGCACAGCACATGGTTTAGATCTCAACATCTAAACAATGCTCTGTGTGGTTTTATGTGTCCTCTTTTCTTTTAGAAGACGAGAAGTTTGTTCCATTAGGTGTAGTGGCCGCATTTGAGATTTCTTAACGAACATTTTTGTGTCTCTGGGCTTCCAAATGGTTGTTTTAGGTTTGCAATTCAAAGCTCCAAATAAAGAAAAAATCCCAAACCTTCCACTGAAGAGCAAAAAGATTTGTATTCTCTGTGCTGGTGATTTTTGCTTTTTTCAAAGCCGCAATAGGGGAATAAAAAAATACTTTTTCTAATCATATCATATGCCAATCATATCTAATATGCCAAAGAGTAAAATAATGTGACTCACCAGGAGTTTCCATTCAGGCCTTTCTATGTGAAGTTTGCATGCTCTCCACATGCATGCACAGTATTTCGGCTTCCTGCCACATTCCAGAGATATCCATCTTAAGTTTATTGATCACTCTAAAATCTCCCGACAAGTGAGCATGAGTGGTTGTTATTCTCTGTGTTGGCCCTGCGATGGACTGGCGACCTGTCAAGGGTGTACTCTGCCTCTCACCGAGGAGCTGCTGGAACAGGCTCCAGCCCTCCTGCGACCCTGCACTGGAAAAACCGGGTTACCAAATGAGTCGATAAATGGGTTGTGTATGAGTAAATGGAAATCTATTTTTTTTTTTGTCATACTCATCTCCATGATATTACACTCATTGTTTTTTTTTTAAATCTATGGTTTAAAAAAAAAAAAGAAATTAAGAAAAAAAAAAGATATTACTTTTTTAAAATGGCTTCTGACGAATCATCCATCCCAGTTTTTTTTTTTTTCCAGTTCTGTTGCATTTAGATCTTTTTATGAGACCGACCTAAAAGATTGGGCTCTTATCTTAAAAGTTGATGCCCTCCAATATCAAAACACCTAAAATCCGAAAGTCTTAGCGTTTGACTAATTGTCTTGAAAAATGTTTGTTCTTCGTATTTTTCATTAATCACCTAATCAGCTGAGTGCCACATTCAATGCCACACTGCTAATGATCAAGGTAAAAGCCTGTCAAAGTTGACACCCCATCATCATCACTTAACAAGCGCAGTTTTAACTTCACCACCAACCAGGCAGCCACGACAGCTCATGCATCACAGCGTGCTTATGGCAGGTCTTGTGGCGAGCATATGTGTTTGAGTATATTATTATTGCTCAGGTTCAACAGTGTGTGGGTGGAAGGCTGGAAGGGGGATGAAGTGTGTAGGTGGCTGTTAACACAAGCGCCTTCACCCGTCATGACTTTGTGACCTGCAGCGTAGAACCAATGGGAGAGTGCAACAGTGGGGATCATGACAAGAGGCTACAGGATGGAAATCTCACTGTTGATCTCTAAAACATAGTCTTTTAAATAAATGGGGCCTCCCAGGTGTGTAATGGCTCTCTGTGAACCATGAAAACCTCTAGGACATGTGAGAAACACTTGTGTAATGCATGACAGACCGCTGTAGGAACACCAAAAGACCAGATAAAGTCTGCCAAAGAGACCCTGTGAGCTCCATCATAAGAGTAATGACCACCAAAGCCTCAATGTGACAATAATCTCCTGTAACTTCATCAACACAATTCATACCAGCAGGCCACCAAATGCTTTCAATATGTTCTGCATCATGATGTTTTCTTAGCTAAAATCGGTCATTGTAACAATACAGCACAGAGGCTCACGCAGAGGGTGAAGGGCTACTCTGCACCCTGTCGAAACACCTTAGCACAATGCTCCGAGCTAGATGCTAACATTGACTTATTACAGGAGAGTGTGCCGCCAAATCCATAATTACACTCCTTTTGTTGCCCCTGTTGTTGTTGAAAATGTAATTATGAAAGATGAAACACAGCCTTCAATGAGATGGCTGTAAAATAGCATAATTAATATGGGCTTTTGTAAGAACAATTCCCGCTTTACGGGAGCCCCACGTTGGCTGTGAAATTAATTAAGTGTGCCAGGATTTATGGCCTGCGCTTGGAAATGAAGAGAATTAATCGCAGGCTGAAGATGGATGGTTGCTGGAAAATGATGATGCCCAGGACCATGTGGGGGTAGGCATCTAACTGCTTTAGGGGGGCACTCCTGGAAAGGAATAAAAGGTTTTGACACAATTATACACCCCCAGACAACACCTGGACTAACGGTGGGTTGGAGTAGTTTTTGGGCCAGCCTGGAGTTATAATTCTTTTAAAATTTATTTACTTTTATACACCTTCAACCCACCTGCACAATTTCTCTGCAGCAAAACCACACAAGACCTCAAGATGGTGTTATTTTTGGTCAAATTCTTGGAGAGCAGAGTACTGTCATGTTGGTGATATTGCTTGGGTGTCATATATGACAAATGTCTTGATCACTATGTCCTCCTCTATTACTTTCCATTCAGGCAGATAAACAATAACCATTTAATTGGACACAATTATGAACATTATAGTTTAAACTCAATTATTCCTACAACCAACTTAAAGCTAATAGCATGTGACAAGCAGACAATTATTGACTCTCTGATCTTCACTTCCTCGTTATGTGAGATTTTGTAATCCAGATAGAGAATCATAATGTTTGTGTCTTCTAGGACATAGCAATGATGAGCATCATCACACATTTAAGTAAATACATAAATAAAGGTTGTAGCTGATAAATATTTGACTAAACAGGCCCGCTAAAACACATGGTCAAGTAGTAGACAGCTCAAAGCTACATTCAAGTGGGTTGATGGCATATAAAATCTCATTAAATGGACTCTGGCTCAGCTGTTTACCAATTTACACATTGTCAACTATGACCTCCTACAATGTCCTGAGTCCCAAAACAAGTCCTACTACACAACCTCCAACCCTCCTACAGCCTCTTTGCTCACTGTGTGTCTGTGTGTTGTAATAATGGAAGGCTAATTACCCACCTCCCCTGTCCCTGGACAGCGCCACGATGTCTGGGTTAGGACTCTGTGTGGGATGGTTCATGGTGGTAATTAGTTTGATACACACACATACGCACACTCACAGACAAGATAAATGAAGGCTGGGTGGGTGTCTGTTGTTGGACACTTGATTGGGCAGGTACTCGGGGAGTGTCGGTGGCCTCCAGAGCATGTCCGCTCTGATAATTATGTGCACCATTCGTGTGTGTGAGAGTATTTGTGTGTGCTTCTCTGCTGAGAAGAAACTCTCAGCCCCAAATTGCTGTCTCTTGTCTCATTGTCAGAGTGATTATGAAATATTGTTTAATTTACTGGGTGGTAGAGCCTTTCGTGATTTTGATGAATCGGACCTTTTATTTCTTCATTCCCTTTATTGTCTAGTGGTTTAGTGTCATGAGTTTGTGCACTCGAGTGTGTTGAGTGCTCTTGTGGTGTCCACGTGAATGAAAATACAAAATACAGAGTTAGAGTATGAAAAACAGAAAATATATATTGTGTATGAATTTCAAAAGTTTGGACACACTTTCTCATTGGATTTAATGGAAAAGTGTGCCAAAAGTTTTGACTGGTAGTGTAGAACAGAATTAGCGACGTTGCATGTTCAAATCACTAGGTGGATTTTTATTAGCTTGCTAGTTTTGAAATGGTGCATAAAGCTAAACTCAGCTGCAACATCATGCGGCACCCTGGAAGAAAAAAGTTGCAGAGTACGTTTTGGCCACAGGATGCTGCTGGGCAGCAATGGGCTCTGAAAGGCACAAAATAAATGTAGCTGTGCCATCAAATGAGTCAGAAACACAATTACGTAATTTGTCATATCAGATATCATCGCTTTGACAGGGACCCCTGATGTCAAACTTTAACACACTGATATACTTTAAGTCTGTCTTTGGGCAAGGCCTTACCCTGCTTCTCGGGCACCAGAACATAGCAGCCCACTGATCTCTAGTACATATTGAGGAATGAAACGCAGAGATGAATTTCTCTAGTAAAATTCTTATTATTGCTGTCACTAAGATGGTCTTCCATAGATTCCAGAGATATATATTTAAAAAAAAGATTTGATTGTTGACTACCATACGGAAGCAAAGCCTAACATCAGACCTTTAGGTTAATGCAATTTTAGGAATCAGTCATAACATGCAAGGGTTGTATCTATGAATCCAAGGACACTATGCACATCCTTTGGACCAGCATAGCACTTATCTGCCACTCAAAGAGGCCATCCCATTAATTATGCATCTTTTGGCCTTAGTGCTATTCAAATGGGTCACTTATATAAATATTCTCCCCCTGAACAGATATAATGAACCAGCCAGTTGCCAAACTAATATGATGCAATTTTACTTGTGCAGAAACCACACATGAATAATTTTAACATTTGGAGCCAAAAGTGTTCCATGCCATTTCAACATTGTCACATCTCTCATCCAGGGAGCTGAAAAAAAAAATGCTGCATTTTTATGTTTGTGCGACAAGAAGTTGCTGATATTTGACCTGATATTTGATTTTTATACTTATTTGTAAACAGCTTCTACGTCTACTTTTTCTTTTATTCTAGTAACTTGTCTGAAAGAAAGTAATTGGAAATTAAAAGCTTTAGTCTGTTTCTATTTCAAGCTGTAGAATTGTTTATTTCTGTAGTAAAGTTGTTGTCCGAAGGGAACGTCTTGTCCCTTGATCCAGCCCTCGTGGTCATTTACAGAACTACAGTTTGTTGCACTTATATGTTCAGCCTGGACAAGTTTTTCCAACATTAGCCTTCAGTTATATTTCAGTCAACTTTTGTTTTAAAGGCAGCAAAAAATATATTTTAATGTTTAATGTCACATCTTATCTATTTCTACCTAGATCTTAATATGTGCGCGATAATGAGGAAGTCATGTAGGACAGGCAGAACAGAAATAGCATGCACTAGTTTTTAGAAACTGAGCCAGTGTAGTACAGATGTGCACGGGAGAGAGGGAGGTGCAGGCCACTCTAATTGATTATACTGCTATCGACAGGGTGATCCAGAAAAACAGGCACTCACTTTCCCCTTGATTGAATTAAACACCTTTTATGGGGCAAATCGATGGAACGAAGATGATGGCGGGGGTGTGGTGCTGGGTGGGTAAAAGGGAGGGCAGACTGGAGTGTTATGATATGTGGAGGGGAGATCTCCCTTTATTTTCTCTGTCTTAAACACTCACTGACTTACACACATACAAGCTCACACAGAGCTTCTCAGGTGAGAGGTCTGATACCACGTTGTAATTCAGGCAAATCAATGCTTTTAAAGCATTTAGCTATGCCTGGTGATGAAGTACAGTCAGAATAGGCCCCGCCAAGCAATATATGCCCCAGACCCAAATCAATCATAATAACAGGCTGGGACAGTGCAATGAATAGACAGAAAGAAGACTGGTCCCCACTCATTCATTCACTCCTTTTATGGTTTGATCAAAGATGAATAGTAAAAAAAGAGGACTGCATATCAAGCAGTCGCTGAAAAGCAATACGGAGGAGCGTCTTCACTGTATGGGCCACAGTATGGACTTAGTATGGTCATAAACTTTCTTCACACCATACAACAGTCCAAAAAAGTGTTAATGCTGTTGATGCTTTTTATAAGTTTACAGTTTTGGGAAACTTGAATAATACATGTTATTATTGTCACCATCTTGTGCTGCCTGGTCTTAATTTGTTTGTTGGCAGGATAAACTCTGATATCCGCATGTTGTGATTTAAGAGGAAAAAAAAATATTGGATTAAGAATAGCTAAAGAGAAATTAATGAGCAGATTCATTTTCACCAACATAATATTATCACAGTATTTTTTGTAATGGCAGTGTTACCTTAGCGTTTAGCTGCAGTCTTCATATCTTTTATTCTCTGCAAATTATTTGTACTTTTCTAACTTGTCCTTATTTTGGTGGACTATATTTCAATTTTTTTTTTTTTTTTACCCCAGTATGCAACTATCACATTTTTTTCTTTTTTCATTCGCTCTGACATTAAGCTAATGAAACTTCTTGTTCATTCATTCATTTTCCTAACTGCTTAATCCAATTCAGGGTCGCGGGGAAGCTGGAGCCTATCCCAGCAGTCTTTGGGCGAAAGGCAGGGTACATCCTGGACATCTTGCCAGTCCATTGCAGGGCCACACAACCACTCACACTTAGGGGCAATTTAGAGTACCCAATTAGCCTATTATGCATGTCTTTGGACAGTGGGAGGAAGCTGTAGTACCCGGAAAGAACCCATGCATACACGGGGAGAGCATGCAAAATCCACACAGAAAGGCCACTGACCAAACCTTGCCCTAGCCAAGGACCAAACCAGCAACCTTCTTGCTGTGAGGTCACAGTGCTAACCACCATGCCACCGTGCAGCCCGGAACTTCTTGTTTTAACTCAAAATCTGATTCTTTCAGTCTAGAAACAAACCAAACCATAGTTTGAAAACTGAAAGGTCTGACAGCCAACACCAAACTACAACTGGAGCTACAGCAAAACTAGCCCAGTTTAGAAAAACCCAGTCTGTGGCCTCTTACTCTTTGTCACACTCTTTCCTGTCCAGCATTTCTCAATAAAGGCCAATACAGCCCACAAAATCTAGCAAAACAACAGGGCCTAAGCCCTGAATTACTGCAATTGCATGTACAGCGCTGGAGAGTTTCACTGAACAATTAAGTGTAATTCAGTCATAATTTTGTTTTCTTGTCGGACCTGAAACATCATCTTCTTATGTCTCTCCCATGATCGAAGAGTTGACATTTTCCCAACATTCTGTACAGACCTGATTTAGTTTGACTTTTAAATTTTTTGGGGTAAAAACAGTACCTTTTACACAGTTGTAATGAAGCAACCCACACCAAAGACATCTTATTGCCTTTTTCTTCAACACAGCTTTCCTCCTCACCCCAAACATCTAAAACGGCAATCACCTATTCTGAATCACTTGTACCAATGTCCTATATGTTTAAGAGTTTTCCCTGTAGCAGCATACCTGACTGAAATTACAGGTTAGTTGATTGGGTCATCAAAAGCTTTGTGCAGAACTTTACAGCAAGCTGTTGGAAAATTATTTCATTTGAGCCGGATGTGTTGCAGTAGGTAAACATCTGAAATTGCAGGACACTGACCCAAAAGATTTGGAGTTCATAACTGGTATACTACTTTCAGCTTAAGTTTGAATTAAAGACAAACAAAAGACACATTTTTAAACATTTGACTTATTAAAGGGGTCCATGCAGTAACAGGTCCAGGTTTTGGCGTGTGAAAGGGTGGATAAAAAATTACATCCAACAGTCATTATAAACAAAATTTGCAGAGTAGCAACAACCCTTGACTATCCAAGTGTTCACACTTGGATAGTCTGCTAGACTTAGTATGATTGGCGACTCCCACCTAGCAGTAACTACACTGGGAGTCTGAGGGAGTCTGGTTCCTCCTCCCCCTGAGGGTGGGTTTCCTCCTCCCCAGTTGTTGGGTCATCCTTTGCCAGAGTGCCTTCGCACACAGCTGCGGTTTCTGCAGGTGCATTCAGTACCCCAAAAGCTTCCAACTGTCCCACCTATAGAGCTTTAATCTGGCTCTTAGTGGCCTGTTTCGGGACCAACAGATTGAAATGATCTGCAGTCTGCACAAGATCAGCCTCACGGCAGCCATCAAGACCAGCAAGGGAGGGGGCAGCAACAAAACACTCCAAATTAAAGGATATAGCCATACTAAACTCCAATCACCAATCAGAACAATAAATCAAAATTCACACACACATCTCACGATGGAAAAGGGATCAGAGAGATCCCGGACGAGCCCCAAACTCTGCTAGGGCAACGGAGTTGAACAAAAGAAAGACTTGTGGCAAGGTGTTCACATGGACCAATATAGATTTATTGTCCAATGCGGAAGACGAGGCAAGAACAGACCAGAAATGGCCTCAAAATAGCCAAACCAAAAGGAAAATTGGCATATAAGGCATTTTCCCCAAACAAAATAGCACTGGTTTAACCGTAACAAAAAACATACAGATATAACACTACCAGTTTCACATCCACAAACAACAAGATCCAAGAACTACGAAAAAGAACTAAACAAGAGAAAACAATGCAGCTCTATCAAAGTCCTCTGGAAATTCAACAGTTTAAAATCCCAACGCCAAAGCAAGCTGAGGGCAGACCACTACTGAGCCAGTGGTTGCCGTTAAGTGAAGATCTCCAGGTGTCTTTTAAGTCCCGGCCATTAGTGGAAGCAGCTGAGATTGGAGCTCCAATTATCCAATGAGTAAGGAGGAGATGAGCATGTGACGGGTAGGACCAATCCCAGGCAGCAGGCAGCAATCAGACTTGTGTTTGAGCAAATGATTCCAGGTGAAGGTTGTCAGAATTAGCAGGCAGCCAAGGAGCAAGAAAACAGGCAGCCGTAACAGGGTGGATAAAAAAATTACATTCAACAGTCATTATAAACAAAATTTGCAGAGTAGCAACAACCCTTGACTTGTTTAATCTATTAAAACAGTACAACATTGTCAGACTTATTTTGAACCAAAAACAAAAGCCTAAAGCCTGTTACACACTCCACGAAAAGCGAGAAGTTTTTTCTTGTTCTCGAGGCTCCGAGAAGAAAAAGGTTGTCATTTTGTTCTCGCGGACATGTTTGAAGAGAGTTCTTGACACGCCGGGCGGGCAGAACTTTTTTCTTGCAGGGCTGCGAGAAGTATCGTGTGATTGGTCGGACATTTAAGGTGGGTATCGTTAAGACGGAGAAAGCATGAAGCGGAGTTGCTGCTTCCGTGTGTTTGCTGTTGCCGGCAAAACGGATTGTTTGATAAAACAGCTGATCGAGGTGGTGAGAAAGTACGAACATTTTTACATGCAGCACTCGGACCCAGCCACGTGCACAACCCACCCTGCCGTGGACAAAGTTGCTCGTTAAATATGAAACTAGAAAATCACTAAGAGAGTTGAAACCTCTGCCAAGCACAATGTTAAAGAATGCTTTTAAAAACTTCCTGGATCCAAACGGTGATCCGGATCACCACCAAAATTTACTTAGTTTCTCATTTTTACATTTGCAACAACTCTTGAAATATTTATAAAAATCAGTCTGTAACCTTTTGAGTTATCTTTTTCTTGTTCTTGCACCCTCGAGAAAAAGAACTCAGTTCTTGCTTCTCGTGGAGTATGTAACAAGCTTAAGGGTGCATTCACACTTGGATAGTCTGCTAGACTTGGTATGATTGGGGACTCAGTGCCACATTCCTCTGAACCGAGTTTGCCTTCATGCTGCACTACTCAATTTTTGGACCGTTTAAGTTACGTGTTCCATTAATGCCAAAGGCAACGCTGCATCAACAATTACTGAAAGAGAAGAATGAGACATACACAATGAAGAAATGTGTTCATCTGTTGGATAATGTTGGATGACTTTTGTCCACATAACAGCATAACATGGAGCTGCATCAGATTTAACCTGATCTTGAAATGATCTTTGGTTGATTGTTTATTTCTGTCACAACTTTTACCAAGTTCTTCCTTATCCATTTCTCTCATCCAGAGCTGCTTATCACCCCATTGATTGATTTAGATTACCCACAATGCCATGCGCTGCTGAACCCACAATGCACTTTCCTTTGTAGTCCTCTTCCTGTGGTTGATCCACTTGACCTGCATTTGTAAGTGGACTGAATCCGCTTTGATCTGAATTAAAGTTTGTTTGCACATTCACAATATGCCAAACGAAGGGAACGGTCTGTGCAAATGGACGAGGATTTCAGTCAAACACATCTTTAATCAGTACAGCAGAGCGATAAACTGGTGCTGAGTCTGCATCACTTGAGGCTGTTCATCAAACTTCCTTCATTTCCCTCTGGAAACAGACATGTGCAGCTAATGTGCAGGTGTTAATACCCCCTAAAAACCATTTGATGTGTAAAATTGGTGGCGTTCCCCTTTAACTTTCTTGTATAAGCCATTTGACTGATATTAGACATTGTCTATGACAACATATCCATGCAAAGTGACATCATCTCCACAAAACTGGCATAATCAATATAAACCAGGAGGCTGGTCATTTGAAAACTCAGTTGCAATGTAATTAGTACAACCTTAAATACAGAAGCAGAATATAATTATGTCATGTTGCCACAGCAACCACCCCCCTGAAACCCTCTGATAATACTCTTTACAATCAGCTCCCCATCCCAGACACCGGGTCCACCATGACCACATTAGGCACCAGTAGCTTCCTATGCCTGACCCCCAAAAACCACCATGCTGACTTCGTAGTCTTGCTTGTCCAATCAACACTGCTGTCAACATGGACCAAAACAATTAAAGTGTCTAATGAGCATCTTGTATAACACTAACGTGGCCATTAAAGAGCGTTTAAAGAGAGTACAGGGGTATCAGGTGGAGGGCTGCGGGTTAGGGTGTCACAGCTTATTAGTATTCAAGGAGTGTTTGGTTTCCATTAAAGCAGCATTCACTAGTGCCTCGGGTGTCCATGGATCCATTGCCAGCCATATGATGATTCACGCACCCAAGACTTTATAAACAGCTTTCACACCAATGAGAACAATCTAACCTCATAAAGAACACCTCGGCTTTCATTTGCAAATACAGATATATGCAGGAATAGAATGAGTAAATGAAGTGCATGTGGGATGTGTTTGAGAAAACAGTGACTTGACAGTATTACACAGGCACTCAGTTTAATACCCAGCCATAATATTGCTGAGGGAACAGGCCCAAGGCGCTACTCTCTTTTATTAGTCATTCAGTGGGATTATGGACACATTGCTTCCATTACCTCAGAGAGAGGAGCAAGAGCTCTGTCCTCCTGGGGATAGCCAAATAACTCTCTCACACACACACACAAACATTAATATACACTCTATGGCTCACATAGATTTAAGTTTCAGCGTGCCGGTGGACTCCCAAACACGCTTTATCACAAACACGAACACCAGCTAGTCTCTACCTCTTTTACCAGCTAAAAAACATGATCAATTCTGTAGGAAACAAAATGGTAACTTAATAGACCTGAGATAAATGCTGATGAAAGACATCAGAATGGAAACATTATTGTAGGACTTTATCAAAGGTTTAATCTGTGACCGATAGCAGAAAGGGAAGGTCGGGTCAGACATGCTCACAATAAATCGGCACATGCATTTAGACTTGCAGCCAGCAACACACACATACACAATGATGTCAACAGTGATGCAGTGAGGCTGATGGATGGCAGTCGAATGGGGGAGAAAAAAAAAGATGGGTGGAGGAATTTGATTTGTTTTGATGCAGTCGAGGTGGAGCAACCTCCCATCAATGCATCCAGGCATTAGATGCAAATGATGATAAAACTAAATCAGTTATTAAAAGTTAAAATTCTTTTATTTAGACAGATTACACAGTTGTGAGGACATTTTCTTTGTCTGTGTTGTTTTTTCTGTGGTGGATTATGTGACAGCGTGTCTTGACTTCAAAGCACCCCATCATGTTTCCACACTATAGCTGCATGACTTTCTAATGACATTGTACAGAAGACATCGTAATATGCTCAGAGGACGGGGATGTGCAGCGTTTAATGTTATTTTTCACTTTCAGATCAAATAAATGTACATTTAATGACCTTTAGCCTTTCATGTTTTTCAGAGTAAAAGTGGGAACTATAACTACAAGATTATTCTAATTAAACAGCTGACATTGTCAAGAGGCCGAGTAAAGACAGAAAATTTCCATGAAGGTTTCTTGTGCTCATTTTAAAATTTGTTTCATGTCATGTCACTGCTATACCTTATGCGTTTTTTTTTTTTTTTTAAGTAATGCTGTGCTTGTTCTGACAAAAAACGGGTTACACTGTAAAAAGAGAATAGTTGAATCAACATAAATTAATTGTTTCAGTTGGGGGCTACAATTTTTGCATTTAAATTTAATTAAATGAACAAAAGTAAGTTTTTATCTGTCATAAAAGAATGGGCTGCAGTTCAAATACTCTTTTAAAAATGCAAATCTATGTATGAGTCATAGATCAAAGATTTATAATGTGCACATGCATACATCATTATATCCCTAAAGGTGGCCCAGTGACATCACAATCTGAAACTTATGCTCAAACATTTGTCATTTAGTGAAAACGTGAGCAGGGGAAAGTAGCTGCCTGTTGACATCTATTCAGAGAATTAATGTGATCCAACAAATCTTGTTGTTTTATTTCATCCGGTGCCTCCATTATGTGCTTTTAGTCATTAAGGTTGATACTTAATGATGGACACCCAGTTAAAGTGCACCTTCAGTCCATCACTCATGATGACCTGCTCCCCATATAAAGTACACACATGCACCAAGACTTGTATGTGCACACATATTAATATTTACTCACTTAAACACACAAACACAAGGCACTGCACTCGCTCTCCTAAACCCCAACACGGGCATAAATTTCTCCAGCTGTGACTTAAAAGACAAATAGCCAATAAAAGTGCCAACATTGTTCACACGTATGTTTCTGGCACAATCAAATCAATTTCCTCTAAGTAGCCATAAACATGTTCTCTTTTAAAAGGTGAGAGAAGGGTCCCATTATCCTTCAGCCTCCTGGCCTGCTCCTCCACCCCAGAGGCCTCTCCATAGGGGTCAGCATCAAGGCTCAATCTGTCTCAGTCTGTTGGGCTATCTCTAGCCCTCAGACACAGAGAGTTCAGGACCTCAGCCATGTCCGAGCCTTCTGATCACAAGACTACGTTCATTCATCAGAAGCAGGCAGCACGGTGACAAAGAGATTGCCTGGCAGGGGTTACAGTCTGGGGAGTTACCCTGATCCTGCTGCAGGGCTCGGGCAGTACTACCGGCCTGTGGAGGCTTCCACAGGGGGCTCTGTTGTAGTCAGTGTTATTAATTTACATCTCTTGAGCAGCAAGAGAGGGTCACTGAGCAGCAGCATCTTTCAAGATGTAATAAAGTTCTAAAATGTCTAAAACATATTATCACATTACACTGATCATCTTTTTACTCTGCAATTTGTTGCCATTGAAATGCAGTCACTCTAGAGACTTCAAAGGGGGTACTAAGATTACAATTACTGTTGTTGCCCTTCCCACAGTGAATGATTGTAATTGTAATTGACCAAATCCACTTTTTGCATATAAACCCCTGGTAAAACATTCTACCCCCATCTTGCAAACCCTCACCCTTTCCCCTTCATCTAACCGTCTACGAAATCTTGGGCCTCCAGCTCACACTCATGGGAGTTGACACTCGGCTCCTACAAATCCAGTTAATATTCAATGGCTCATTAAAGATTGATTGCGAGCTGTAAAGGGGAAAATCACACATAAAACTGCACAAAATCCTGCCTTCAACTTGTAATTGCACTTTATGGAAGAGCTTTGGTCCTGCTTCTCCCCTGGTCCTTGTTAGTGAATGTTAGGGATGTATGGACCTGCACGGTGGAGACTCCAGTATGGCCCAGGTCGACCTGAACCCACCAAGGCTATAAACTCCAGGCCCAGGCAATCAGGAACAGGATTGCCCCCATGAGAGTACAGTTCATTTCTATTACTGAAATATTTAGGAGTCTGAGGATGTCCTAAGAGACAAGAAGAAGCAAATTCTGGACACAGCTCTGTAAACGCACTTCAAGTATTATCCCTGCATATCCCAGTCCGGCAGAGTTGTGTTAGTAGATAGGGGTAAGAAAAATAAGTCATGAATTATAACATATTTACATCTCGAAATAACATATTCAGTTGAATGCATTGCTTTGAAATAAATTATTTGGTTTTATTCTTTTTTGTTTTGTTTAGCTTTTCTTTCTACCGCTCTTGCTCTTTGTCCCTGTCTACCTGACTCCCTTGACCCTCCCAGTTTCCCAGGAGTCCCTGGCCTAGGCAACGCCACAAACACAATTTGCGTAATGTCATTTGCAGCATGGATGAAGGAGAAAAAGTCCTGGCTGTCAAAACCACCTCAACGCAGCAGCGAAGAAAACACAAACAGACACATGACAGATTCTTAGGTTTGTACAAATAGACAGTTCCCCAGCTCTGCTCACCTTTTCTCTCCTCCCCCCCAGCAGCATCTTACTCAGTCTTATTCTTGGTTTTTTTCCCGTCTTCAAACCATCCATACTGCCCCCTCACTCAGCCACTTTCCAAATGTCTTGCCCTCACCCCCTCCCCCTTAGGAATGT
Organism: Telmatherina bonti; assembly: GCF_933228915.1. Lineage (NCBI taxonomy): Eukaryota > Metazoa > Chordata > Actinopteri > Atheriniformes > Telmatherinidae > Telmatherina > Telmatherina bonti. Next base: position 25,485,150 of record NC_136622.1, read on the forward strand.
CACTTCCTCACTCTCACCATCTCAAATGGGCAGACATTATTACATTATTAAGTGTGTGTGGGGGGCAGAGTCACCTCATCAGATCTAATTAAATCAAACTGTCACATGATTCCCAGTCTCATGGACTGGACAAAGATGTTCACCTATTTCTTCTAGATGATCACAACAGTAGTCCCTGAAAGTTGGTGCATCTTTACGAATTTTCTATTTTTTCACAGAAATACACCATAAAAGATTATCAGATTTTCTCACAAGATCTAAAAATTAATTCAATGAAAAGAGAATTAAACAAGTCCAAAAATATTAAACTCTGTCATTTTTGACTCAGTAAAGATTAAATTTACCTTTGTCATTAATTAATTTTGAAGGAAAATGTCTCTGTGTGGATTTATGATTAAGTGGATCATGGGACAAAATAACATATTGTTCTGTTAAAGAGTCCTCCAAAAAGGAAAATATCTTGTATATCCTGAGCAGGTCATAGTTCTGAAAGAACCTAAAGCTATCAGTTTGTGTGAGCAAATGTACGAAAATAACTTTTAAGCTGGTTAACATAGATGGATGCTCTAAAAATCCTTCAAATTGATGTGCTGAGCTGATTTTGTGAAGTTGTATTTATTTAAAAATGTTGTAATATATGTTTCAACAGATCAGATGATCAGAAGATTGTCATTGTTTTGTATTGGACCTTTTCCTTTATGGTTTATGCGCTTCAGCCCTCTGCTTCTCCTTCTGGCATCATATAAAAAATGTTGGACCCTTTCAATCATTGTCTCAATCAATGAAGATGATTGGACCAGTGAACAGGAACACATTGGGTTATAACACCTCCAACATGCTCTGCACCTGATGTGACCCTCAGCCAACCAGTCTGCTCACGTCCCATTTGTCACCACAAATTTTTCCTGAAACATGGGGACAAGATTGAATGGGCCGGCATGGAAATATGATTTCAGTTCACATTGTTAACTCACCGGGGAGCACCTTTTGCCAAATTCTATCAAAGTGTGCAACTGTGTATTAAATGACTATCAAAAGACAGGCCATCATTTTTCATAGTGTAACGACGGTGTCTTCAGAACGAACCCCTGCCGACTTCTATTGATCCACTGTGAAAACGTGTCAACACCGGGTGCAACATCCACAGACAAAGAGGACAGAGTTCTTCAAACATGAAGTCTTGGTTAGTAAATCAGAGGACTGTACGGCACGTGCAGAGAGCTGGGTTAATAAAGCCTCTTGCTTCATGTAGAGATGGAGAGGAGACCTCAGTCACTTTTCTTCCCACGCTACGGCCAACAGTTTGGCGGTCTGCTGTTGTGATCCATATTGAAGCAGCTGGGCGTTGGGCTTAGAGTGGGCGGCGGGTCACGGATCTCGGGATGACGAAACATCAGAATCTCCCACAGCATAGTATGGTGTCTTCAGTGTGTAGGAAGAGAGTTAGTTAAAGTTTAACCAGCCCCATCCTGTTCTCCATAACCCTCCATCAGCCAGCCAGAGTCAGGATCAGCCCCGTGGCCTCCACCCCCACTGACCCCCTCTCTGTTAGGGACAGAAGTGATGGATCGCCCCTGCCATTGTGCCCTGCAAGGGAACCGCTGCAAAGAGAAACTCTTGGTTGATCTGACCCTCTGAGTTGGAGTGGACAACACAACACATTATGACAACCCTCCCAAATCAGAAAACCAAAAGGAGAATGCATGACATAGAAATGATCTCACCCGCCTACATGAGCTGCTTCTCTCCCTGCTTTTCCTTTACTTTTAGTCTATTTTCACCCCAAGCCCTCATAAACTATGACAGGAATGCTTTAGAAGCTGGTTGAGGAGCATAAAAAGAACAGAGAAAGTTGGGCAGAAAAAGAAAAATGAGAGGTGGAGGAAAGAGACGGCAAGCAGCTGTGTGGAGTGGCAGGGCGCGCTGCAGATGACAAATGGCACTGGATGAACTCATGATATTGATGAGCAATCAGTCATCTAACCATGCTATCTGTGTCCCAAACCATGTGTTCAGTAGTACAGGGTGTAGCATTGTTGCAGCTGTTTTTATTCCTGTTTCTTGTTTTCAACTTGAAAGTTTGGCTTACAAATCTAAAATGGTTCCTAATTACAAACAATTTATTCCTGAAAGGATAAAATACAGATGTTCACTGTATATACTATATGGTAACCATACAATTATTTTTTTTACTAAGTTAGATCAACTAAACTGTACTTGGCTTCAAGCTCATTGCTTAAATTCACAAAATTTGTCAAATGATCCATCTGAGCATCAAATGAATCATGATTAAATGAAGCTCCGTGTAAATTCAAGATAGCAAGAATCAAGAATTGGCTTTGATATCTGAAAAGTGGTTTAAAGACTCCTCATGATGATGACAAAAGGAAAAAAAATCCTGCTAATTTGTAATGGTCCTCCCCTTGATTATTCCCCGTTTCCCTCGGGGTGAGTTAGCAGAGTTAATTTTACTGGTTTGTTAAGGGAACAGGATGTCAAGCCCTGACAAGGAAAACGTAATGATGCAGAGGACATGGGTCAAGTTTAGCATTTGCAGGAGAAAAAAAAATCTTCTCTCTTGTTTGTAACAGTGGGGTCAGTGCTCCACCCATCTGGGTCTAAACTGGAGACACTGGGTGTCAGCAGGTGACAGAGAGGGGCAAACTACACGCCTGAGTCTGGGGATGTGATTGCGGGTGGACATGTGTGTGTGGGTTGTGGGGTTGACACACACGTGCGCTGCACCTCTCTCAGCTGACTCTGAGAATATGTTTGCGTGGGACAAGTCCACCAAGACCCATCCATCAACTAGGTCCAAATGCGCCCTGCGCCGCTGTTGACATGGGGTTAACAACTTGACACTGACAGAGGTGGGCGAGGCCTGTGGCAGAATGGAGACCGAGACAGAAAGAGAGATGGATTGGACTGTGATCGACATTCAATTTGAATTATTACAAATATTTCCATCTAGCAGGAAAACGAGAACATTATCAAGTGAACATGGTGTTTGATGAAAGAGTGCTTTCCCCCCACAAAGCACAGAAACAGTTTGATCAAAACTGTTTACACACAAACTGTATTAGCTTTTGAGTGACTGCTCAGTGATGCAGACATGAAAACAAGTAGCGATGCTTCTCTTCTTGACCTTGTTGGAAGTGCAAAGGGCTGCTATTGGTCTAAAGAGGCAAGCTTGTCAACCTAGCACCCAGAGATGAGTTATGTTAGAATTGTACATGAGGACATAAAATGTCCTTCCTCTCAGTAATCACTGTGCATTATTACACATTAAATATGCACTAATGTACAAATGATCAATTCTGTGGCAAAACGAGAACCAAAAAGTGATTAAAAACTTTTAGAGAGCATTGATTGAAAAACTACTTTGTGGACCATATGGAGGAAAAAACAAGCTGCAAAAACAGCTGTAAGTCAGGGCCTGATGAACAGCCGGGGGTGTTCTCAGATTAGAGTCTCTGTCCAACAGAGGCTGAAAATGGAAGGTAAATCTCTGAGTGGCTGTGGCAGAAATGCAGGTAGAAGACAGCGCATGGGAAATGTAGCGTAATCTCAGTCTCAGCCATGTTATCGGCCAGGCTTTTTAACACAGGGGCCAATTTAATTGCACTTAAAGCAGAATGGCAGGACATCAATCTTGATGAGTGGATCTGCATCACAGCTCTCCCAAGCCAATCTATCACTATCTATGCCTCTGGGTACCCCCCCCCCTCGCCCTCGTACTAACACTCCCATACATGCAAACTCTCTCTGGATGTCCCATCTGCATGCTCACATCATCATTTTCTTTTTCCTAAAATAAACTATGCACTTTTACATCTGTAACCTGGAGAAATGATCAACAATAAACTCATTTTAAATTGTTCTTGTCTTTAAAAGACGCGGGACATGATATTTTGTCATTTCTTGTCTTACCACGATGTGTGCCCCTCATGATGTGTGATGTAAAAATATGTTTATTGAACACAATCGCAATATGAAAAGCAACAGAGAAAATGAACAAACACACCCTTTAATGTACTTCATGCACAAATGGAGCAGATGTCAGAGGTATTTCAGATTGCAGTTTGTAATGACAATGGCTGCTAAATGTTTTATAGCTTTAGAACAATACAGACATGTCATTTAGCAATAAACAGTGTCCGTTAAAATCCCCATATCTTGATACTTAATGAATAAATGTGAAATAAAAAACAGAACCTAAATGGAGCTAAAAGAGAATAAGGACAATCTAGACAAACCTTAATTCTTAAAGCTGAAGACAAGAGTTCTGTGGTTAGAGAACGGTAACTACATCCTGTGCCCGGAGCATCTTGAACTCTTAGTGGCTAAGAAACACTTAAATACAGAGAGCACTGGCTTCATCAAGGCCATAAACTGTAAAGAGGACTTATCTAACATTGAGAGGTAGGGACAGGGCCTATAGTAAGAGGAGTAATGATCCCTTAATGTGGTGGCTCCCTCGACCACTTGCACTCTTTCTGTCCACCCCCTTCCTCCCCCACTCCCAACTGCTACATTAGCAGGGATAATAAATGAGACTACAGCATCACAAGCATAAACTTTTTATGACCCACCTAACCAGCCTTATCAAATGTGGATGTGATTACTTCGCCAGGTGACAGATGGAGAGATGGATGGACAGTGGTGACGGAAGGGATGAAGTTCATGAGGGGAAACTTTTTTTTTCTGGTGGAAATTATAAATAATAATTTTATATCATGCTCATAAAGGAATGATGAGTGTGGAAAGTCAGAAGAGGAACTGTTAAAAATAAAGGATGAGGGGTAAAAGAAATGAAGAGGGGGATGGGGTGGGGGGTGTCTAGAGTGCTGCTCTGGATAGTTGCTGTGAATGGGCTGGTAAGATGGAGTGGACAGGCTGTATAGGCCTTGTGAAAGGCACCTTTCTCTTCTACAAGATAACTTTGATCCCTCTTGTTTTCTTCAGCACTCAGCAATATTGTTGCACAGCAGTTTGTAAATCCTGAATCTGCGAAAGAAGACCAGAGGTGGAGATACTCCTCCTCTTCTATACTTTACTGATAATAGATTGCTTCGATATATCTGTATCTATATGGTTTTAATCAGTCACTGAGAATGAAAAAAACAAAACTGCATTCACAACCCCAATGTATTACAAAGTTATAAACATCAAACTGATAAGTATTTAATTTTCTCCACCAGTAAAAAACAAAAATACCTCTAAAAGTATCATATAAAATATAAGTTTAACCTTTATCATATGCATTGCTGCTCACTATATGGAGAAATTGGAGATAAGGATTAGGTTTTACCTATATGAAGAGAAAAAGGAAGTCTGTGGAGGATATTTGTTTAGACTAATCCTTCATTGTCTTTTCAACACTGATTGCCACACCAGGATTTTCAGCACGCTTCATTAAAATGTGTTTTCCTACTTTAGAATCATACAGCACATGTGGTTCAATGAAACAAAGCCAAGTTATTGCTGCCGCTTCCTGGCTTTGATTCCAGCCTCGGCTCTGTGCTGCACGTCATCTCTCAAGTTCTCTTCTCTATTCATCATCCACTGTCTCTAAAAGAACAGGAGCAACCCCCCCCCCCCCCCCCCCAAAAAAAAAAAATACATGTACAATTAGCTTTAATAGCTCATTGACCTGTGAAAAAGTTTTCAGCGTTCAGATAGCTGACCCTTTTCTAATTGTTTTTTAAATAAATAAAATGGGATAAAATAAAAAAAATTGGATAAGTTTAAATTAATCTCATTGTATTGATTTGCCAATTTTTAATTCCCTTTTTAATTAAACACAGAATTTGTATATTATATGTTAAGATTCTTCATAGTTGTATAATAACAGGGTTGCTTTTCATGTTGGACTTTTATTTTGTTAACACATTTCATAAAAGTTGAAACTGCCAACAAAAGACAAAAGTTTAAAACATCTTGTTTCAACCTCTTAAAATTTCACCAAAAATGTTTTTATGTATGAAAGACTTGTAGACAAGCAATTGAATTACTTTTAGTGCACCTTTGGTGATGTAACAGGACAGCTTGTGCAGTCTGCTATGGCTTGTAAATTGCATTTGCAATGGTCTGAATAGAATAAGTGGGACCCTACAGCTACAGCTGACCTAAGCTATTTGATATCAAAACACAGTGGCAAATGTCTAAGATACACCGCCATGCATTATTGTTCATAACATGGCAGGAATGCAGATCTATGAAACATTTTCTCTACAGCTTAATCCAGTACAGGGCCATGGGGGAGGTGGAGGCTGCCCAAGCAAATGTGAGGCAGGGTACACCCTGGACAGGTTGCCAGTCTATTATACGACCAACAAAAAAGAAAGACAAACACAAACTTAAGCTCATATTCACTTATTGGAAGAATTTAGAGCAGGGGTGGCCAACTCTGGTCCTCAAGAGCTGCAGTCCTGCACGGGTCAGTAGTTTCCTTGCTGCAACACACCTGACTCAGATTAATGGGTAATTAGCAGACTGGTGCAGAGCTTGACATCAAACTCTGCACCAGTCTGCTAGTATAGTCTGATGCGCATCAGGTGTGTTGTAGCAGGGAAACTTCTGTGTGCAGGACTGCAGCTCTCGAGGACCAGAGTTGGTCACCTCTGATAAACCTTAGATGCATGTCCTTGGACTGTGGGAGGAAACCGGAATAACCAGAGAGAACCCAACAGAGGATCCCTTAACGCTGAAATAATATTAACAATATCATGTAGATCATATAGGTTCTAAAATATCATTCTTTTATCCATACCATTTTAGCCAGACAGTGACAAATTATAATCTGCTCACATATAACATCACAGAAGAACTGTTTCCTACTGAAAACATTTGGTGTATAATAAAGTATGACAAAGTTGTCCCTGAAAAAAAGTAGTCCCTCACCTGTTCCTGATATTTTTTTTAATCAATAAACAGTAAAAGATCATTTTGAAGTTAATGTTGAAGTTAATGAATTTATATTGTTACAGAAATGCAAAGACGTCTGCAAGCCTGTTCAGGCAACTCATGCAGTTTTGCACTTTTTGTGATTTGCCTCATGTTCTAAATGTCACTCATTACACATATTCATCCAATCTGCACAGCCCATTCAGGATGCACACATTCTGTCTTGTACTCTGCCCTGCCTACCTCTGCTGCTGCTGTCTCACAACCAGATAAGCTGCCTGCTTTTCATGCAACTATTGCTGCTGCTGCTTAAACGCCTTGTGCTTGCTTTTCTACCTCACAATCCACCTGTTGGCCCTGGAAGAAAGGAGTTCTACTCACTCTAATGTGAAACTGAGAAAATGTGTTTGTGAGAGTGATGGAGGCTTGACATCAGACTTTTATAAACATTCGCAAATTGTGTGATTGAACTAAATTTTAACTGATTTGAACTTTTTAGAACTACAGCATCTGGTCGCCTCTGGTACATAAATTATTTATCTTTAGATAACTTTCAAATAACAGGATTTTAAAGTCTGCAAATTATTACTGTCAGTTTTTTGTTTCCATTTTACGCTACATCCCAGTACTTTTAGAAACACGGTTGGAGACATTTCAGAAGTGTTGCAAGTTCATGTACTGCAGAAATCACAGTAACGGTCTAAATCAAAAGCACATAATGAGAAATGTGGAAAACTAACTCTCTAATGTATCTTTTGATTTTAACAGAGACCTTACATGTTCTTCACTGTCAGTGAACACCTTGCTATGTTAGTCATATGACTGATTGGGTGGATGCATTGCCAACATGTGTGATATGTAGTTTCTGTGCTGCTTCATTAACAAATGGCCCAAGTATGAAGAGAACAGATTAAAGGTAATTAAAATGACAAAAACACACCATCATCCTTAATGCAGTTGTAATGATGGCCTAAGTATAGCGAAAAGCCAGTTCCCTCCTCTTTTCCTTCCCTCTTCTCTTCCTTCTGTCCAGCTCAGCTGTGGCTACGGAATCATTAACCTGCTCTGTGACTAGGATGTGCTGACAGAACACCGCTTTTGTGTTTCCTGTCATCTTCAGGAAATCAGGGTTTTCCCTGCTGTCGAGGTAAAGAACCACTGGGTGATGAGCGACAATCCCTCTATGTGTTCTTTCCTTTCTCTCTCTCTGTCTCTCTCTCTCTGTCTCTCTTGTTATGTTATTTTTTTCTTTTACCTTTATTCTCGTTAGCCTTCTCCGTGGCCATGTACGCTCCATATTCATAAACGGTCCATCAAAACATTGTTAATAAAAATATGATCATCCTGCATTTCAGGTTCAATTCAGCTTGAAATAAAAATGTGGAGACAAGAAAAATGATTTTGCAAGTCCCACATGAGAAAGCACCACAGTACTGTTGCAAGTATTGTCAGGGTTCCCTGTCATTTTGACCACCCTTGTGTGTGTGTGTGTGTCTGTGTGTGTATGCCACGATGCATGTGATGGAGTGGATATACTCTGTCATGAGCAGCACAGCGTTGACGCTTCCTTTACATGGCAGCTGCAAGGCTCAAGTGATGTATCAGAGTCAGCAGAAGCATTGATCAGAACCAGGGTTAATCATTGCTCTGGGAACCCAGAAGAGATAGAGGCTGCCTGGGGAGAAGTAAGCAGGGCGAGTGGGCGGCTGCTCCACAGGAGGCCTGCAGCTCTACAGTGAAAGAATGCTGCAAAAGGACATCGCAACTTATCTGCTTGTCTCCGTGTTCAACTATCAGCTGTTTATCAAATCAGAATCTTTTTGGAACTTCTTAAGTTTTCCACATTTTGCTATTGTGGATTTACAATATTGACCGTGAAAAATTAGGCTGTTGGTGTGATTTATATAAATCTCCACATCTCATATTCTGCAGTAGTTGTTAAATCCCCTGCAGTGACAGCCCAAAGTCTTCCTGTCAATTATGTTTGGTTCAAATTTCCTTTGATAGTATCTCCCACTCTTCTTGGCAGAAGCATCACCAAGTTGGATCAGGGGCATCAGTGCACAACCAGTGTTAGTACTCCTTGGGGATGCTCTAATGGCTTTCAGGTCAAAACTCTGGTAGCCTATGTTCTTTTTCATCCTGTCCGTAGCTCGGGAGGTAGAGTAGTTGTCCTCAAATCATTGGCTTAATCATTCAACTACACCTAAACTGGACGTTTCAGTCTAATATTTTGATGAATAATAAGTAAAAACAAAACAAAATCCACATTAAAATTAGTCTAAATCACATCAAAATTTGGAAAGCTTGAAAAGCCTTTTGCTGCTTAATATAAATGCATTTTAATGTGTGTGTGTTTGTGTGTATGTGTGTGTAAGTGAGGGTGCAAATGGAAAAGGTGCTGGTAAGACCATCAACGCAACCCCTTTAACATAAAAATGTGAGCAACAAGAAGCCGGATTTGTGCAGTGTCTACTCAGCAGTACCCATTCACTCCACTGAGCTTTGGAGTTAATAATTCAAAAGAAAGCAAGGAAAAGAGGTTGGAGGCCTGAGTGATGACAGGGAGAGTGAAAGGATGGAAAGAGTGACCACAGTGGTGGGGAAGAATGGAAGAGATCCATTGAAGGATAATAAAAAGAGATACATAAACTTGAGGGTAACTGCTTAGAAGATGGCATGACATACATTAAGTTGTGTATTAATCTCAAAATATACAGATTACAGCAACCCCACTTCTCTCCATTCTTTTCCTCTGTTACTACCCCTCCCTCTGAACTATGACCTGCTGTTATCACCATCACAGGTCCCCACATCAAAGTCCAGGAAGCTCCCTCCAAAAAAAAAAAATCACCTGTGAATATGTGGGGAACACACATGAACTTACAAGTAAGTGGTGGTACAGTCACACACGCCTGCGTATTTATACACACAGCAACTTGAAGGAATGTCAGCAATGCCAGCAGGAAGGATGAGGGGCAGTGGGAATACAAAGAGGTTCATCTCCTCAGAGGGGAAGAAAAACAGGGCAATAAAACCATCATGTCAAACCAGGAATCTGCTGATGGCACACATACATATACACAAGTTCAGAGAGACAAAAGCGGATCTGTCAAGCAGATAAAGCCATCACTTCTCCTTTTCATCCCTGGTTTTGTCCAGAGGCGTCCCCCTTTCACCTCTTCACTGCCCCGCCAACACTTGTCAGGCAAGAGAGTCATTAATGTTTAGCTGGGCAGTGATGACAGCAGTGACAGCACTCATCTGTCTATAAGGACAAGATGAGGGACAGGGACAGCCCATCTAAGGCTGCCACTTACAGGGAGGGGGGGGGGGGGGGGGGGGGGGTGTTGGTGCTTGGTGAACAGGAGAGGGACCCATCTTTCTTTGCAAAGTTAAAGGTTACATCACTAAGGTGGGCTGTAAAATGATGCTATTGTCATCTCTGTCCTCCCCCCTGTTTACATCTTTCTGTCCATCCACCTACGCAGCCCCCACCCTTCCTCCATCACCCCCACTCCTCCACACACTTGTCAGCAGTTTAATTCAGTACCTGCAGGTTAGTTACTCATTGAGCTGAGGAGGAACTGCAGTCAGGGGAAGTTTATGGACGGCTGTCTACGGGCAGACACTGGTGGGTCGGGGGAACTGAGGTTTGACTGACAGATCTGCCTGCATCGTCCATTCCCTCCTGTAAAGACACAAAATACAAAGCACAGGAAGTGGAGGGAGGTAAAAAGCTTTGAATACGAATGGTACACTACAGGGGCGGTTAATAATTGGACTATTAATCTGAGAGACAAGGTGATGCTGGCTTTTCTTTCATGTGTTGCTGAAGCTCTGACATTACAGATGAATGTCTGATGGACTGCCAATAAGACACTCAGGCCAGAGTTCAGAGCTCAACAAAAACAGCAAGTTTCAATTTTACTTTTCAGGAAAATTGAAACTTTTACTTTAAAATAAAAATGACCACTTTGTTTTTCAGCTGTTGTTTCTATGGTGAAGTGCATACAAATGAGATGTTTTGTAAAAACCTAAAAATCAGATCAATGAATGCCGAGTATTATTGTGTTGGTACTACTGCAACTGATGTTTCCCTCCATCTTTCCACATACGTCACAAGGTAATTGAGAAGGTGCTTTGACTGTCATGACAAGTTAAGTAGAGGGAGGGAAACCATTGTCTTCCAAATCAGCTGTCAGTGTTTCTGCTGTCAGCACTTTGACTCACTACCTGGCTGGTTAATCATCGAGCCACTGCAGGCTGCAGGCTGCTGGAAGTGTATGGCCCACTGTCACACAGACACCCCTCCTCTCTCTCCTCCTTCCATCATTGCTACAACAGGACAACATTTGACTGACAGATTAGCAAGCACTGGCGCTTTTTCTAAGAAAGACGGAGGAAAAACAGGGTGGAGAGGAGTGATTGGAATTGACGAGGACTTGCAGTGGAATTGTGGGGCCAAGGAGGTGTGCGTTTGTGTGGGTGGGTAGGATGGAGGAATAGAGGTTAACAGGTCCTCTCTGAATGTGTGCAGAATGATGCAAGGTGTGTGTGAACTCAAAGATTTGCACACATTTTCAGTAGAAGATGTGGAATGAGAATGCTTATGGTGATGTACAGTTGTGAGATCTTAAGTGAGTGAAAATTGAATGGATAGCCCATCATGTGTGACTCTATCCTCATATTTGTAAAACTACAAAAATAAACTCAAGTGATGTCTTCACGTCAGATCATATTTACTTTTAGTATGCCGGACCTTGGAGAGGAAGCAGAGACGGTCTTGACAAATAATGAGGATTCCCATGAAAGTGAAATTGCCTCCCCTATTGGGCATTGATGCTGCTACAGCCAACGTTTGCAAACCCCCCCTTCCGGATAGGGTTATCCCCACTCCAGTCCTCTTCCCCCCTCCTCTGATTCCCTCATGCACGCCCACTGAGGTTTGATTTCAAATGGAAAAATTAATGGGAGAATAATAGCCTTGGGCCTTGCTCTCTTCAACACGTCTTAGTTGGTCTATAGGGGTAGGGGAGGGGGCCTTGTTGTAAGACTTAGATCAATTTACCTCAGTTGGCCTGATATTCTATTGTGACACACACAAACACATACACTGGGGACTTTTCCCCATCCCGCCTCCTTTTAAACCTTAGAGGGCCCAGCTTTCAAATATTAGCACAGTAGCTGTGCAGATTTCAAATAAATAAAGGAGCAAATGATTAACAAATCTCCTGGTAGTTATAGCAATGTGTTTCATATTCATTTTCACTTCCAGGAGAATATTTCTGCAGAAACAGTGAATTTGACAACTTTCTGAGCTGAAAAACATGATAATAAAATGGGTTGATTCTTCTTACAGCAGTTTTTGCAAGCAGATTCAGATACAGGAATACAGTAGCAACAAAAAGGAATCATTTATTGTCTTCTTTATTGAATTGAGGATACTCTTAAAAAAAGTACTTTTAAGATGACCTGAGTTATACTTACTTCTCCGAGTATCTCAAGCATAATATTTAATTACAGCTGTCAGGTTTTAGAGGGCAAAAACACAAATTTTTCAGTTTCACTTCAGCTGATACAGGGCCAAGTTGGTTGCAGGCGTGATTAAATCAAAGTTAAGAGTTGATGCTCCCAGGCTAGCAACACAAAAAGTGTGAATTTGTGTGTGTGTGTGTGTGTGTCAGGCTAGGGTAGGGGGTCGGTTGTTGAGAGTTTAAAAGCGGAAGATGAGTTGGTGTAGAACCAGTATTGATGTCGGGGAAGCCCACTGGCACTTTCTCTTCAAACATTTTAAAGGACCAACCTGCCGAGCTGCAGTGCCCGGGTGGCAGGATTCCCGCTCTTCCTGTTTCTCCTGACTTTGAGGAATTTTTCGGTGAACAAACTCCCAGTGCTCTTCTCACACACCCCACACCTCATCACAGATACCTGCCTCAGCAAAACTTGAGAACGATAGACCAAAAGAGAAAACTTTCCAGGCATTTCACAAGTTCCCATTTCTAGTCACCCAGAAATTCAGAAGATAAAATGTTCAGACTATATATGATCACAGTTGCAGATAACTCTGACAGCAGCAGATGATGGATAGGAGCTAGTCTTCTGGATTCCCAGATGACTTGTAAAACACCTCCTTCTTCATGACAAAACCTCTGCGCTGCAGGGTGGTTGTGTAACCGTTCATATCTGAAGAAAATATTCCAACGTGATCCAAATTTAGGTCTTCAAAATTCAGCTAACAATGAAGGGCAGTGGCCCTGCGATGGACTGGTGAGCTGTCCAGGGTGTACCCTGCCTGTCGCCCAAAGCCAGCTGGGATAGGCTCCAGCTTCCCCGCGACCTTGAATTGGATTAAGCGGTTTAGAAAATGAATGAATGAATGAATGAATGAAGGGCACAACGACAGGAAGGACTCCTCCGTGTGAGTGTGAGTTCTGCTGGACTTCAGCTTTTAGAGACTCAGTCCTTCAGATTCAACGGTCTCACAGAAGTCTTCACTGTACCTGTGTGAACCTTAATCATGTGGAGTGCAGTTTATACTGACCAAGGGGTATACACATTCAGGAGTACTGTACGACAACAGGGCCATTAATAAACACAGCCTAAAGGGTGGAAAATGAAATTTACAATACGCAACAGACTTGTGAAACAGTGTCTAAATTAGACTGATGGCATGACACACTTATTCTTTAAAACAAGCTGGTGTCACAACTCTCGCGATGTCTTTAGGCAAATGTAGCATTAATTGCTGCCTCCATAGAGCCTGCAGACTGCACACACCATCTACTCGCGCATCAAAGAAACCACGCTGAACTTTATGAAATTTTTATTCAATGTGTTCACTTCTCCACAGCCACCACCCCCCATCTCTTTCTTCCTATTCTTACTCCCCACCTTAGCCCCCCTTTTCCCCTTTTAAGCTGCGCCACCAAACAGACAAGAAAGACTTCTCCCTGCCATGTTTTTCGGCTCAACTTCCTTCCTGCCCAGGAGCACTGGAATATCTCGTTAGAGGAGTGATGTTAGCTGTGAGAGAACGATCTGCCAGGAGCAAAAACCTGAGTGGGGGGGTGGGGGTATAAAGACATAAAAATATAAGGAAGGGGGGCTTACATCAAGAACTTTAGTGGTTGGAGATTCTCTTTAGAGCTGCATGTTAAAATGTAATCTCATCTAGCTGTGGTGATTAGAAGCAAAAGGCTCTAAAGGAAAGTGATGTGAGCATTTCCTCTCCCTGTGGACAATGAACACCAAAGGGCCCAAGTTTCATCACAAAGTTGGCTCATGCAAAACACACCGCAAGATCATTGTTGGTACGCCACTTTCCTGATTTCTAATATAACCGTTTGTTGTTGTTGTACATTGTAATTCACAACAAATACTTCTGTTCCAAACATCCCCCCTCCTCTCTCTTGAACATGAAAAATCAAGCACATCAAGTTTGGATGCCCCGTCCAAACTGCTTTGGTTTTAACTGCTTTCGCTTATGAACACACACACACACACACACACACATTCTGTGGTCATCCATCAGCGGCAAGTGTTGTTTCTTCCCCCACATGCTCATACACACAGGTATAAATCACTGCGCCTGATTTCCGGGGCCAGGGTTTAAATAATTAAAGGGCTTTAATTTATCAGGATTTAGCACCCTCTGACAGTAGGGCTGACAAAAGAGAATGAAAGCTATATCAAGAAGGAAAAAAACGTTCTTACATATTAGGAACACACACCAAAATTATTGCACGTTTCTCCAGGACAAAAAGAAAATTACCATTTACAGAAAAGCAAAGTGGAACCTAAGACTGGATAAAAACGCCATGTGTTGCTATTTAATCTGTTAGGAGTTTTATTTACCTGTTTGCAGAAAACAAATTCATAGCCACTGTGTGAAGATTTGTATTACACTGCAAGCTCCATGTGAGACAATTACAAGTTACGGGAAAATGAGAGACAAAATTCACATTTAAAATTAAAACATATAAAAGAAATTACACAATTTGTAAATTCACATGCTATCAATTTTAGGAAGCATCTAAACAATAAAAAGGATTATTGATGTGGTGACAAATTTGACAAACTGGAGTGCTTTTTTCCTCCTCTTTTTTTTTTTGGAAAGATTATCCCAGAAACAGTTCATGAGAAAACAGAGTACAGAAAATTACTTTCATGTCGTCTCATCAACTGCTCAACATGAAAGTGTCATTATTGTGTTCAAACTATGAGAAGCTGACTGTAGCCCCAGGTTGCAAATACCCAGGCCACTTTTTTAAATTCTGCATTTAAACAAAACCAAGACATAAAATTACAAAAGAAGGAAAAAACCCAAACACTTATAGAATGAAATGTGGTCAATGTGTTGCAAAATCAGAGAGGCTGGTGGATGTCAGAGTCAGGGAAAGGTAGAACTCTACTGCCCTCCTGTGGCTATAAACATGCAACTAATTTCTTACCAAATTCAAGAGGAAAAAAAATCACTTTACTGAACAACAATAATGCACTCATTTTCTCCTTCTTGCATCTTTAATTTCCCAGGATTAACTCTTAGCCCTATGAGTTTTGGAAGTCAGAAACAAGATCTACCAGAAGGCACAAAGACATAAGGGAGGAGCAATGAAGCAGGCAGCCATCTCTGGCTCATTATTTATTCTTTCTAGTAGATCTCTTAAAAATAAAAATACAAAAAAAAAGACACATATCCCCTTAGATACTTAAACAGAAAAAATTAGACTCCTTCAGCCTCGGGCTCCTTACAGAAGAAATGAAATGAAAACATAATGCACAGACACTCTGGAGCAGAATATAACTGTATATTATTACTTGACAACCTCACTGAGTAAAGTTTCTCACTTGCTGGCAACAGTCAGCCACCTAGTGGTCAAATCCTTCTAAAACATCAAGTATTAACAACAGGGGTCTTGATCACAACTTTGGAAGTTTTTGATTATATTGACACCAGGTTGTTGACCAACAACTTAAACACAGTAAGGGAGATACTCGACAAACTATCAAGTCTACAAACTCGGATGGGGTGGGGGATAAGAGATTTTCACACCAGAAACACGGCATCACTCCTAGATCAAACAGTACAATATGTTTATTAACCATATTGCCTAAATTTATTTTCTGCAATTAAACCTATAGATTCATAGATACAATACCATTTCCCTGTGAAAATAATTAGCAAAAAAGTATTCAGTACCACCATCTTCAGGATAGATAAATGATGATAAGGTGTGTTTTTTTCCCCCCATCTTTTAAGTCAGTTTCCACTTCTCTGGACTGTCTTCCCATTTAAGATTGTTCTTCACACATCAGTTGTCCACAAGAGAGCGTTGTAAAGCCTCCTGGATCATTGTGTGCTCGTCTGTGGAGTAATCCTACAGAGTCATGAATGTGAGAAGAGGGTAAAGAAATCATCACTGATCTTTCAAGATCACGTAAATAAATTATAAGTAGTGTTTCTACTTACAACAAATGTATCATAAGAGAATGTGTGTCTGATCTTCAGATGCTGGAAAAAGTCAGCACTCCTGTAATTAGGGTCTCCCCAAGGCATTGAGGCACAGATGGGGCACACCTAAGCAAAAAGAGCAATAAAGCATCCATGAGCATTGACTGTGATTAATTTAAAAACACTGAGATGCTGAAAATAGATTGATAGAATCACATTGCAAAGAGGATATCTTACAACTTGGCGTGTATCTTGAGCGTGATGGGTAGTGCAATGTTCAACCAGGCCATCCTGATCAAGGTTCTGGCAGTTACAGTAGGGGCAAGTAAAGGTGTAGCGATTTGGCACTGGACTGCAGATAAATAAAAGCAAAAACATGGAGACGATAAAATATTATTCACTTATAAAGTCTGCCTGTTCAACCACATCTGCAATCATTTGTGAAGATGTTCCATTTAGAGAAGCTACAGAATTGATTTGAATACTATTCAGGGTCTTTTGTTCACTATTAAATTATCAAGACTTTCAATGCATCTTTCCTCCCACTGAAGCCTCCCCCCCCGTCTACCTTCATACAACTTTATGCATTGCTCAATATCCATTAATTCAAGTAACCAAACTAATTTATCTCCACTAACTTTTAAAACCTAAATAAACCCAATACACTTTTTCTCAATTATAATTACATTTTTCCATGGAATCTACAGGAAACATTGGCTTACCAACAGTAAAAACAACCAGCATCTTTTTTTTCTACCCCTCTAACCTGGGCTGGGAATGAATGCTGTCATATATTTGTATTGTTATTATTATTAGTAGTAGTAGTATTATTATTACAGCCATCAGCCTCCGGAACAAGACCTCCTCAAATTAATTTTTATATACTACAATATTGAATTTCCCTTTGGGAATTAATAAAGTATTTTTCATTTCATTACTTTTTATTTAGGCTTTAAACAACTCACATATAGAGGCACTCTTTTCAAAGCCTTGTCTGTTCTCATGTGCATAAAAACTAAAATGATTCAAAATGCTCGCCTTCAAATCCCGATGAGTAAATCTAATGCTCATGAAGAGTGACTACTAGGCTGGCTGTAGCAATCTTGGTATCTTTGTTGAATCCAGTATGCTGATAAGGCAAAAGAATTATTGCAAAACATAAGACAAATGTTACACTGCAGAGTTCACATGTCACTGCAGCTCTGTGCATTCACATATCAGGCTTTACAGATAACAACATGGCTTCCTGACTGTCTTCTTGTGTCCCCCTGATACACAGAAATGTCAACATGCAGATTAAATCTGTAATGAAGTAGAAATTTTCTTAGAAATATATTTGAACTTTGTTCTTTTCCCTTTAGCAGAATGTTGGCTCATGATACTCCTTTTAAAATAAAAATAAACTCAAGAATGGATAATAATGCAGTCACACAACTAGCGGGAAGTTTGCAATAATATATGAACTTAGACATTTTCAGAGTGCTGTATTTATACTTAAAAAAGAGCAGTCATTTCATGTTAGCAAGCTTTTTTAAAATCTTAGATTAAAACACTTTTGGTGTCCAATGCAGTATGTCTCATCAGACTATCTCTGCTTGTCACACAGATATCGGTTCATCTCAGTAACCATTAGCAGAGTCTGTACGTTGGCCACAAGATTGCAAGGTATTGTTCCACTGAACAGGTTTTGCAAAAGTGACTAATGACAGAGTTGAGACTTAGCAACCTTATCTGCCATTACACAGGTGTTTTCACACTGCTGTGCAATGAAAAATAAAATAGTATGACCTTGTACAGGGTTTAGTGAAAAGTTCCCAGTTTGTCTCTATTGTCCCTCACCCAATGATGGCAGGCTGGCTCTGGGCAGTGGTCCTCACTCCCTCCTCAATGTACTCCTGGTATTTTGAACAGGTAGCAGTGTGTCCTCTCATATGAGAAAGTCCAACCTGGTGAGAGAAAAGACTTTAGTTACTACCATAGTAAACACCATTTAGTTGACATCTCTTCTGTGCAATTTCAACTTTGGTTTCTGATTATAAAGAATGAAGAAAAAAATTATTTTTCAGCATGTGTGATTAATGAATCTCCCAACCCAGCTCAAAACTAGTTGTGGATTGTCCAAATTAAGTCACAATATTCACTGACCTGCAGATATTAGACATTTTCCTGCTTACACTTACATGTCTCAAACTACTGAGTCCATAAAAGTTTCCTCAGAACTGAAAATAGATTTATCATGTATCAGCTGTATATGAGTATTACAGTAGGTTTAAGATGATTTCTCCAAAGACTGGATTTAGACCCTAACACTGAGCAAAAACATTGAAGATATCTTGTTTTATTTGAACTTTTGCACTTAACCCTTGTTTTATGTTGAAAAAAAAAAAAATCACATTGATTATGTTGCGGGTCATTTTGACCCACACTGTGTAAATCTACTTACAACATTAAAAAAAAAATCTAGTTCAACCAATAACTTTTTTCAGATTATGTAAATGTTTAGAAAAGACACATTCCATACAATCTTTGAACTACAACACCATATTCAAGAATAATTTTTGATTTTCCCTCTTCACAAACACTTTTAACTTGCCCCATTTTCTCTGATTTTCTCAGTTTGAACATTTTCAATGTCTTTCAGATGAGGGACAGACAGTAACTGTGTGTTTTCTGCAGATGTAATTCTGGCAAGTTCTGGCTTGTTTTTGACTGTTTCAAACATATAGCTTTCTCTTTAGAAGTTCATCTCCAAGGCAGTGGGATGTGAAGAAGTTGTCACATGTGATGTTATGCACCTCCAAGTGGCTTTCCAGTGTACACTTAAATATTGTATGTATAGGTAGATTTTGAATCACAGGCTGTATTTGTGATGTGATGGCTTATATATTTAAGCCGTAATTCGCAGGCTTGTTGGGCATGTACTGTCGGAAAGGACAGCACCGCCTGAATGAAATAAGGCGGTCATCGACAGTGACGTGCAAACCAAGACTGTACAACAAAGGTAGAATTTCAACCCATTTATCCCATACATCTGATCGCAGCTAGTTTGTCTTTTTCATGTCAATTCACTCTGGTGTTGCGGTTGTCAAATCAGATGACTCAAGATTTTATGTAAAATATCTCCAGAGACATTGTTGCTAGAAAAATCTTCATTCCACATACTTACAGTACAGGAAAGGTTATCTCTAAGACACACCATGTATGAATGTCTATTCTAAAGCATTAAAAACATAAATAAGCAAGCAAATTTAAGTACATTAAAGAGTGTTTTTTTTCCCCACTCTAAGTAGCGACTTACCCACACTAAAGTGTCTGGGTCAAAATGACCCATAACATCATCTTTGTATACAAACACTGCACAGATGTTCAACTACACATCAAAGTTACCAAATTTCACTCAAAGGTTCATGAGCCCAGAAGAGGAAAAGTAACAAATTTTCAAGAAGAAAAAGAAAGGTTAACCAGTAGTTTGTTCATCACAAAAATTGAAATGGGTCAAATTGACCCTTAACATAATATAAAGGTTAAATTATTAAAACATACCTGAACTCCACATCCCTTACAAGCTGCCACAGATGAGTGAATGAGGGCCTCTAGATCGGCAGCTTTAGTCCAGTGGCCCAGAGTTGCCCTACATACAGCACATACAGGCTTCTGTGGACGCAAACATTCTTGCAAACAACTTTGACAGAACCTAGCAGGAGAAAGGAGAAGAAATGTCATTTTAACTCGCAACGGAAAATGAGTGCAAATATTTGTTTTTAGTTGAGCTTTATTTGGGATAAAATGTTTATAATCGTTCATACTATTTATAGGCTATTATACAGATAATGGTGCGAAAAAGCATGAAAAAGCAGGCACTGTTATTGCTGTTATTTCTGTTTCCGACTGCGGATTCCTTTAAAACCAATGAAAAGTCCCTAACTGAAGAGGTCGCAGGGACTTGTAGTTCCCTACAGTCGTTTCACACGATAAAGAAATGATACCTTAAACTACAAATCCCAAGTGAGGCCTTATCTTTGATGTAAACAAAACTGAAACTGGTTTAACAAGCTAAATTTGGTTTGGTCACATACTTATTAATGCAAAAGAATAATAACGGAGTCACCGGACAAGTAAATGAATATGAGACCCTTTTCTGTTACTTTGGTGCTATAATATGCTTAAAGTCAAGCCTTGCACCTCATTGTTTTGAATTCGTATCCCTGCATCGTTGGTGGTAGACATGGTATAGGGGGAGGGTGACTGAAAATAAGACAAAATACTCACGTATGACCGCATTGTGTAGTTACAGGGCTATCGAAAATTTCGAGACAAACTGGACAGATAAATTCTGACACATCGCTGCTTCCGTCGGAGCCGCTTTTCTTGTGCTGTGCTGCGCTAAAACCTCCGAGCATCGCCATTTCTTTTCTTCACTGAGTCCGTCCCCAGCAGCACCGACCGTTCTCGTAGCTACGTCACCAGCTTCTGGGTTTAAAGCGCGAGGGCGGAGCTACATCTGGCAGTGGAAGGAATCAAGGAAATAAAAGTGACTTCACATCATCCATCTATCTATCTATCTATCTATCTATCTATCTATCTATCTATCTATCTATCTATCTGTCTGTCTGTCTGTCTGTCTGTCTGTCATGGGCGGAGTGAAATAAAATCAAGAAAAAAAAAAGTTTTCCCAAAATTGCAATCAAATCCACTATCCTCATTCCTTCCAAATGAGTCTCTGCTTTGGTGTGCGAAGTTTTATTCATCATATGAATCTGGTAAGTCGTAGAAAAGTATGCCATTTTTAAATCAAAAGAGAATCTGAAATGGGACTGATTGATGTTTTGTTTCTCATAAAAACACCAACTCATATGAAACCATTGGCATCGGTGGTCTCTCCTAGCACAGTTTAAAAGGATCATTAGAGGACTCTGGTTCCTGCCATACAGTCTTTATGGCTCCTACCATACAGTCTATGGTACCTACCAAACAGTCTTTATGGTTCCTACCATACAGGCTTTATGGTTCCTACCATAAAGTCTTTATGGTTGCTAATGTACAGTCTATAGTTCCTACCATAAAGTCCTTATGGTTCCTACCATACAGTCTTTAAGGTTCCTACTATACAGACCATATGGTTCCTACCATACAGTCTATAGTTCCTACCATACAGTCTTTATGGCTCCTACCATACAGTCTATGGTTCGTACCATACAGTCTTTATGGTTGCTACTGTACAGTCTCTAGTTCCTACCATAAAGTCCTTATGGTTCCTACCATACAGTCTTTATGGTTCCTACTATACAGACCACATGGTTCATACCATACAGTCTATAGTTCCTACCATACAGTCTTTATGGTTTCTACTGTACATTCTATAGTTCCTACCATAAAGTCCTTATGGTTCCTACCATTCAGTCTTTATGTTCCTACCATAAAGTCCTTATGGTTCCTACCATACAGTCTTTATGGTTCCTACCATACAGTCTTTATGGTTCCTACTATACAGACCACATGGTTCATACCATACAGTCTTTATGGTTCCTACCATACAGTCTTTATGGTTCCTACCATACATTCTATAGTTCCTACCATACAGTCTTTATGGTTCCTACCATACAGTCTATGGTTCCTACCATACAGTCTTTATGTTTCCTACCATTCAGTCTTTATGTTTCATACCATGCAGTCTTCATGGTTGCTACACTCCCCTCTCCCTGAACACGTGGGCCCCTGATGCCGATGAACTGTCAGGACTGTGCGCATGCGTGTTGCAACGAAGGGAATTTTCAACAGCTGAGGAGGCGTAGTTAGCTATGGCTACCACTCGTAAAAGGTAAGGTGTACGGAGGCAGCATTTTTGCGTTGAACACGGCGTTTTCTCCTAACAGGAGTGTAATAACCCTTAATTATACATGAAACACGCCACTGTTATTCTATATGTGTTGGAAATTGACCCTAAACCCCCAAAGATCTCTATGTAGAGACGAAACGCCCTGCTAGCTAAAAGCTCTCGTTAGCTTGCCAGCTGCGCTGAAATGGGCGTTCACTGTTTAGCTTTTACTGAGTCCGAGGGGCATGCCAATGCCAGTATCGTGTTTTAGACTCACGGAGTATCGATACAAAAAGCTATTGGAATGGTTTCTCTTAATTAACCGTGATTGTCATGAGTGATGCGCAGTAAAGAGCATGTTGACGTTGCTTGCTAGGTTTCTACACGGATGTTCACTGTGAAGAAACTGGAATAGCTCAAACCAGCCAGATTGCCAAGGAATGAGGGGCATTTCCTTCTTCTACGCAGGCTGAAGCTTTCTAGGGTATTTAAGGCATTTTCAAAACATGTTTGCTTTCTTCTGAGTCGAGTTCAGAGTTTTACTTAGCTAAAGCTGGCTGTACCATTCTTACGTTTACAGATATGTTGAACTGATAACTGATTAATTGTCTTGAGCAAAATGCAGGACAAAATGGAAATGTGTGTCGGCCACGATCCCTGAACCTGGTTTTGTCTATAATTACCGTAGTCCATTCTCTAGTATCTGTTCATCATGATAACAATGCACCAGAATGACCCTTTAGGCCATGACTTTAATAATGAATGAAATAATAGCCTACGCGATGCATTTTTGCAGCATCCCACTCAAAGCACACATATTATCTTTGATTTGTGATCTCTCTAAACCATTATCTGATTTGTTAAATGAACCATAAAATTTTTAGAACAAAGTATTGGGATTTTCTTGTAAACAGTCAGTACACAGATAAGATATTCATTAGTTTGTGTATGTTTAAGAAAGATTTTCATGTTATATAACTCTGACCTTTGTCATTACAGCTTGGGGATGCCTGAGAAGAATTGCACAGTCCACTTAGTGTCTTCTAGATGAGTGACCTTGAACTGTATGCACGCTGAAGCCAAGGGACTGAATAACTGTGCATTAACAGAAAGCAAAGCTCATCCTGACTTCATCTTGCATTACATTGGCCTGTTTGTCTGGAAACAAGTTAGGCTTTGAGCCTATACCAGAGATGCCTGTACTAAGACATCCATACAGACTGAAGCCTAGTTGCACCAACTGAACCATCAGACAACTGCATTTCTTGTTCAAAGGATGTGCAACTGAGTGGACTCAAAGTCTCTGTCCTCTCATATCTCTCCAAAACATTGAAACTGAGTGCACACAGGGGGTGGTGAACTGGTAATTATGGTGATGAAAAATGGTGCTTGAATGTGGCATCCTGGTGCAAGGTGTGCCTAAAGGGGTGAGGCTCTCTCAGAAAAGTATCACAGCTGACTGATAGTCTGCTACCAAAAATGGATGCCAAGTTAAAAGAGGATCTGTTTCGGAGGTATGTCACAGCACTGGAAAGACTTCTGGAGGAGGGGGGTGAATATTCATGGACTGGAACCACACCAGAGGGACACAAAAGCAAACACAAAGAAAAAGACAATGAGGCCCTGCTCTCAACAGCCACAGCCCTGCTAGGAGCCTACCAGCCAGATCCTGGACAGCGATTTCGCATGGTGCGTTTCTATGAAATGGTGGAGAACTCGCTTCGTTGCCAGAGAGGAGCTAACATTAAGGTCCTTGAGAGAGCCTTTCACACCCTGGAAACCATCTGCACCAACCTCTTGCTTTTCCCTTGGAAGAAGGAGTTCAGATGTATAAAGGTGAGTTTACTTTTTTGTTGATTACATTATAACTACTTCAAGATAAGTTAAGCATTACTTAGTAAAACTCAATTTTTAATCTTTGAGCTGTAAAACAGTTTACCTTAAATTTCCATTATAAGTCTCATTAAATGGTTTTAATAGTTCACATGTTCTGCCGAGCAGACACATACACAGGTCAAATGTAGGTGGGTTCTTAACTTAGTCATATTTGATTGAATGTTTCCTGATTTTTTTTTGTATGCAGTCCACATTGATTTATTTATTGATCATTCATATGGAAACAAGTATTTTTTCTCATCACTTAATTCACATTTTCTGCTGTTGTAGCTACTATGTTACTGATCTCGATAATAATCCCTGAGATTTCTATTACTGTTGTTTTGAATTGACTGAAATTTCCATTAACACAAGTAACAAACACACAATTTATTACTTGTTAAAAACAGCTGTTTTACAGTTTTGAATTATTAATTGTAATTCATATTAATCTATGTATTTTGCTGCTCAATATTGATAATCAAGATCTTTGCAAAATAATAGTAGCATGATGTCAATTTTATTTTAGCTTAACCGTCAATCCATATATGTTTAACAGACAGTAATTTTGCTTATTCTTTCTATTAGACCTTTACTGGCCCATACGTGTACCATCTGCAGTCTGCCATTTCTGATGCTGAACTCCGCACTCTGATGCGCACCATTGGATATGCCTGTGACCACGATTCGCAGTTCTATTTACAGGAGCACCCAGGGGGGGGGAATCATCTCCGGGAGTTGGCGTTTGAGCTCTTCCTTGCCCAGGCGGAGTGTCGTCTTCTGGGAGAGATAGTGGCTCTGGCTCGTGGTTCAGCCTCAGAGCTGGAGGCTGTGGAACTCCGCAGAGGTTGCAGAGATGATGCAGCTGGCTGTGCTGAGGCCCTCCGCAGACGCGACAGCCTTGGGGCAGATATGGCTCAGCTTTCTGTGCGGCCATTGGATATAGAGAGGCCTTATGCCCATCACCTAAGGCGAGGTAGCCGACCATCCAAATCTGTGGATGTTACAGATGGAGCTGGTCACTGGCACGCAGCTGTTAGCAAGCCTATTTTGAAGGCCTCATTGAGTCTGAGGAAGGAACCTCTGTTTGTGGATGCGGAGGAGGATATGAAGGATGAGATCATAAGACCCAGCACATCAGCGTCCTTTTTCTCTGTTGCGGCCCCACCATCCTATAGCCCCGTCGCAGACTTTTTCCCTATACAATCCCCTCCCCCAGCTGATCCCTACACATCATACCATCTGTCCTCTTTGGATGAAATTGACTTATACACAGAAAGAGGTGGTGCTGGGACTGCAGGACGGCAAACTCCATCGCGACTTTCATCCAGAGAACCTCGAGATGCAAGGGACGGATGGTTGCTGAAAGCTCATGGTAGTGTGAAGTGTCAGGGCTGTGGGCTGGGCTGCTCCTCAATGGCCTCCTGTCAGAGGTGTGACATGATTCTTTGTTCTGCCTGCCATGACGTGGACCCCTCTCCATGCTGTGGCCTGCAGGACTACCACCCCAAATCCCCACGACCCCTTGACGGATACATTCCTGTCAAGGAAAAGCTCTCTGTTTACTCAAACACTCATGTTCATTCCCATCTCCATCCACACCCTCTAACACTGACCCACTCACATTCCCATCCTCATCCTCACCCCCAGATGGTGGAGAAACCCCTCATGTCCACCAAGCTGTTTCCAAGCAAGTCTGTTGCTTTGACAACCCCAAAAGGAGGCAGCAGTGAGCGATTAAATATGGTGGGACCACGATGTGGGTTTTGCAACAAGCCAGGTGCATCACATACCTGTGTGAACTGCTCCAAGGTGTCATGTGACTCGTGCATGGGCTTGTATGCAAAAGATGTGTGCACTCGAAAGAATCCTCAGCACAGCTTTGTGCCAAACCATCAGCTAAACTTTAAATCTGGCACCATAACACATCTGGTATACCGGTGAATCAGGCAGACAGAACACTCCCACCTGTCCTCTTTTAGCTCCCCTATCTTAACTTGCAGTGTAGTATTGCTTAAGCAGTCTTTATGCTTAAAAAAGTTATTTACCTGATAGTCTCTCCTCTTGTACATTTTATTTCACAGTAGGGTCATGAAATGCACATGCCACAGAGAGCCATATCATCTGCCACTCTCTCTGCCTTTTTTTTAAAATTCACTTTACATTGCTATCTGCTTTTGAATAGTTATGTGATGTTGTAGCACAGAGCAACTCAATTTGGTCCCAAAAACTGCAGTCCTGCAAGATTGCATGGCATTTCTACTCCAATACACAACATCAAAATAATCAGTCATTGTGTAGAACTTCTGAGGCTATTAGATCTATTTAATTTGATTCAGGTGTGTTGGAGCAGGGACATATTCAAAACCTGGAGCACTACTGCTCTCATAGGACTGAATTGAGTAGCCCTGTTGTAGCGCTTCCCACTCTTTAGTTTTTTTAATCCTACTCAAATGAGAAACTGGAAAAAAAAGTTGAAATCCATCCAAATGAGCGTAATAAACTTTGCCTAACTTTTCAGTTCAATATTCCTTTTACACACACACAGACTCTAGATATATATACATGTGTATGTGTGTGGATACGTAGCAAAGACATCTGAGCTTGCATTGTGAATGTGGGGATGTTTTTTTAAACTTGAAAAAATGCTGGGGTAGAAGAAAAATACACTGGAAGTAAAATAAGTGAATAGTATCTATTTTTAATCTATATTCTCAAGAACAATGTGAGACTGTTAAATAGGCACTATGTCTGGCATTGAGATTATTTGGGTATACATTTTCTGTATGTGGGTGTAGGGTGGGAGATTTTTCTAAGCGATACATTGAGACAATGGTCATGCCACATGTTGTATTTAAAATGCCTTGTAAATTAACCCTGGACGGTCATGGCTGACATTTAAATGCTGCTGTTGACTTGATATTGAAGAAGTGTGATGTAAATTTCTTTCTGATAGTTGTGTCAGTTCCAAGCCTCCCCTTTCATTACACCCCTCAAGCCTTCATGGTGTGGTTATTCATTGATCTGGTGTTGTCACCTGATCAGTGGGTCCCTGTCAGTCTCAGGTGGGGGTCACCAGAAGTCTCATGTTGGGTAAAGTGAGTAGAACACGTGAACTTGGGGATTGGTTTAAGGCTGTATGAAAGTTTATACTTTTAACATGGTTTTTTGTCTACCTCAAATGGAATAAGCATATACACCCAGTTTGACATTGTGGTTTCTAACTAGCCCCTGTAAGCAAAATGAAGTTTACTGAAAAAGGTTTCTGCAATTTGTAACTTGTCTATTAGCCAAGTAATAACCATCCCCTTATGTCATTGAGCCAGTCAGTTGCTTTTGGATGTTTACTTTCTGAGGTATTTCTGGCATCCACGCATCCCAGAAGGTGTTCTTGTAACCGGTTACAGGTCTGTATCTGCAGAAATCAGTGGAACACCTGTAAGTCCTACAACTGTAAGTCCTACAACTGTAATCCCTCAACATGTGCGTGTGAATCTGAGCTTGTTGATATTTTTTTTCCCTTAATTTTTAAAATATCCTTTCAGGACATTTTAATGTCAATTGAGCTTCTGTTATGTGCTACTGAACTGAGTTGTATTATTATGTGGGTAGGTTGTTTTATAAGTTCAGAGCACTACTTGATACATTTACATGCACATTTAAGTGAAGTTATGCTTCTAGCTTTAGTTGGGCATTTAATTGGACAACTCTCTTTTGTCCCCATGTACATGCATGTGAAGGGGATCTGTTTAGTGACCGAACTGTGTCCAATGCCAATATTCTCTGGAATTTGAGAAAAAACATTCAACTTATGCTGCTTCTTACGTTAATGTAGAAGAGTATTGAAGTTGTGCAAATATTGCAAGAAAACATGGGTGTTTTTTTTTAAGTTACTTAAATTATGCTTTTGTCAGATTATAACATGGTTATTGAATCAGGTATTTAGCCGTGCACAGCAGCTTTATTGAATGCTCGACTGGGCCATGTGTTATTACATGTTCTTAATGGGCTGCTTTTCAGTTTCAGTCTGATGCGATGATCAATCTGATTTAAAAAAAAAAAAAAATGATTAGAAGTGGCTTCATTGAGAATTTCACTAGATTAAAACGCACCACAGATTTTACACTATTTCCACACAGTCAGTTGTGGTTATTCTGTTCTTACTGGCTAAATTTATGAACTGGAAGGGAGATGTGGAGCATCCGGTTAGGTTGCATCAAGCTGCGAGGATTCATGTAGGAGTACTTTGACTATCACATCAGTCCATTTTTGGAAGTTAAATTTCTTACTCTTTGGTGTGACTTAACATGCTTATGTGTGTTTTAAAAGGCTGGTTTTGGCTCTTCCTTTTTCTTCTTTCTACTGTCATGTAAATGCACTGACTGATAGGCACACAGCTTATAAGTTTACTTGAACATTGATAGTTCTTTTTCAAAGGCTTGTTTAATATGTGGAGCTGTGCATTTGAGGTCAGATAGAGATCATATACACTCTTAACAGGGATTTCACCTGCAACACAGTACCATTACTGCAAGTCTGGAGTGATTGAAGCCCCAAGAACTCTGCTAGTTAGAATTACTGGTATTTACATATTTTAAGACACGAAAATCCCCATGTATCGGTCATAGCTATGAGTTGGAAGTGATATATTAATGAATTAGATTTGTTCATTAGTATACTTAAAACTGCCATCTATCACATGGAGATGTATACTCTGCTTTAACTCTGCATTTACACTAATACCCATACATTTAGTGGGTACCTTTATTGTTTTTATCTTTTATTCTACATGTAAGAGGAAAACTATTTTATATTCCCATCGACAGTCACCAAGGGCTAATTTTAAATTTCATTTCATATTTAGAAAAAAGTGCAAGTTTGGTTTATTTTGACAGGTAACTTAGGCAACTGTAGCCTTCAAGTTCTGTCAGGGAGATCTTCTGAATGCCTTAAATTGCAGAGAATTTGTTCATCATCATTTACACTGTTTTTTTGGTTTAAAACATGTAGGTTTCAACATTAACGTGTGCGTACCAGGCTTCCAAAGCTGAATTTGATCATGTGGTATTTATATACAGTAACAGCCACAATATATATATATATATATATATATATATATATATATATATATATATATATATATATATATATATATATATAATATTTAATGAGTAACCTGATGCTGTTTAAGGAAGCGATATCAAATGTACTTTTTATTCATTCCTCTCACTTCAGATCTGTGTTTTTATGTCTTAATCTTGTTAAAACCTTAAAAAGGGATGTTTTGATACCAATTTGATTTAGTTTGGAGGTTCTTTGGCAGACGTTCTTGGTCAACATGAGTTCTTTTGTGTGTCGAAGAAAAAAAAAAAACTTAAAGGGAAATGTGCAATTTTTCCATTGAACAAAGCCTTTCTATATATTTTGATTTTATTTCTTAGATATATTTAAGTTTCAGAATCATACCAGCAACAAAGATGACTTGTAGAAGTATTGAGCCATGTTGCAAGAGTGATCACATTGCCAAATGAAGAACAAATATCTCTAGAGCCGAAAAAAGTCATGCAGTTTGCCTGGATGTACAGTTAATGTAAAATATCTCTTTTGCTGAGGATTAAACTTGTGTCTGTAGATGTTGGCCTTTTTAAGAAACCTAGAAAGAAAAATCATCAACAGATATTTTATCGCACACTATGGGATGTAGATTTGAGAAACAATGGGTTGGTAACTCGTAGTTCACTACAAAGGGCTAAACAGTCTTGAGGGCTGCTGTTGAGTTTGTAAGTGCTGTTTGAACAGTTAAATGAATTGAAATGTCTAATGTGGAGGTTAAATCATAATCAGCAGTTATCAATAACTGATGCTGAGACAGCAGAAGTCATCAAGCCATTTTAACATTGTTGATTTAACCCACACTGGAAACACTCAAGTCATTGTGGAAGTTAATACTCCCTTTACCTCTTTGTGTGGTTCTCTTAAAGATATTAAAGGTGGCGGTGTAGTTAGGCAGCCCGTTAACCATTCCCTATTTCTGTAACCTTCCTCTTGGCATGCTCAGTACAAGGTCCATATACCCCTTCCCTCCCCCCAACCCAGCCCACCTATTTTGGCAGTGAGGATCATTGCACGAGGTGTATGTGAAGGGGGCAGAAAGGGAAAAGAAGCCAAAATTGTTGGTGAATATATTATAAATATACACACACACACACACACACACACACACACACACATATATATATATATATATATATATATATATATATATATATATATATATATATATATATATATATATATATATATATATATATATATATATATATATATGAAGAAGTATTAAATGAAATGAAATGTAAATGAGATTTTATAAAATAATTTCAAGAATAAAATTCTAAAAAAAAAAAGCTTTGTTTGTGGTGTTACTGAACTGAAATGTAACTTATACACTGAATTAATTCCTTCTGTCCTTTAGGCAGTATAGTCTTAGACTGTAATGACCTGTTAGAATGACTAAAATGACAGTTCTTTATAGTTTATATTTATTCTTTATATCTTATCTCTACTTGATTCATTTTTTTTGTGTCTTACAGTAAACACTGAAATGATACAGAACATTAACTACCAAAAGTCTTGCAGGTTTACTAAATAACCACAACCTTGCATCCTATGACCAGTAGATGGAGATAAACACCCAAAAGTTGAAATTTCCGAGGCCACATAAAACTTTCCTGTTAGAAGTCCTGCATTATAAACTCTTCAAGTCATACTAAGACTATTGTTCTCAAGTCGTCTTCTATAGAGAACTCAAATGATGCTTTATTTTTGTTTTTTTATGGGCGAGGGCATTTTCACCATTCTATCTTATAAGTTGAGGATGGACAGGTAAACAAATGGCAGGCAACAGACTATAAGGAGTGCATTCTGTCTATTACACCCCCCCCCCCCCCCCCCTTTTTTTTTTTAAATATCAGATTACATGACATCTATTCAAATAATTTTGATAAAAAGTGAATGTTTAAATTGGAAGATTTACATTCATGTTGACATTGCTGCTAATTCAGTGTCATCATGTCTGCACTGCTTTGGAAAAAAGAAACTACATCCTTTGGAAAAGGATGTAGTTTCTGATTACTGATTAAAATCAGTATCAGGAGAAGATATTTTCAAATGAATCATATTGGTCCTGCGGTAATACAGCTATTATATAGTCAAAATCAACATCCGTTAAAACATCAAAATATTATCTGGCTATGGTACAAAGAAAAAATATGTGTCTGTCCTTAATTTCTCAATGTGGATGAGAGGCAGTGTAGTTTACAAGTTTAGAAGAGGAATTTCTCATTTGTTTCAAGAGCGGATAAGATGAAATTCCTTTTGATATTTCCAGTCCTATTTAACAGACCTCATTTACTTCAGATCCACATGGTATCTTTCATCAGCAGCATGAGGATCATATTGGAATTGACACATGCTTCGGATAAACTGGCCAATGTGTGTTTTGGCGCACAGGCCTTTAACAAATGAATGCAGTCTGGCGCCCACAGCCAGTTTAAACAACCCACCATACTTTGGAGTGATAATGGAGTGGTGCCTGTTTCCAACAAACTGTTCGAATAACTGTAGCTGAGAAAAGGGTAGTCATATAGTTGGACATCAGTGAGACATCTATGAGACTGAAATGCTGAGTGAGTGCCAGTAGTGTCCCTGCATCACCCCCTCCTCTGGGACATGTCAGAGCTGTGCTGACAAACAACCCTTACAAGCCTCCAAGGACTATAAGACACAGAGGAAAAAAACAACACTGCTCAGCTGGACAGAAAGATAATTACGAGCAGCGAACAGCTTCTGAAGGTATTCCCCACCAGCATGAATAAGCATGGAGAGTGCTGAAATAAATGACACTATAAGTAGGAACATTAATTGTTTTCACTGAAGCTATGCAGCGTTTACATGTATTTTTCACAATGGAAAAGGTGCAAAGAAATTTTACATGCACAGTGTTCTCTCACCCATTAGGTTAACCTTTTCCCACGATTTACTGCATAGTACATCTAATTTCCCTTTTAATCTGCATTTCCACTGTGACATTTAATCCATAAGTGCTTTGGAAAATGGACAATTATCAACTAAAGGACATATCAGTCTGATATTTCATGCATATTTTCAATTTTCAGTCTTATAAAAGAAGTCAATCCAAAGACATTTTTGTGGTAGTACCCATGATAATAGGTGTGCACAATGGATATTATGAGACTCATCTTAACCCATCTTATTTCCAGTTTTTTGTCACTGGCTGCCAGCTTCTGTGGCACAGAAATGCACTTCCTCTAAGTGGCTGACTCTCCAGCCTTTTACATATTTTACCTAGCATGCCTAGGATTAAAACATACCATATAAATGTATGTATAAAATTTGATTTTATTAATGTGAAGTTGGTGCAGTGCGGATTCTCTCAAATAGAAAATATAATTTCAGTATGTGCAAAGCACAACATATCCACTTTATGTGAATCAGATGGGGAACACATTATGCTGACTACTGCATCGAAAGGGTAACAGCTTTTCATAAAGGCAGTGTGACAATGTGAGGCAATGTCTGTTGGAAAAACAAAGTTTGTCAACACTGCAGACAATCTCAATGCAGAGAGACGTCAAGAAGAGATTCAGAAACCACTGCCAATCCCATGACCAACACAACTACATTTGCTAACTTGTGACAAATGCTGCATGAAGAGTTGGATGCCATCCCGCAGCAGTGAGTAATCCAGCTGGTGACCAGCATGAGGAGGAGCCAGGTTGTTGTAGCTGTGTTTGGTGCTTCTACATGCTGTTAAAGGCCTCATTTGTTATATGAATACATTGTTAAATTTCCAAAATGTCTTGTTTCTTCAGACATCAGTCATCTAATCCTATAAACAAGACTCAGTACAAAAAGTTGCTTGGCATTGGCAAATAAGATTTGGCAAGTTTGTTCACGGACACAACCTACATATTCAGCTCTGCTGCTGCTGCTTATCCCACAAAACCATTTCCCTTACAAATATGGCCTAATAACAATCGGAAATAAAAAAAAGCATTCAAACAGTAAAATATCTCTTGCTAAGAAAGACTGCCAAATATCCTTCACTTTAGAAAAGACATACAAATAAATATAACAAAAATGTTCCCCTTTTCTATTTTCACTCTCACACCTAGAAGCCACATTGAATATTTTGCAGCTCAGAGAGCACTTCTGGATCGTACTGTAATATATTATAGGTTATTACCCTATATCCACACTGCAGATCACTTTTTTATTCTTTGGACAGTGCATAATTCATGTGGATATAGAAACTTATTAATTTAAGTGTTCTGACTTTCACTGGGATTTCATGTCTTAGTTGTTGTCCTATAGGCTACAGCAGAGTTCATGCCGTGTAAATAGATTTTTTCAACCTTCAGAAACAAGCAACATAAGTCTGTAACCTACCCAAACTTTGAAGTGATGAAACACATAATGTTCCCAAGTCAGGTCTGACATGCTTCTTCATTACTTCTACCCAAGGCTGCCATCACACTGTCAACACCAAAGCTTGAAAACTTCTTTGTGTAAAGACCTTCATCTTCTGAATGCCATGTGGTTTCAATTAGATATATCTTGTGAAGGAAATCAAATATCTCTCCAAGAGTTTAAAAGGGGTCTAGTTTGAAGGGGGTTTAAAGAGTCATATCAGATTGCGATCTGTACAGTTCAAAAATTAGCCTCGGCATGCCATGTCTTGAATCCAAGATTGTTCATGAGTAAGTCAGATTTATTAAGAGTGTCCCAGTTTGGGGGTTTTACGGAATAAGATTTAATCTTAAGAAGAATCTGATCTTGGCAGACTGAATTCTCTACTCAAAGAATTTAGTTAAAATGTTTTTTCAATTCAATTCAATTCAATTCAACTTTATTTATATAGCGTCAAATCACGGCAATGCAATCTCAAGACGCTTTACAGACAGAGGGGAAAACATAATGAAGGCCAATTCATAATAGCCTATATAAGGAAACCAACAGATTGAGTTGAGTCCAACTCAATCTCCCATCCTGAGCAAGCACACTGGCAACAGTGGGAAGGAAAAAACTCCCTTTTAACAGGAAGGAAACCTCCGGCAGAACCCGGCTCAAGGACAGGCAGCCATCTGCCTCTGCTGTGTGGGGGGAAGAGGACAGAAAGACAACAGACAACAGGAACTGCTACTCCCGGCCAGGGAGACCTGCTGAGACAGGAGACATACATGTTAATGATGCAACACTGTTATGGGGGGGGGGGGGGGTAAAAGAAAGAGATAAAGAGAAAAAGAAAGAAGCTCAGTGTATCAGGAAATGTCCCTCAGCAGTCTAAACCTATAGCAGCATAACTAAGGGATGCTAACCATCCCTAGCTATAGGACTTATCAAAAAGATAAGTCTTCAGCCTAGTCTTAAAGGTGGGGAGGGTGTCTGCTTCCCTAACACTAACTGGGAGCTTATTCCATAAGAGAGGGGCCTGATAACCAAAGGCTCTGCCTCCTGCTCGGCTCTTTGAGACTCTAGGAACCACAAGTAAGCCTGCATTCTGTGAACGAAGTACTCTGCTTGGTATATAAAGAACAATGAGGTCTTTGATATATAGTGGTGCCTGGTTGTGGAGGGCTTTATATGTAAGGAGAAGGATTTAAAATTCTATTCTAGATTCAACAGGCAGCCAATGAAGAGAGGCTAAAACTGGAGAAATATGATCTCTCCTGCTGGTTCTGGTCAGGACTCTGGCTGCAGAATTCTGGATCAGCTGAAGGCTTTTCAGGGCATATTTAGGACAGCCCATTAATAGAGAGTTACAGTAATCTAGTCTCGAAGTAACAAAAACATGAACCAGTTTTTCTGCATCACTCTGAGACAGAATGTCCCTAATTTTGGCTATATTACGTAAATGAAAGAAGGCTGTTTTAGTAACCTGCTTAATATGTGGGCCAAAGGACAGGTCAGGGTCAAATATTACTCCAAGGTTTCTCACTGTAGCACTGGAAGCTAAAGTAATGCCATCCAGGTTCATTACAAAACCGGAAAATTTAGCTCTGAGTTTTTCAGATCCAACGAGAATTACTTCAGTCTTATCTGAGTTTAAGAGGAGAAAATTTCTAGACATCCAAGTCTTTATGTCTATGAGACAATTTTGTAGCCTATTGGGCTGATTTGTTTCATCTGGTTTAAGGATAAGTATATTTGAGTATCATCTGCATAACAATGAAAGTTTATTCCATGCTGTCTAATAATTTTGCCTAAAGGGAGCATATATAACGTGAAGAGTACTGGTCCAAGTACAGAACCTTGAGGAACTCCATGACTTACAGTAGTTTGTGAGGAGGACTTGTCATTTACATGAACGAACTGAAGTCTATCAGATAAATATGATTTAAACCAGCTTAACGCTGTACCTGTAATTCCAATCACCTGTTCTAGTCTTTGTAACAGAATGTTATGATCGACTGTATCAAATGCAGCACTAAGATCAAGCAAGATAAGTACGGACACAAGTCCTTTGTCTGAGGCCATAAGAAGGTCATTAGTAACTTTCACCAATGCCGTCTTAGTGCTATGATGAGCTCTAAATCCTGACTGAAACTCCTCGCATAAATTATTTCTGCTCAGGTGGGCATGTAGCTGAGCTGAAACTATTTTCTCCAGAATTTTGGACATAAACGGGAGGTTAGATATAGGTCTATAATTTGCTATCACCTCTGGATCCAGAGATTGCTTTTTAAGTAAAGGCTTGATTACAGCAGTTTTAAATGATTGTGGTACATATCCTGTCACTAAAGACATATTGATAAGATTTAGTAGTGATGTATTAATTAAAGGGAAAATGTCCTTAAAGAGGCTCGTTGGGAGAGGGTCTAAGATACAGGTGGATGGTTTAGATGAAGCTATTATTTTAGTTAATTCAGAGGGTTGGACAGGACAGAAACTATTTAGACACAAGTCAGATCTTGGTTCTAAGGATCCTTCAGAGACCACAACAGGCTCAACATTATAGGTAGAAGGAAGAATTTTGTGAATTTGATCTCTAATAGTGTCAATTTTATTCCTGAAAAAATACATGAAATCATCACAGCTAAGTGAGAAAGGAATGCATGGCTCAACAGCACTCCGACTCCTAGTAAGCCTGGCTACAGTGCTGAAAAGAAACCGAGGGTTGTTTTTGTTTTCCTCTATCAATGATGAATAATAAGCTGTTCTTGCCGTACGTAAGGCTTTTTTGTATACAATTAAACTTTCTTTCCAGGTTAAGTGAGACTCCTCTAGTCCTGATGAACGCCATCTGTTTTCCAAATGCCTTGACGCCTGTTTTAGAGCTCGAAGCTGGGAATTAAACCAGGGAGCCATCATAATTTTACCTAATTTGTTCTTCTTTAGGGGGGCAACATTATCCAAGGTTGTACGCATTGAAGCTATTACAGTATCAGCATGTTGATCAATCTGAGCAGGAGTAAGGCTTAAAGGGGGACTCTCAGTCATGCTAACACATGGTAGAGGTGAAAAAATTAACTCAATTGATTGTTTAAATTTTGTAATATTATTGTTTGATAAACATCTACTATAGTAGAATTTATTTTTGGTCAGTGAGTAATCAAATAAAGTGAATTCAAAGGTTAATAAGAAGTGATTGGACAAGACAGGGTTTTGAGGAAATACTTTGAGCTTATCAGTCTCAATACCATATGTTAGAACAAGATCAAGAGTATGACCATGAGAGTGAGTGGCTCCATTGACATTTTGTGAAAACCCAATTGAGTTTAGAATAGAGCTAAAGGAAATGTTTAAACTACCATTTTCATCGTCAACATGAATATTAAAATCACCTAGTACAATGACCTTATCAGTAGTCAGCACTAACTTAGACAAGAGATCAGAGAATTCGGTCAGAAACTCGGAGTAAGGTCCAGGTGGGCGATACACTAATGCTAAAAGGAGCGGTTTCTCTGAATTCCATTTTGGATGAGATAAATTTAATGTCAGGAATTCAAAGGATTTATAGTTAGTTTTGTGCTTAGGATTAATTAAAAATTCTGACTTAAAAATAGCTGCAACACCTCCTCCTCTGCCTGTAGTTCTAGCAATGTGAAAGTTTAAATAGTTAGCTGGCGTAGCTTCATTAATACTAACATAATCCTCTTGCTGTAACCAGGTTTCCGTAAGACAGAATAAATCAATGTGGTGATCACCTATCAAGTTATTGACTAATAAAGACTTATTTGGGAGGGATCTGATATTCAGTAGGCCACACTTTATTGTCTTATTTTCAGATTTTATTAGATCCATTGTTTTTATTTTTATGAGGTTTTCACAATTAACCCCAGAAGTGTTTTTGTGTTGTTTAATTCTTACTGCTGGGAAGTTGTATAAGGTCGGAATGGGGTTTTGGGTGGGCGGCGGCAGGTGGGAAGCTGCAGAAAAGTGTGTAGGACTACAATTCTGCCTCCTGGTCCCAACCCTGAGTTGTCAATTTAGCTGAATAATAAAAGAGTCCATATTGCTAGATAAGAGAGCGGCTCCATCCAACGTGGGATGGATGCCATCTCTCCTAATAAGACCAGGCTTTCCCCAAAAAGCGCTACAATTATCTATAAAGACTTATTTGGGATGGTTGTGTCTTCATTCATGTTTTGATTTTTTTTACCATTTAGCCAAAGTTGCCACTCAGGTTTTATCTTTGGTAAATGTAGTATTTGATCCAGTTGTCAGAGTTCAGACAAGGAGTTCAGAGAGGGTGGTGATATATATATCACACAAAAATGATCAATAAAAATCAAATGCATCAACCAATGGAGGTCTGGATTTGGAGTTAAACTCAAAATGAAAGTGGAAAAACACACTACAGGCTGATCCAACCTTGATGTAATGTCCTTTAAACAAGTCTAAATGAGGCTCAGTGGTGTGTGTGGCCTCCATGTGCCTGTATCACCTCCCTACAACACCTGGGCATGCTCCTGATGAGGCGGTGGATGTTCTCCCGAGGGATCTCCTTCCAGACCTGGACTAAAGCATCTGCCAACTCCTGGACAGTCTGTGGTGCAACTTGGTGTTGGTGGATGGAGCGAGACATGATGTCCCAGATGTGCTCAATTGGATTCAGGTCTGGGGAACGGGAGGGCCAGTCCATAACATCAATGCCTTCGTGTTGCAGGAACTGCTAACACACTCCAGCCGCATGAGGTCTAGCATTGTCTTACATTAGGAGGAACTCAGGGCCAACCGCACAAGCATATGGTCCCACAAGGGGTCTGAAGATCTCATCTCAGTACCTGATGGCAGTCAGGCTATCTTTGGTGAGCACATGGAGGGCTGTGCGGCCTCACACCATTACTGACCCACTGCCAAACCGGTCATGCTGGTATATAGGTATGTATATATATATATATATATATATATATATATATATATATATATATATATATATATATATATATATATATATATATATATACACCTCTTGGCTTTGCTGTGAGCAGTGGTACCCGTTTAATAAACAAACAGGTATCAAAAATGAAGAAAATGTTTTTGTCAATGAGAAAAGAAAGAAGAAAAAACACAAAAAAAAAACCTCATTACTTTATCCTAATTATCTAGTTAACCTTGTTCGTAATCTAAGGGCTCAATAAAGTCTCTCCTACTTACAGCTACTTACAGGAAAGCAAGTATATTCCCCTGAGTCTCAAGGTTATCTGGTGCAAAATGTCTCTGCCCTCAGATAACCTCGGCAACATCTTTTCATATCAATGTCATTACAATTTCTGAAGAGAGCAAGTTAAGAATTATTTAGAACACCAGTATCGGTTTAGAAAGACTTTACAGATATTACCAGCAAAGTCACTGCAGTGTGCTGCATTGACAACATGTTTCATAGAATTTCCTTTAAAATCCTCGACAAAACACAAATGAAAACATACAGGCGGATCTGACATCTTTCGTTTTTGAGTAACATAACTGAAAAAGCCATTTTTTACTCAGCTAAATGATTTTTTTTTTTACACCAAACAACAGATATCATGTCTTCCAGTCAGACAGTCATAGCAATAAGACTGCTTTGACCAAAGTTATTATAATGACATATGTTTGCATACAGATGGTGGGAAAATGTCTCAGTGCTTTTGACATTTAGCAGGATTTTTTTTTTATTTTGAATTTAGGGAAGAAGACATCTGGAAATAGCTTATTTTTTTTCTTAAAGCAATTCCGTCACACTGATAAGTGGTTAATTTAGTCATTTTCCACACATATGTTCCAGATGCATATGTATTTTGTGTGATGAAATTTTAGGTGGTTTCACTGATTTTGTTGCAAGACAACAGTCTTTCACTCTCACTTTTAACCTAAACTAATTTAAATTAACTGAACTTTGAACCAATTCAAAATTGAAATTAATGACAAGCATGAACATGCAGCACAACCACATATTTATAAAATACAACAAAACAAATATACATCAGCCATCAAACACAGTAAAACTAAGGTAGCAGTCATTAGCAAATAAAAGGCAGCATGGGATAAAATTATGCAAAGAATTTTAAGAAGTCACAATGACCAGGGAAGTTTCCCTCTCGAATCATTAAAATTGGCTTAAACTTCACCAAAGGAATCAGTTTTGCGCATTTTAAATAAGTTTTGAACGACCAGCATGTTTAAAAGCTTTTCTAGAATGATAATGAAGGCCATATCGAGTCTGGTTTCTGGACAAGTAAGAGCATATGAAGGAACAAAACCAAGAGTAGTTTTACATAAGACAATCTGCCTGTGATGGCTTGCATACATAAAGCGACAACCACTTAGCAGTAACATATAGAGTTCAATGGTGTATTTTGATGTTTCAATGATAGTCACATAAAAAAAATAAAAATAAGAGGAGATCCCTCGACCACTTAGTTTAGCTTAGCTAAAGAAACCGACTGATTGCATCAGATCTCGACTTTGACTCGATTTGCATCCTGATCATGTTTGGGGCGGCCGGCGACAGAAAGAATAAACACTTTTAAAAAGATGGAAAATTCTGGTAGAACATACATCTACCTTGACCAGTCGTGGCCAAGAGGACAGGACTGAAGGAGAAACAAGCACTGCAACTTTAAGCCAGGGACACCTGCTGAGAGAGAAGAGGTGAACAGGAGAATGAGGAGAAGTTTAATGATGCCAATATTATCATAAATTTATACATGGAAAATAAAGAGAAGAGTGGGAAGAAAGAGCTCAGTGCATTATGGGACATCACTTCGCAGTCTGTGCCTATAGCAGCATGAGTAAGGACTGCCATACCACTAACTATAAGATTTATCAAAATGGAATGTTTTAATTGTATTCTTCAAGGTAGAGAAGATGTCGCTCTCCCGAACCCAAACTGGGAGGTGGTTCCACAAAAGCCAAAGGTTCCATTTACCCTTAGAAACCCAAGGAATTACTAGTACACCTGCAGTGTGAGGGTAATGGGTTCTGTCAGGAAAATATGGACTATGACATCTTTGATATGCAATGGAGTTTGGTCGTAAAAAGCTTTATATGTGAAGAGAAGAATTTTAAACTATTTCCTAGATTTAACAGACGGCCTATAAAGAAAAGCTAAATCTGGATAAATAAGCTTTGTTCTGCTAGTTCTCCTCAGGACCTTCACTGCAAAGAATGGATCAGCTAGAGACTTTCCAGGACATATCTGGGACAGATCAATATGGAATTGCAGTTTTCCAGTCTTGAAGGAACTAGTTTTTCTGCATCACTATGTGACAGGATGTCCTTTACTTTAACAATCTGAGGTGAAGAAAGGATGTTCTCAGAAACCATTTTTTCTGTATGAACCAAAGGACAAATCCTGGTAAACAATAACTCAAAGCTTGTAATTTAGTACTAGAGGCTCTGTTAAGGCCACCACTAACAACATATGCCATTACATATGTAATCAACTTGGTCTTCAATTTTTCAGATCCAAAGTTACCAAATTTAAAATTAAAAATTAGAAATGAAAATTTTTACGTAAAATGAAGAAATTAAGCTAACCTCATTCAAAATAATTAAAATAAAAAAACAGCTTTTATCATGTCTTGTGCTTGATTTTTCCAAATTAAGTTAAGAACATACAGTCCATGTCTTATAAGTCACTCTTATTTGCTGGTAGCTGTGTGGAGAGAGCGGCATATGCCCACTTTAACAAAACACTGTTTTCTTTATCATGATTGACGTAGAGTCAAAATGCTGTTTTAGTCTAGAAAATGTTTGAGTTGTTACTGACAAGGTCCTCAAGGACTTTTGCTAAAGACAGGTTTATAGTTATGCAGTACTAAGGGGTCTCTTCCTTTAAAAAAAGGACAACAAAAGGACAACCTTTGAATAATGTTACGAGAATAACATTCTGAGAAAGCCTAAGCCTAGTAACTATCCGTCATGTCCGACTCAGCTAATTTGTTAAGCTCTATTAGCTATATAGCCGTGTAAGCATCCATCTCATCTGTGGAAGTAAAGGCTGCACTGGAATCTGCTCCTTCACAGCATCATGTGTTGCTTTTGTGAGTAAACTTTGGACACTTGATTTGGTGACAGATTTATCCAGAGTACAGACTCCACTGTGATCCTTTGTTCTAATAAAAACTTGTGTATAATAACTATGGAATTACATTAAACTGGACAGTCTGTGGGCGTTTTTCACTGTTATACCAAGCTGTTCCTTCAAACTGTTTCCTCAGGCTGCAGGTGGCTGACAGTTCTCTGCACTGCATTGATAACCCACACCTCAAGTAAAACTAATCCCGTGTTTATTACCACCTGGAGGATGCGCCCAGTGCAACCCAGATTGTTGGGAAACGTTTCACAGAGTTGGCCAGCAAACTGGGGCAAGGCTATATATCTCAAAAAGACAAGAGCTAAGCATGCCACCCAGACAGCTAGAGAGTGGGACAAACTCTCAGAGGATAATTGTGCTAAACATGCAGGCTCCTTTCCAAAAGGATCTGGACATAAAAGTGCAAAAAGTGCTTCTAAAAAGCAGCGTTTCTCAGCTTAACTGCTTATTCTAATTACACACAGCAGCCAATCCCTGCTGCTGTCTAGCTACTGTGTCTAAACCCACTGTCTTCTCTCATACACAGCTTGCTCAGGCCAGCTCCTCAACCAGCTGCTGTTATGTCCTTTTCCAGTCACCAACTCATTTTACAGTGATCAGTCATTTTTTTACATTTTAGTTAATATGTATTAGTTTGCTCTGCCTTCTGTCTGCCATCCTATTCACTATGATCCCTATCACAGTGGCTTATGTCACTGCTAAATGCAAAGACTCTATGAACTGTTGTGTAAGATTAATTTTCAAACAAACTAAATAAATTACAGGATTACGCGCCTTAAAAAGTAATTAGTTACATTACAGTGTTACTGTGAGAGTACTTTTGCACGGCCAGATGCAAAATTCATTGTGTCTCAGCACAACTCTGTGTAAATGACCACTTCCATAAAAAAACTCATCTGTGCTGCATCATCTGAAACTCTGCAGGAAATGACCCAATATCATCTTGGCAAAACTTAATAATGATAATGTTCAAAAATATTAAATCAGACTTGTGAGGCTCAATACATACAGTAATGCATGGATATATCCTACGTCTTTTAATGGGCTGCTTCACAAAAGTTAATGTAATGACTTTATGATATATGCAACACACTCCGTCCTTTACCTGGGTTTTAGTGAAAGAACTAGAACAGGAACCTGAGAACAGGACTCTGAAGCCCGTAACAGCTGATTCTTTTCCTCCAGGCTGTAAAGTTTAGGTCAAGGTGAAAATGGCATATCAGGCTCCATAAATTAATGGTATTACCAAAGTATTTAAATTTTGTGAGGCAGATTTTACACACCACCTCCATGCTATTTAGTTAATGGATCCTGGAAAGGTGATAAAATCTGAAATATGCTCAGATGTGTGCCTAAATGAAAAAATTTTTAAAGCACTAATTTTTCTAAAAAATGAAGCAACTTGCAGGTCGTTGAACACTGTTGTTGTTGGCTGGATAAAAGTATATTGTCGTCTCAATTTATTTTGTATAACAGTAATAATACAGTTTTATCAGTGAATTTATGTGGATTAAGTGGGGATAGAAAATAAATGAAGATATAATCTTTTCTTTGTATGTATGAATATGAAGTAAATTAATTACAGAGATTCAATTGGGGAAAAGAATAACACACAAATTTGACAGGAAATTGACTAATGAACATGTTTATGTAGAAATGAAGAGTTTGTGGGCACTATTCCATATGTTGGGCCTTTAACTTTCATAAAGCATTAAAAACAAAGATTAATTGACATGCTACTTCCTCATATGTTTGGAAAGAAAACCAAAGTGCTTTTACCTTTACCAAAGCAAAAGCAAAACACACTGTATGTCAGTGTATTGTTTGCATCAATAATTCTTGATGAATCCAGCCTATCCATGAATTGTTTTGTGCACATATTAAGTAAAAGACAGAAGACTTGAATCTTAATCCTGCCTTAAGTTAGATTACTTGTAGTGAGTACACATTGAGGGTTCAGAAGAACGTTCAGCTTTTCAGTTTTTTAAGTTGTTTTTCTCAACATACCACTTTTCCTTTAAGTTCTGAGAATTAAAACAGCACGGTCTGACTGCATTTACTACCCAGCCTTAATGTTTTTCTCATACGTATCTTCCACCACTTCAGTTTCTTATTACCTTTAAGTCTCAACAATTACAAAAAAAACCCAAAAACGCTGCAGGCCACTGTTGCCCTATAATGAAGCTGAGCAAATGACTTTTCAACAGTGTTGAATCAATTTTCTAACACAACCTACACGTGCCGATGTGTTTAGTTGGAAAGAGTTGTGCAGGAAGGGATATCTGTGCTGCCCACAAAGCAAGTTACTGCAGAATGTACTATTACCAAAACTATTTCAATTTAAACTAGAAGCATTTAGAGAGCGTAGACCTCCAAAGAGTCCTTTAAAAAAATTCCTGGATCCATGGTGCGATCTAGATAACTACCAAACTCTAATCACTTGTCTCTTATTCCATTACTGAGATTTCATAAAAATGCATCTGTGACTTTTTGAATTTTGTTGCTAATAGACAGACTGACAGAAAAACCAGCGGCGCCAGTAACATGACCTCCACCGACATCCTTTACACAAAGATTTTTAGAGCGATTGGAGCGATTAAGATGCTTTCCAAAATTATTGGTAAGAAAAACCTTTGATTTCAGTCAAAATTTTGATTGTCAAAATTTCCTGATTTCAGTTTAAATATATTGCAAAAGCTAACCTGCATGCGTCACAACTATGCATCTTTCATAGTTGAAAAACAGACATGATGGCATTGAGAAAGAAACAACCCAAAGAGAGGTTACATTTTACAAAAACTGATGGCAGCAACGGTAACAACATCAGCTGTAATTTCTGTAAAATGATTTATAGGGCAACGGAAAGGATGGAAACAAAAGCAGTGTGCTAAAACATTGTAGAACTTAACACAGGATTAACTTTTTGCTGTAAATTTGATGATCGGCCCTGCGATGGACTGGCAAGCTGTTCAGGGTGTACCCTGCCTTTCACCCTAAGACTGCTGGGATAGGCTCCAGCTTCCCCGTGACCCTGAGTTGGATTTAGCGGTTCAGAAAATGAATGAATGAAAGTAAATTTGATGCTCTACACTCTCAGGAATATGGGTTCCTAAAGGGTTTTTCATGCAAATGGTGAGGGCAAAAGTTTTAATTAGAAACATTTGTGTCTAAA
Organism: Telmatherina bonti; assembly: GCF_933228915.1. NCBI lineage: Eukaryota > Metazoa > Chordata > Actinopteri > Atheriniformes > Telmatherinidae > Telmatherina > Telmatherina bonti. Next base: position 25,529,974 of record NC_136622.1, read on the forward strand.
AATAAAAAATCACTCTTTCATTGAAAGTGTTAATATGTATAGACAACCTTTTTAGCTTAACCCTTCTCATTAAAATATCAGTTGAAATATTAGAGCTAATAATTAACAATACAAATGACATGGTAAAAGTATCAAGTGCAACCATACATATGACAGGCCTTCCTAAGCAGAGCAAATCTGTCTGTCACAGTTTGGCCCACAGACTACAGTTCAGTATGTTCTGATGCCTGATGGGACAATGTAGGAAATAAAAGTCTGTGACAAGAGTTTTAAAGTGAGGCTGAGGGAGGCTAGCAATGCCTTTACTGGTCTTTAAATTGCATTCCAATTACAGGGAGCAGAATACATGAATGCCCTCTTCCCAAACTGTGTGCAGATTCTGGGCACAGTGTTGCGACATCTTTGTTGTTGACGGATGGATAGTATGAAGGGTCACACCTAAGTTTTTGGTCTAGCAACAGGTTTATTGGGTTATTGATTGACTTTCATTAAAATTGTCCTAAAAGTCATCTTGAACATGGATGTGCCTTTACTGGCAATGGATATGAATGGGAATAGAATTTCAACAATGGTTTTATTATACCTCTATGCACACCACATACTTCAGGAAGCACTTCCGCACTTAGTTTAGCAATATTTGTTGGAAAGTTGGAGAACTTAGTCAGTTCTTTGCAACAAATATTGTGGTATTTATGCTTTCTATTTTAACATAGGTAATATTGTGGGATGAGGAAAAAAAAAAAAAGCCTGTCGCAATACACGTCAAGAACAGCGTCCAACTGTACTCCAGCAGTCCACTAGCACCTTCCCATGATGTCATCTACTGTTTGATTTTGTGCTTGTGTGGTAGAGTGGTAAGGCCTTAACAAAAATAACTGAACAACAAAAGGTAAAATGAGAAAATTAATTTATTTAATACTGATGCCAGACAATGCCACCTGGGGCATAGGGCTCCAGGAAATAAATGCAGGGTCGCTCCTGTTGAAATAAGGAGACGTGTGAGGGAGTTTAAATTATTAAATACAAAAATTTAAGACTAAAATTACCTGGGTATAAAACCCACTGTTAAGACCTATTTAAAAGCAAATAACTATATAAACTAAAGAAACCAGGCCAGCTGGGACCACCAGTGGAGGGCAGCCTACAGGGAAGGAGTGTCCCGGTGTGTTGCCACCTCTTACCTTATGAATACAACCACACTTCACTGCAAACTATAACTGTGGAGCCCTCCTATGCCCAGTGCATCAAACAAACCAAACCAAACATGAGGGTCCCCAACCACGAGTGCCTAGCCCATCCACCAAATGGTTCCCAGCTGCCTAAAGGAAACAATTCAAACAAAATAAAACTAAGTCAACTTACAAAACTAAAGCAAAAGAAGCAAACAAAACTGATTAAAAGAAAGACTACAATAAAATTATGCCAATAAAAACAGCAGCAGGTGGATCTATAAAAACAGGAAACACAATGAGTAAAACTACAAAATTAGTTTTTCCATTTCAAGTTCCTGTTTCTACTGACCACCCTGAGTAAAACCAAGCCAGGAGGAAGAGCACAGAGGGCAGCCAGTCACCACCACCAACGCAGAATCAACCAGCAGACAAGAAAATCAGCAGGTGTCTTTTATAGGTACCTGCTGATTAGCAGGGAGGGGCCAACCTGAGTCACATGACACTCATGCGCTCACCACCACTCTTGTGTTGTTCTTACTCTCATATGTAAGTCATTTTGGATAAAATTGTTTGCTAAATGACTAAATTAGAATAGAATAGAATAGAATAGAATAGAATAGAATAGAATAGAACAGAATAGAATAGAACAGAATAGAATATACATTAGCATGAGCACACATCAGGACAGCCACCAATTAACATTTGGGAAAACTGTGCTGGGAATGACTCCACTGTCTAACTTCCAGACAAATTTAAGAAAATTATTTGAAGCAGAATTAAGCCCCTCTGATTTAAAACCATTGACAAGTGCATCACATCGTGTAGTTGCAACCCCACCCCCGTCCTCACGATCTTGTGCATTGACTTCTCATCACTTTGAGGTAAGTTTGTTGGAATTTGGCACCTGACTCCATAGGTGGAGCTAAGTGTTGGTTTCCATATAAGGTACACCAGGCCTTTTTAACTTGGTCACATAAAGGCCACAACTCTGCAGATTTTTAATGTATTATTGCACCTACAGGAGTTTGTGCCTGAATCAATGAAGCAGTGATGTTAAGACAACTGGATGGTGCTGAGCTAACTATTTTGTACAGAAACACAGCAAATTTAAAAACACAACTTAAATCAAAAGACAAGCGTAAACAAAAGAAACATTCAGAGATTGCTCTGCCTTATTTATTGACTTTTTAAACACATACATGACACACTAACTTGAAAGGAAAAGTTAAATAAGTAAACAAAACAATATGTTGCTTTTGCTGCATTAACTTATCACCAAAAAGTCAGTGATGACAGAAACCAAAGTTCTCGCTGGACGTCCAAGTATCCTGCGGCTACCTACTGGTATTAACTGGTACCATGACACAAGCTAAAGCACAACCTTACAAGCGTACAACACATCTATTGTGTAAGTCACACATGCAGTATTGCTGGGGGTAGGACAAATGCAATGAGTCTTGACCACTTGAGCTTGTATCCATGACTTACTGTCATGGATACAAGCTCTCATGCCACAGAAGGCTCTTTATGGCAAAGGGTTAACATGACCACAAACTCTTCCTGAGAAGGGTTTAAAATACCATAACATATTTGTTCAAAGGTTTTAATGTTTTGCAAGTATTACAAGCTTAAGTTTCTGAAAGTAGCCTACTATTAAAATCATTTGAATTTATTTGAATCCATGATACAACACCAACACAACTAAACAAATCTAAAGAAAAAGAAAAACACCAAAATGGGAATCTCAGGAATTTTTGGTTGAATTAACTTTACAGAACCACAATGTCAGTGCATTCAACAGAAATTGCAGTGTATTCAGGTTTTGTGAAAGTTTCATCAAAACCTTTACCATAACATGAAGAAATAAGCTTGGAAAACATGTCAGTGTCCCTGACAGACAACAGCCACAGTAGTGGGTGATGAAAAGGACATTGAAATAAACTACTTTCATTAAAACTGTGGCTATACCTATACACACACACACACACACACACACACACACACACACACACACACACACACACACACACACACACACACACACACACACACACTCACTCTACTTAGGTATGAAGTCTGGGCTGCTCTTCTGCGACCCTGAGAGGTTATTAGTTATCAAAGTATTGCTTCAGAATCTTGGCGGCTCCTGAGAAAATGTCTAAAAGTAATGTTTTAAATGTTTCAGAGTTCCATGAAGCATTTTAAGGGTAAAACAAGAACGACCACAAAATAAGCAAGTACATAAAAGCAGAATTTTCATAAAAATTCATTTTGAACTGAATCTATCACACACATATTTCTACATTTTCACATTATATGTTATATTTGTTGTAACTTTAATATATTTGCAAATTTTCTATGAGCTTTCTCAAGACTTGGTATTAAATATGTGCTTTACTGTACTGCTTTGGAGTAAGTCAAAGAGGTTTACCCATTTAAGTAATTTTCCCTGGTTTTTCTCGAAGCAATGCTTGTGAGTTAGCAGCCTTAATACTACATGCTACTGGCTCATTTTAATGCCTCAACAACTTTCACTTTGCAAATACCTGGAGTCTTTGCCCTGCAGTTCAAGACTAACAGATTATACATGATCTTATTCCTGCCCACAACTTCACAACATTTCGCTTTATGGCTACATTTCACCTGCCAGCAAATCAATCTCCAAACACTGGTAATTTATAATTTACAGCATGACTGAACTAAAAGGAAACAAGGAGAGAATGTGACAGAGAAAAAGATTTAAAAAAAAGAGTTTTATAACTCTGTAACTCTAAAATAATTTACCTCAGACTGACTTTTACTAGGTGAAGAGAGCTCAGAGGAGAGACAGAACGCAAGACGGAGGCTAAATTAGGCTTTATTTTGGACGTACAGGTTTAATAACACTTTAAATTTCAGCATTTTTAGTACAAGAGTTTTTTTGTTCTCTCATTTGTATTATTTCATATGTTTTCTGACATACCGCATCTCTTCAATGTCCTATGATTTAATGAGGCGGAAGAGTCTCTGCCTGACCAGTTCAATTCTTTTGCATGTTACCATTTCCCATTTCGGTCATGCAGTTTGCACTCTGGCTGCCTGTAGCTTCTTGGACCGCACTCAAAACCCTGCCATTGTAAATGCTGCATTTTCTCACACATCCCTGGCTTGCCAAGGTCAACTGAATCATCGTTCAAGTAACCTTGATCTTCCCCATCACTTTACCCCACAATAAATCAAATGACTCATTTGGTTTTAGCAGTGGGGAAGGTTTTACTGCATTTAAAGTACTTGTTGTATTAATTATTTAGGTACCACTCCAGCAGTTATTAATTCAGCAAATAAACATGAATAAACAAAGTATATTACTATTGACTTGCCCTGCCTGGCTTTATATAGATTCATAACAATGATGCAAAGCTTGATATTTATGAAATGGGTGTGGAGCTCTAAAAAAAAAAACCATAAAAACAATGCAAATTCATATATCTATCGATCTATCTATCTCTATATCTATATAGATATATGCATCTATCTATCTATCTATCTCTCTCTCTCTCTCTCTCTCTCTCTCTCTCTATATATATATATATATATATATATATATATATATATATATATATATATATATATATATATAAAGAAAAGGCTGAATTTACAACAGTCACTCAAATAACTGGAGACTTAAAAAAGGAACAATAACTAAAAATTTACAGAAATATAATTTAGTAATATCAAACACTGTTTTTTCATTTAATTGAGTTGTAGAAAGAAAAAACAAACAAACAAATTGGTCCTGGACAAATTAGAGCACTTTTCTGGACAAATTACCTGTTAACAGGTGCAGAAGTTTGACTGAGAGGAACAGAAACACCTGACTGTAGCAGAAACCTTAAAGGATTGTTCAACAAAATATTACTTTATGAGTGATGTAATAAGTAATAAACTATTAATAATAATAATAATAATAATAATAATACTAAAAATATAAATTTCAGCTTAGTATATATATATATATATATATATATACATATATATAATTTTTTAAATAGTTTTATAGTTTAACATATGCTAGGCCTTTGAGTAATAGAAATAACAATTTATTATACATTTACTGGAACTTTTAATAAGATAACTCAACATCTTTAGTTTAGTGGTTATTCTACTTCTACCTGGAGTGATATGTGAAAAAAAGATAAAAAGTTGGATGGATTGAATTGGATGGAAAGTGTTTCAGTCAAAGCATCCACTGTGGTGTCATATTGCTTTACTTGAGGAAGATGTATATTAAAAAGAGTCAAATGCTTACAGCTGCATCAAAAAGAAAATTTTGTGAATACTAAGGTGCTCAACAGCAACTTTGGTTGTAGATTTTAATTGTTCGGCATCAGATTCTGCTTAGCTGTAAGAATTCTGACCATTCTCAGACTTGCTATATTCATTTTATGTAAAGATTAGAAATGAAAGCAGATTATAAGACAGATATTTTTAAATGATATTAAATTATATTCATGATTTGCTTTCTCCTTTTCTGGGTTTACATGAACTCTTATCCATTTAACAAGGTCTTGGGTATTTATTATTTATTTTCTATTTGGAGGCAAGACATGAAACTTGGTAGAAAAGAAACGCAATATTGTAATTCTTGAGTTCACCATGAGGAGAACACTGGACCACATGCTATGCTTGGCAGGGCTGCAGGAAGAAAGCCACTACTTTTCCAGTCAGAAACTTGCCAATTGTGTAGTTTGCTGAGGCTCACATGGACAAGCCAGAAAACTGCTGAAATATATTTTGTGATTTAAAAAAAAAAAAAAAAAGAGGGAATTTTTAAATGTGCCATTTTTGGCGAAATATCTTACATACATTTACAAATTCTTTTACAATATATGTTACTATGAATGTGTAGATTTAACAGTGTGTTTCAGAGGGTTTAATTTATATTTAATTTGTATAAATGGTCAAACTCATATAATAACATTGGGCAATAATTTTACATCACACTCAAATATGCATTTCCACACAGACTTGTAGATATGCAAGCACACACATGGACAGCATCCACTAATATCTATATGCACAGACTCCAACATGGTCTTCAAACTTTCATATAATTTATGTTATTTCTCTCCATATTTATATAGTTGTGCTTTTTCCTGATTTTCACACCTAACATTTTATTGTAAACGCTGATCTTTTATTATGTTTGTAATGTTAACTGGATTTTTAAGTCAATACTGTTTGTTCTGTTTTTCATTCTGGTTATCTAACCAGGGACAGTTGCAAATTAGCTTTGGATAAAAACCTAATTGTACAGCATTTACTTAACAAGGTTTTGTGAAGCAATGCATCTGTGTCTCTTTAAATAAATGTAAGTAAATAAGTAAATTATATAATTCACATATTCATAAATATATCATATGATATAATAATTTCAATTTCACACTTAACACAAATATAAATATAACTTTGGTTTTTAATATGTTCAAAATGTTAACTTTTCTATATTTGACTAGTTGAAATTGAGTGCATTGCTTCTTCAGCATTTGTCTTTTATCTCCTTACCAACAGAAAAGATTTAGACAATTATGCTCAGTTAAATATAAATAGTGGAATAGAGAAATACACATCTTGTGAACATAAATTGTAAGCTGAATTATAACAAAACAACATTTGCATCGCAGAAGTTTTGTATTTTTTGCTTACATCTGTGAGCTGGTGTATAATCAACAGCCATCATGAATTTGTCCTTCTTGTTGTTTTTACTTTGTATTTTGCAGATTGCCTTTGTTTACTGTTAACTGCAGTCAACAGTGTCCTCTTGCAGCAGAAAACATAAGAACACAGACATGGGTGGAAAATTGGAGCTTTAAATCTGCTTTAAAAGACTAGAAACAAAAGTTTTAGGAGGGAAAAGTAAGAACAAAACTTTAAACTTGAAAAAAAAACTGGAATTCAACAGGAAAAAAAACTGTTTAGTGTGAGAACATTTCAGTCATTCAACAGCACAAAAACAATCATGCCAGCAGATTCAACCCTCCTTTTATCACCATCCTTTCTTCATCACGATAAGCCGAGTGATCAGCTCATCCCTCTCAGTTTACTTCAGCACTACAAAGCTGTCTGCCAGCCTCTTCAGCACTTGTTTACTGGAAGAGAAACTAGACTATATTTTCAGATTTTCTTTAAGGTACTGTGGATGATTGGATTTAACCAGGTTAAGCCAATCTGAGTGTCCTACTGCTGATATAAATTGAACATCTGTCTGGTTTAGCCAAGGTGTCTGCTCATGTATTGAGGGAAAGAAAATACATTTAATCATTTTAAATCTTGTTCTTCCCACATTTGCCACAAGCCTGCTTTAGGGGACATACAGCTGTGTCATACATATTAAAGAAGTTATTATGTGCCGTCCTTGGAGGCTGTCATAAAGGTTTTAGAAGGTAATGTTGGCTTGTACAACCACGGGAGCATCCACATACTTAACACAACAGTGAAAAAAACAATAAATAAAAAGGGATGTTTTGTAATTTGTTATATAAGATGTGCATTATGAAAGCACTATGAGAAAGAATTTATATATTTCGGCCCTGGCCCTTGAGGACGCACCAAAGTTGAAAGTCCTGAGGTATTAAAGGGTCAGTGTGAGCCCTTAAAGCGACTACAAGGATGATTTTTATGGAACTATGTGTATTTGTTTACACCCTATCGAGAAAAAAACATTAGCATTTGGGATTTATTGATGGGTGAAGAGCCATGGGGAGACATTTGCAGAAAAAATGAAATAATGAAAAATAATAAGATGGATGAAGAGCAGTGATGCAGCAGAAGGGAAATAGAATCTGAGCTATATGCAGGAAAATAAGACAGAACTGAAAGATAGTGAACTGGGAGAAGATGAGAATCGATGGTGGCAGTCAGTCGAACAGTTAAAAGGGTTGAGTGATCCCCAGATGAAGAGTGATGACGGACAGATGTGTCAACAGACAGAAGGAGAGAGCGAGAGAAAGACAGGGAAAGAGAGATGAGGAGCGACAGTGGAAAAATCTGAGATGGGGATAACGACTGCACATTTGAGACGAGGCAGGAAATAAAGCGGCTAAATGAGAAAAGCACAGAAAAAAAGAGTGGAGATGCTGAGTTGTGAAGCGTGAAAACAGATAAATGATAGCCTGCAAATCTCACACAGTGACAGTGAATGTACAGTGTTTCACCACTGTGGTCTCTTTTTGTGTACTAGGTTTTTATTTTACGCAGCTTGAGGAAGATGCACATATGAAACAGCCAAAGGCTTAAAAGAAAAAAAAAAGAAATTACATGAATACAAAATCACTCAGTGACAACTTTGGTAACAGATTTTCATTGTTAGATGCCTGATGCTGCTCAGCTGTAAAAATTCTGACCACTTTCAGATCCAGAAGCAAATTTTAAGACGGATGCTTCTTAAATAATTTTCCATCATATTTATGATTTCAATTTTTATATGTTCTGTGTTTTTATTGTTTCTTTTTACTCAACAATGTCTGGGTATTTAGTATTTGTCTATAGCTGTAAACAAGATGTAAAACTGGGTAGAAAGGAAACTCTGTTGTTGTTCGTGGGTCCACCATGAGAACACTGGACCACGTATTGTGCTTGGCAGGGCTGCAAGAAGAAAGTTACTCCTTTCCCAAACAGAAAACAGAAAAGCTGATCTCTGCCATTGCCACACCGCATTGATGCAGTAATTCATGCAAAAGGAGGCCCAACCAAGAGTACGTGGAAATGAACATACTTTTCAGAAGCCTGACATTTCTGTTTAAAATATCCTTTTCTTTCATTGATCTTATGTAATATTCTAATTTTCTGAGGCACTGCATTTTGGATTTTCATTATTTATAAGCCACAATCATCAAAGTTTCAAGAAAAAAAAAAGTTTGAAATGTTTCACATAGAGAATATATAAAACATGTTCAAAAAATTATGGGACTGGGAAATTATGGGAAATTGTACATCTTGATTAAAATGAATAAAGAACACATCCAGTGACAACTCCTCACAGTCAACACACATTGTTGCTGGATCTTCATGCCTATGCTTAGAATTTAGTTTCTTTTATTTTTTTTAACTCTAACTTTGTTTTCTATCGCTGGCTTTGCATTGTTAGCATGCCATTACCACCATGACCCGTGGTGGTGATGGGTCTGGGATGTGTTCACTATGCAGTTGCTTGTAGCTCAACAATAATGAACACAACCTGAATGATCCTGGCATCAATGCAGCTTCGGTAAGACCCATACATTCAGTACAGCAAAGCCCAAAAGATTATAAAACACCAAAACAGGTCATCTTCTGTTGCAGTTTGAGATGAATACTGCCTTGAGATGTTGTCAAGGATTTCTACTCCTAACCTGATCCTTGTAGTAAAAGGAGCTCATTGTTTCTCTCCTGGTAGCCTTTAATTTTCATTAGATTCATATTGAAAAAGGGTACACTTATTTTACAGCCAATAAGAAGACGGCACAAGGGCAAAAGAGAGGTTCTGAGCGACCAGCTACCCCTGTGGAGGATGGAGGAGCTTGCGATAAGCATCAACTGGGACTGCCTGATAATGGAAGAATTCCCGGAGGGATACTTCAGCAGAGCTGGGCACAAAGGAACCCTGTGAGGTCTACCTTCAGTGCCAGATCACAAAGGCAGTGAATGATGCATTGCATAACAAAGTGTTTTGCTTTCCAGGCAATAAAACACGCATTGGGAAAGTTCCCATTAAATTTTAAATGGGGAAAAAAATATCCAAAGCAGAGTTGTCTGTTCATATCTTTTAATTAAAGTGGTTCTGACAGATTTGATCATGCACATAGTGACTTTCCCTCAGATCATTATACTGGAAAACTGGACATTGCCTGAAGAAAACCTACCGCCTACCAGACTATGTTCATATCATATATTTCTGTGTTAGATTACCTAGATTAGTCTTTTTAATGAATAAGTAAATAACTAAAATCCCTTTGAAGGACTGGCAACCTGTCCAGGGTGTACCCTGCCTCTGGCCCAATGATTGCTGGGATAGGCTCCAGCTTCCCTGCAACCCTTCATCAGACTAAGCGGTTCGGAAAATGAATGAATGACTGATAAAACATATCCAAGATTACCAGATGGAATACCCTCAGATCTTCATTATAAAAAATGTGATTTGAGCAATGGGGGGGACTATACCCCAGTAGGGCTCCATGTCTTGCAACTCCTTATTCTCTATAAGATGGTTTACCACAACATGTTCTTTCATAGAGTGCTTCTAATACAACAACAAGGGCACGGTAAAGTAAAGTAAAGAAAAAAAACAGACTAGAAGTCAATCTCAGATGGTAAAAACAAACAAATAAAAACACAAGCAACAGTTTAACAAACAGGGATTAATTAAAAAAGTCAACTCACATCAATCTGGGTTGAGAGGAAATTAAAAAAAAGTCTTATTATACAAGATTTAAAAATAGCAAATGAAGGAGCCTGCCTGATATGCTGAGGAAATTCTTTTCAAAGTTTAGGACCCAGAAGAGAAAAAGCCCATTCACCTGTTTCCTGGGTTGCTTTGAAACGCCTTACCAGCAATCTGATCAGCTGACCTGAGGGAACAAGAAGGGCTACAGTAGGTCAGATAAGTAAGAAGGCACATCAGCATTAAAACATTTACAAACAAATTAAACAGTAAATTAGTTACTACATGACAGTTCTTACACACCAGATGAAGGTCTTTTAAATTCCAGATCCATCTGATATCAGGCTCAGCGACATGGGGAATTAAGTCATTATCTAGGGAAATTCATTACATTTATTGTTACACTATCTTTTTTTTTCCCCCCTATCTTTTACTTCTTCGTTTTATACTGCAAATATGTGTCCCTGTTAAAGTGAGAAGTGTATTCAGAACAAACTTATCTTAATTGGGTTAAACAAACATGCTCCAGATTCACAAAAAAATTAAGAGTAAATCTTGTTTGGCATTTAGATCAACATTTTTATTTATTCATTAGTGGATTATTCTAAATCTTCTTGTCAGTCCCAGTTGCCGTCATACTCATGCTCCCTCTGCAGAGGATTAGTGGATTAGTGTTCATGGTTGGAACTGCTTGAAACAAAGGTAACTATTGGTTTTGTTAGCTTTTGCCCTGACACAAGACATAGCTCATTAGAATTTGTAGAGAAAGTACAAAACCAATTGCTTAAGTACATGGGTTGCCATAAGAGAAGGTGGTTACAGGTGAATAGTGTCTACTCATCAGAACTGAATGAAGTTGGGTCTTTTCAGCTCAATCTAACTTTAAGCCTATCAGTTGATTGACTCACAGCTTCAGCTCTGTAGGCTCTGCTGTTTTGTCTTTTTTTTTTTTTTGAGGATTGAACATTTGTCCATTTAAGTTAAAATACAAACAAACAAAGAAAAAAAAACAAACAAAACCTCAGAACCCTCCTCTCAGTGGCTGCTGGGAGCTGTACAGATGGGTATGTATTCAACACTGAAAACTGGCTCACAGAGATTTTACTGGGGCAGTGGATGGAAAATCTTTGCAAGGATTTTGAAGTGAAAAAAATCTGGCTTTAAGGAGAAGAAAAGGAGATTCAAGAAAAACTTGACCAACTTTTATTTAACTGGAAATGTATTTGTTTTATTAATTAAGTTTTTTAAAACAAATGTATGTTCATGGCCACACACACATAACCTTTAGAAAGGCTGGCAGTTTATAGCCCACAGTTTTCACTGTTTTTGAGAACTGGTGAAGCAAACCTTCCTGGACAGATCACCAGTGCATCATGAAGTCAACGCAGAGAAACAACCATGGGTGGTCACTCTTATAACAAAACCAAAAGCTTCACTTAGTCTCTTTAAAAGGAAGCTGAAGCACCCAATGTAAGCTCACATAAATGGACCCCAGCTGATGGGATTACATTATGATTGTGTGAAAACAGTGCCAAAGCTCTTCCTTTCTTTCTTCCATAAAAAACATTTTCATATGTTTCCTGGTGTTTGGCTGGAATCGCTCATTTGGAAACATTTGGGCTTTTCTAATGATCCTTTACAAGTCCTCCAAAACTGCTATGAGTTACCAAATAAGTAATGACGCAAAAGGTGAATTGATCCTTTTCCATGAAAATCTCATAGCCTCTTAATGATGTCTTCATGGCCATTAACCAGCAGTGCTGAGTTTGGTTCCACAGGTTTCTCCCATTTGTGCCCTTTATTCTCCTTCACATGTCAGTCATTTAAGGCTGGACGTATTTAGTAAAAAGTAAGGCAATGTCAAGATAAGCTATAGCTTGATGAGTGAGTAGAGAGATTAAGACCAGTTATCGCTTCACTATGAAGCCGAATGCACAGAAAGCGCTGTGGCTCTCAGTGTGGGAGATAAGCTGTAGCCCTTGTAGCAGCTGGAAGCCATATCAGTTCATTATTGAATAATAATTAGGGAAGATGCTTTTCAAGACTGTATAAAGGCAGGTAAATGGTGCGCAGTGTCTTACTGAATAACTTTTGTCAGTCTTCTTGTATCACAAACAACTGTGTTGTTTAATCAGGCCTCTTTAGCTGATTTGTTATTGGAAAAGTGCTTGGACAGCACTGGAGTGAGACATGCTCAGAATAATAAGCTAATTCATTAAACAATTCTTGCTAAAAATGCACCAAATTAGTTGCAACAGTCTAATTTCTCATGGACACAGGCTGTTATCTTTTATTTTTTTCAACAGAGATGTCCTCCATCTTCTGCACTGCTGATTTAAGGTAGAAGCCACAGAGGTGCTGCAAAATAAATAAATGAATGAAAAGAGCCTTCCTGCGCATTTATATGTGACACCATGTGAACTGGCAGATGCAAATGACTACCTACACACCCTTTAGGCTAATTGTAGAACTGGCAGCACACCAGCTTTGGACCTGCATGGCACAAACAGGGTATAAATGCACAACTAACTACACAATGTTTCGGGAGTAATATCTTATTCCTGAGGAAAGTAAAAGTTTAACACCAGGAAAATAACAGTCTGTTGTTTTTGGTTTTGGTGGCTGGCAAAAAAAGTGCATTGTTAATGTCCTGCTTCATCAAACATGCTGTACAATTTGTCACTCAAACACACACACACACACACACACACACACACACACACACACACACACACACACTCCATTGCAGACACCCTGCCAGGAAACCATGACACAAACACTGAGCTGACCATCAGAGGCAAACTGGGTTCAGTGCTTTGCCCAAGGACACTCAGGCATAGAGCAAAGGAGGCAGACATTAAACCACTAACTAAAAGAGAAGGATCTAATGTAACTGTGGTCCTGGACAATAAATGAAATAGTTTTATACTCAGTGGTGAAGATACAATCATTGAGAGCTTATGATTGTTTTACTCTTTAATGCATCAGAATCTTCTTGTCTTCAGATACCTGCTCAGCCACCCTTATCATACTTTAGTCTGGCCCTGGAAATTAGAAATGAAGAGAAAAGTTGCACCTTTGTCTCAATTTGGTAATATTAAAGCATACACAAAGAAACGCGATGAAAAGCTATGCCCCACATCATGTAAGTGTCATTTTCCAAATATAACAGCAGAGAAAATATGAGTCATCACCAGGGTGCAGGTAAGCATTCTCAATAAAAGTATGTGATTCACTAATTAAACTGTTGTTCAAGTATGAGTCCATGTTGGGGTTGAGAATGTGGGGTAAAACGAAATGGGGAGTAAAAGAGTGGAGGAGAAAACAAGACATATGGTGCTGTCACGGCGACAGAAGGGACGGGGTTGTTCTGTAACATGCGGATATGAAGAAAAGTGCAGCATCAGCAAAGGCCTCCATTCACACATGCACATACTGACATGCACACAGAAACACACACACACACACACACACACACACACTCTGCAGCAGCCTTCAAAACATTACAAAACATGCAGGGTCAAAATTCAAAATGATGCTTGTTTCGTGGTTTGTTATGTCCATGATGTTAGGAAAACAGGAAAGTTCGACTTAAGATACTCAATAATTTTAAGCTATCATCATCAATTTGAAGGTTGCTCTGGCTCCTGCATAGGGAATATACTGTAGTCCACCATGTTTGACTGTCAACATACATGCAATAACCAGTTTTCTCATCCAAACTCTATTTCTGAAACAAGTTAAACATATTAATCATCAGGTGAGAGTTAGGGTATATGCCTGTTGCCCAATGATTGCTGGAATAGACCCCAGCTTCCCTGCGACAGTAACTGGATTAAGCAGTTAGAAAAATCAAACAAACAAATGACTGAATGAAACACATTATAATAGAAGAAAAGCTACGAGAGTGGAAAATATCCTACCATGAACAGATTTTTAACAATCCATTGATAGATGTGAATAATATAAATTTAACTGCAAACCTGAAAATAGTCAGTGAGCTTTTTATTGAATGCTCCTCAACTTTGGCCTTCCCACAGCAGTACATGATAAAGTATCATGACACCATATCAGTACAACCATGTTGGCTCAGAAGTACTAGACAGACCTAGAAAGCAGCTGTCTGTACAGTCTGTGCCTGAAAATGTAACCTGCAACTATATTATACAAGGAAGAAACCTTCTTTCTCCATATGGACATAAACACTGCAGAGTTCTCGGGGCACAAGCTCATCTCAAGATGTCAGAAAGCAGTGCACGTATGTCCTCCTGAAGTTGGTTTCAGCTGCCTCTGGCAGAAGCTGATGTCTAGTTCCATGATAAAACAAGAAAGACCATTCTGGCTGTTCCAAAAAAAAAAAAATAGAGAGAAAAAAGTTCTTTTGATGTTATGGATGTACAGTTATACCCGTGGGATGAAGGACTTACATTATACTTGAAAGTTTCAAATGGACATATGATGTCTTTCCGCAGGAGAAGCAGTGTTCTTTCTGCCAAAGCTTATACTGCATGGCTTACTAAAGTGTGGCTTCCTTCAGACAGTGTGCACTTGACTGTGAGGAGAATCAAACAACAATAATAATAACCAGAGACTGTGAAAGAGTCTGTATCCACCAGCAGATTCTTCTTACCCTGTTGCAAAAATTAATCATTTTTCAAAATGAAGTTAAATTTATGGTACCGATGGGTTCATTTATTCTGTGGACAGTGGAGGTTAGTTGTTAAACATCATTAAAAAAACAAAGACTATTCAGTTTACTTTAAAATGGTCTTTTTGAAAAATGGTAATACTGTCTTTTATTATGGCACAGTGTTTGTCTACAACTGTATTCAGAAAGTTTTCAAGTTCCTGAAACACTAACTCTTATTCATGTCCATGTCTGAGCTATTTATAAAGCACTGACAGACAGACAAGAAAGTCAAACAATTCTGAGGTCCCAGCTGCTCTGGAAGGTGACAGACGTTGAGCAGGTGCTGTTTGGCTTATAACCTTTCCACTTAGATATCACTCCAGTTTTTTCGGTGTAAAATGAGTCAGGCTGAAAACAGGCAAGTTACTGCCAAGTTATTGGATCACCTCTGAATACTGATCTCACTTAATATGGGTGGATTTATGTCAGCGACAACATTAAAGCCACCTTTCTAATGTGCACTTGCTTTGGCTCATTGCAGCATGGAAAGTGGATCTCAGGGTTTCCCGTGGGTTCCAGTGGATTTTGTTCAGACACATCTTCTAGATTCTTGATGCGATTATGACCTGGGAATAGCAGGAGCTTGGACTGTAACAATGTCTACATAATGTATGTGTCACCCCTCAGTTGCTTTCATGTTGGATCTGAGCCAGTCAGCCATTTTATTCCAGCAGTATGAGCTGCTTCTTACACTTGAAAGGATTTGTTGTTCACTTACTCTAAAGTTACAGCATCGTGCACTCACCATTCCCTCAAAGTTGGATGATCGGTGACTCACGTGTGGACAAGATTTATATTTCCAAAGTAGGTGGTGGACATAAATGCCAAGCCAGTTCGGCTGCTGCCTTGGCGGTCCTGCTGTCATTGATCAACCTGTTTCACTGTCTATAACAAGCTTACTATACCTATCATTGTCACATCACAGCACAGGTGACACGTAGGCATCCTCAGGCTTGCCAGGCAGTTTTGCTTCAGGCATCTCGGCATCAACAGCTGCTGGACATTTACGCCACTTTATAAAACATTCTGCTCCTGGAAGAAAGTACCAGGAGCAAAAATGCATTTTACCTGGGACAATTTTCCACAGTGATCAGAATCACTGTCCCACTTTCCCCCTGAGATTTACTGAAGGGGTGTTTGTACCAAGTTGAAATGAAACAGCCCCACTTGCTATGGAGACGGGACTGTCTCACTCACTTACCTGAAAAACAGAAAATTTAAAAATGATTTGTTTTCCATATTTCTAGTTTAAAAAACTGTTTTGAGAAGCTGCTGTGAGTCTTGATGACACCTTCAGCTTCATACTGTTCTATGTGCAGATTAACCCCACCTCATGGCACAAATGGTTTTTATGTGCAGTGAGGCATGTTGTGCACAACAATGAGATGATGCAAACTGCTCATCTGAAAAACATATCACTACGCCTCAAGAAAATAACATTTCACCAGTATAAAGAGGTTTCTTGTGCTATTTCCTGGCATGCAAATAGAGTTTATTCTGTCAATTTGGCCAAATTTCATTTACTCATGCACACAAAGCAACATTTCAGGGAGAGCTAATAGCTGATAGTCATCTGATTTTATGAATACCTGGCTCATAAGTGGATAAGTTCCTCAGGCTGGCCTTGGCTTTCCCGCCCTTAAACGCCTCCTGTGTAATCAGAGGGCACACAGTCCACTTTCGTTTGCACACATAAGCATCCAGCTTGGCCGTAAAGTAAATAGTTTATTGATTTCAAATTCCACTGCTGGAATCCGCCAAAAAGGAGAATATCATAAATTGTTTAGCATATATATCAGAATTTTAAGGAATTAATTATAATGATCAAATTGAATAAAAAAATCTGATTAGAGGCACAGCCCTCAAGTCAAGTATAATCTATAAATTAACTTCTGTGGAGATGGTTCCCATTGATTTAAGAACTTTCAAAGCCTAAAATTAATCAAAATAAGTTAATAACCAGTCAAATATCAGTGGTTATTATTTTGTTGCATCTGATCTTATAATCTGAAGGATGAGTTGGTGACAGGTCATTTAAAAACAACTTATTTCTGTCAAAGCAGTGACCCCACCAGAATGCAATTTGCACGTAATTAAGACAAAACATATGTTATTATTAAATTATTATCATTTGAGTCAGTGCGTGAAAAGATGAACATGTGTGTGTTTGTATATGCGCGAGTGTAGGAGGTGTTGCTGTGCAAGTCAGAGACAAAGGGGAGAAAGGAAATGCATCAGGTGCTGACCTGTGGAGGTGGTGGTGAGAGATGTAGGTGTGAAAACGTGGACACCATGGTCTTTGAGGACAAATGGCAACTTTGAACTCACTGAGAGAAACTGTTTGAAATTTCTTCCCCACCACTGCCGCATCTGAACATTGTCACAGGTTTAACTCTTTGGTGTCCTGCATTTTCATTCAGGGGGAAAGATTTACCAAATCTATATAAAAACTGCTGGATGTAAATCTGCTGGACCCATTCCTACTACTTGGCTTTATTTTGTCATGTTATTGTAAAGCAATAAAGCTTTTTGTGTATTTTATTGTAAAGCACGTAGTGATATTAATCTGTGAAAAGCACTTTATAAACAAATGTTACTTATTAGATAAAAAGGATGTGGGGAAAAAAAAAACAGTCCTCCTTTTTGTTTTATCTCAGTGAAGATACTCAAGGTGTTTTATCTTCACACATTTGTGGGATCTACATTCATCATTGCTGAGCACAGAAGGCTCAGACTGAGACTGAGCTGGCTGTGTCCGAATGATCACGCTATTCTCTAATCTAACCCCTCATTTATAGGGCTACACGCTGCATAGTTCACCTTACAGAGCACTAAGTCTGTTGGCGATTGGGACATGAAGCTGCCTATTTTCTCCTCATCGCGGATCACGTGTCTACCGACTGTCACCACAGCCACCTTGAAGCGTTGTTCCAAATCCGATCCAAACTTGTGTGGGGATATCTCCTTATATTGTATTTAATGTGGGTTGCACGGTGGCATAGTGGTTGTCACTGTGGCCTCACAGCAAAAAGGTTGCTGGTTTGATCCTCGGCTGGGGCAAGGCTTGGACAGTGGCCTTTCTGTGTGGAGTTTGCATGTTCTCCCCGTGTATGCGTGGGTTCCCTCCAGGCGCTCCAGCTTCCTCCCACCGTCCAAAGACATGCATGTTAGGTTAACTGGTTACTCTAAATTGCCCACAGGTGTGAGCGTGAGTGGTTGTTTATCTCTGTGTGGCCCTGCGATGGACTGGCGAGCTGTCCAAGGTGTACCCTGCCTTTTGCCCAAAGGCTGCTGGGATAGGCTCCAGCTTCCCCGCGACCCAGAATTGGACTAAGCGGTCAAGAAAATGGATGAATGTATTTAATTTTTTCTTTTTTGAATATTTATTCAATAAATAAGGAAAAAAAAATAATGCAATGCATTGTGGTCAATGTTGACCATGATGCTCTCTACTTTTCTAGATGCATTATGGGAAATTTTGACTGCACTAATTTTTTTCTCTCTGAATAATTGAACACCCTTAGAAAATGGCGTGATCACTGTAAAGGGCACCATGTAGGGAATAGGGTGGACATTTGGACACAGCCTGAGTGTGACTACTGTTCACTAATGGCTAGTGCCCATTAAAAACTTACAATTTCTTAATTTTTCAAGAACACAGTTTATTTCATGAGACTGAAAAACAGAGAATGGTGGGAAAGTGAAATCATGTGAGACCTATGACTCCTACAGTGGCAATAGATAACTTTCCCCCTCGTGTTAATGTTGGCACAGCTGCTACTTAGCTCAGACTGCTATTTTTCTCACAGCCTAGCAACCACCAACAACATAGAGCACAGAATAATGAAAACCATTTTAGAAATAGAGAAGACAGCATGTTTTCACTAAAGAAATTAAGTGAAGTTGTTCAATAAACAGTTCTAACTTGGTCTGAATACTCCATTGTGTAAACATGTACAAAAAGCAAGGATTGACGTCAGGTTTGTTTGCTCTGTAAGAGAGACATTAAAACGCAAAGACATTCTGCAGCATTTCCAGAATAAAAGACAAACTTGTTACCATCTTGTTTTACCTAAATGCTCGGTGAAATCTTGGTACCCAGGATTGGATGGAAGTAAATACTGCAAGGGAGGCTTATCTGAAACCAGTGGTGTTCTGAATCCACAGTATGTCCATCAGATTGCGCCATCACATATGTATTTTTTCAAGTTTTTTTTTCCTTTTTAAACTCAAATTAAGCAGAAAAGAGCGACTTTAAGTGCCTTTGAGATTTTAAATGTACCTATAGGTGCTTACAAAGTCATCCTCTCAATATTTTTCTTTATTTTGTTGCCTGAAATTAAATTAAAATAAGTCTATGATTCCATAACCCTTACTGACATATACTAGCATCATATGACAATGTGTTTCCTCATCAGCTGAGTTATTTTATAAATTAAGCAAATAATAATACAGTACCCCAATTTCTTTTAGTGTCTGCGATGATTTTGTGCATATTCATGGCATCTTTTACACATTTGATTAATTTTCGATAGCTAAAAACCAAAACTAAATCATTTGCACATATCTTTATTTTACATCTCTCAGTCTGACAGAAACAAACCCTCTGGCCAGCTTGAACACAATATACGCTTGTTATTACTTCTTGTAAAACAGTTGAGCATTTATCAATTTGGCTAGCATGAGGAAGCTGTAATTTTGTGAACTTGGACGTCAACATGTTTTATACTTCCTCTTTCTATGTAACCATTTCTCTTGTGTTTCAGTCAAAATGGAGAATCATATTCATTTGGTCTTTCCCACCCCTAGAACTTTGGTGAAACGTAACCCCTTTCTGGCCACTCTTTAAAATAAAACTGCAAACTTTGATACCTGATAAATGGTATCATTGACACTGAATAGTCAGAGAAGCTAAATCCAAGCTACCACAGGTGATAAGTTTATGCACCGCAAGTGAATATTTTTGAATAACTGAAAAATGATTCAAGGAAGTGGAAAATAGCAAGTCTCATGTGTCTCTAACACGTGAAGCTGCAAAGTGAGGAACCAATGCTCAGGCCCACAAAGTGGTAGACTTTATCCTTTGTAACCTTTAATCTTCTCTTTCAAAGCGATACCATCTTCAGACTGAACTGATTTTCTGGAGCAAAATGTCATTGAACTGAAAAAGTGCATACTAATGTATTTTTTAGATTAAAAACAAAAGTGTAAATTGCCACTGATTCAGTGTATGAGTCTTTCTGTTTCTGAGGGCTTTTGTCAAGTTAGTGTCCACAAATTCAGTTTCTTTTTTTTTTTTTGTAATTAGTTGTTTAGATGAAAACATGACAGTTTTTCAACATTCAGGTTTTTGTTTTTTTTTCTAGTATTTTGCAATCAAAGATATAGGTGGAGACCTAGGTTTGTATCTTAATGTGTACATTTGGTTCAAAAAAGTACTCCTATTGATGCTACGGACATCCTGGTTTATCTTGTGTGGATACTCCTACTGAAAAAGAAAACTGCATGAGAAGTGATGAGAACTTTGCACACCCCCTTTTATGGTGTCTCTAATATATATAATTTAAAATTATATATATATATATATATATATATATATATATATATATATATATATATATATATATACACTGAAAAAGATATACATATGTATATATATGTATATATATATATATATATATATATATATATATATATATATATATATATATATATATATATATATATATATATGTATATATGTATATGTATATATATATATGTATATATGTATATGTATATATATATATGTATATGTATATATATATATATATATATATACATATACATACATACATACATATATACATATATATATACATATATATATATACATACATACATACATACATACATACATACATACATACATACATACATATACATACATATATATATATATATATATACACTGAAAAAGATATACATATGTATATATATATATATATATATATATATATATATATATATATATATATATATATATATATATATATATCCATCCATCCATCCATCCATACATATGATATACATATGTATATATATATATATATATATATATATATATATATATATATATATATATATATATATATATATATGTATATATGTATATGTATATATATAAATGTATATGTATATATATATATATATATATACACATACATACATACATACATACATATATATATATATATATATATATATATATATATATATATATATATATATATATATATATATACATACATACATACATACATACATACATACATATATATATATATATATATATATATATATATATATATATATATATCCATCCATCCATCCATCTTCTGCCGCTTATCCGGGGTCGGGTCGCGGGGGCAGCAGCCTAAGCAGGGAAGCCCAGACTTCCCTCTCCCCAGCCACATTTGCCAACTCTGCGCGGGGGATCCCGAGGCGTTCCCAGGCCAGCCGAGAGATGTAATCCCTCCAGCGTGTCCTGGGTCTTCCCCGGGGTCTCCTCCCCGAGGGACGTGCCTGGAACACCTCACCAGGGAGGCGTCCAGGAGGCATCCTGACCAGATGCCCGAGCCACCTCAACTGGTTCCTCTCGATGCGAAGGAGCAGCGGCTCTACTCTGAGCCCCTCCCGGATGACTGAGCTCCTCCACCTATCTCTAATGGAGAGCCCGGCCACCCTGCGGAGGAAACTCATTTCAGCCGCCTGTATACGAGATCTCTTTCTTTCGGTCACGACCCACAGCTCATGACCATAGGTGAGGGTAGGAACGTAGATCGACTGATAAATCGAGAGCTTTGCCTTCTGGCTCAGCTCCTTCTTCACCACGACAGACCGGCGCAGAGCCCGCATTACTGCAGACGCCACACCGATCCGTCTGTCGATCTCACGCTCCATCCTTCCCTCAATCGTGAACAAGACCCCGAGATATTTAAACTCCTCCACTTGAGGCAGGACCTGACTCCTGACCCGGAGAGGGCAATCCACCCTATTCCGGCTGAGGACCATGGTCTCAGATTTTGAGGTGCTGATTCTCATCACAGCCGCTTCACACTCGGCCGCGAATCGCTCAAGCGAGAGCTGGAGATCACGACCAGATGAAGCCAACAGGACCACGTCATCCGCAAAAAGCAGGGACCCAATCCTGAGGCCACCAAGTCGGATCCCCTCAACCCCTCGGCTGCGCCTAGAAATTCTGTCCATATAAGTTATGAACAGAATCGGTGATAAAGGGCAGCCTTGGCGGGGTCCAACCCTCACCGGAAACGAATCCGACTTACTACCGGCAATGCGGACCAAGCTCTAACACCTGTCGTACAGGGACCGGACAGCTCGTACAAGGGGGTCCGGTACCCCATACTCCCGGAGTACCCCCCACAGGAGCCCCCGGGGGACACGGTCGAATGCCTTCTCCAGGTCCACAAAGCACATGTAGACTGGTTGGGCAAACTCCCATGCCCCCCCCAGGACCCCAGAGAGGGTATAGAGCTGGTCCACTGTTCCGCGACCAGGACGAAAACCACACTGCTCCTCCTCAATCCGGGATTCGACTATCCGGCGGACCCTCCTCTCCAGGACCCCTGAATAGACCTTACCAGGGAGGCTGAGGAGTGTGATTCCCCTGTAATTGGAACACACCCTCCGGTCCCCCTTCTTAAAAAGGGGGACCACCACCCCAGTCTGCCAATCCAGCGGTACTGCCCCTGATGTCCACGCGATGCTGCAGAGGCGTGTCAGCCAGGACAGCCCCATAGCATCCAGAGCCTTAAGGAACTCCGGGCGGATCTCATCCACCCCCGGGGCCTTGCCGCCAAGGAGCTTTTTGACCACCTCAGCGACTTCAGCCCCAGAGATAGGAGAGTCCACCCCTGAGTCCACCAGCTCTGCTCCCTCATGGGATGACGTGTTGGTAGGATTGAGGAGGTCTTCGAAGTATTCCCTCCACCGACCCACAACGTCCCGAGTTGAGGTCAGCAGCACCCCATCTCCACTGTACACAGTATTGATGGAGCACTGCTTCCCCCCCCGAGCCGCCGGATGGTGGACCAGAATCTCCTCGAAGCCGTCCGGAAGTCTTTCTCCATGGCCTCGCCGAACTCCTCCCATGCCCGAGTTTTTGCCTCAGCAACGGCCGAAGCCGCATGCCGCTTAGCCCGCCGGTACCGATCAGCTGCCTCCAGAGTCCCACAGGCCAAGAAGGCCCGATAGGACTCCTTCTTCAGCTTGACGGCATCCCTCACTGCTGGTGTCCACCAACGAGTCCTGGGATTACCGCCACGACAGGCACCAACGACCTTGCAGCCACAGCTCCGGCTGGCCGCCTCAGCAATAGAGGCACGGAACACAGCCCATTCGGACTCAATGTCCCCCGCCTCACCCGGGACATGTTCGAAGCTCTGCTGAAGGTGGGAGTTGAAGCTCGCTCTGACAGGGGACTCAGCCAGACGTTCCCAGTAGACCCTCACAACACGTTTGGGCCTGCCAGCTCTGACCGGCTTCCTCCTCCACCATCTGAGCCAACTCACCACCAGGTGGTGATCAGTTGACAGCTCCGCCCCCCTCCTCACCCGAGTGTCCAAGGCATGTGGCCGCAGGTCCGACGATACGACTACAAAGTCGATCATTGAACTGCGGCCCAGGGAATCCTGATGCCAGGTGTACATATGGACACTCTTATGCTGGAACATGGTGTTCGTTAGAGACAATCCATGACGAGCACAGAAGTCCAATAACAAGACACCATTTGGGTTCAGAGGGGGGGGACCATGCCTCCCAATCACTCCCCTCCAGGTCTCACTGTCATTGCCCACGTGAGCATTGAAGTATATATATATACTTATATATATATATATATATATATATATATACTTATATATATATATATATATATATATATATATATATATATATATACATATATATATACTTTATATATATATATATATATATATATATATATATATATATATATATATATATATATATATATATATATATATATACACATACATATACATATATATACATATACATATATACATATACATATATATACATATACATATATATATATATTGTTAGGTGTCGTCTTGTGTCTTGGTATCATTATGTCAAAATGTGAACAGCATGATGAGGACAACTGTTTAAACACCAGCTCTAATTGAACCAGGACATTTATTGGTCAACTCAAGGATCACACACCTGCCGTGATTTTCATATATATATAAATTATAGCATCTGTACAAATAGTTTAATAACAATTTAATTGCTCCACGGTGGTAGTAGGATCCTCTGCTTGTGCATCAGCTGGAGCTAACATTTTGGATATCCACTCTGCAATATCAGTTCTATTCTGACAGAATTCAAGCATTGAATTGAACAGACAAGACCAATGAATTATTCCTGCCACATACCATTGAATGATCTGTTTAAAATTTCCAAGAGAAAATGTATATTACATGCTTCAGTCATTAGTACAAATCCGATAAAACTAGACTAGATATGTGAAGTAACTGGAGCGTCAAAGATGATGGTGTGCGATACCATTGACCAAACGACAGAATATCTCTGAATAAAACTAATTTCCATCAAAAGTATTTTGCTTTGTCTGATTAAACATTGCACACCTCATATCTTCACGAGCCACACCGAACCTTTTCATTATCTAAATGTAGATAACACGACGTCAAAGCATGTGAAAAATGCAACATTTCCTTTGTAGATGCAAAAAGAGTTTAAATTCATGCAAAACGTTCCCAGTTTGAGGGGAGACCAATAACAAGGACTCACTATTTTTCCCTCCAGTTACTGTGGGAGAAATGCATTGCAGAAGACACAGACTTAGTGCTTTTTCCACTGCAGTGCAGCTGAAGATGTTATATTTCGAATTAAATGTAATGACTAATGTTTTTGGCTGCTGTTTTTTTCACTTTGAATGGAAAACATCTTCTCTCACTTTGACAGTTGTGCATGTTTTCTTTCTATTAGTCTCTCCTTCCTGCATGTTCAGGATAAAAAGAATCCCAGCATGTTTTTGAGGGGATGAATTGAGGTACTTTAGGAAACAGAGTAAATTGTTCCTGTCAAAGTACACAGCAAACTGGATGAAACTGAAATGTCCCAAAGTTTCGCTTTAGGAAACTCCAAAATAAAGGCACATGCAAATTAAGTCACAAAAAATATGATTGAAGACTTGAATTTGAGCAATTACAGCTATTTGTTTTAATGCATCAGACAACAACCATTGAAGTTTAATACATCCACTGCTGTTACCAGTTACAGCATGATGCCTGGTATTTGGCACGATTAAAAACAATTGCAGAATATTTTTAGAACTGGTTAATTGGTGACAGAACAGTAACATCATTACGTTCAAACAGGAGCATTTCAGAGAACAGAGTCACTCAAAGGTAAAGATGGGTGGAGGTTCACCAATCTACAACAAACTGTGTCTAAAAACTGTGGAACAACTTCTGAAAAAAAAAACTTCTTTAATGTAAAATTCCAAAGACTTCTACAGTAAATAACAGCAAAAAGATACAGAGACTCAGAAGGAGTCACTGTGTGCAAGAGACAAGGTAAAAATGGAATGTTGTCCTCTGAAAATCACTGCATGGCCTGACTTCCAGACACGGCATGCCATGCAATCCACAGATGCAGGTTATTAAAATTCTCTCTTCCAAAGAAAAAGCCACATGTTAACATGATCTAGAAATACTGCCACCTTCTTGTGGTTCTGTGGTCAAATGAATCAACATTCACAATTACTGTTGGAAAGCACAGATGTTGTGTTCTACGGATGAAAGAGCAGAGGGACCATCAAGGGGCAGTTAAAAAAACTATATACAGCATCCGTCACAACAGCATAGCTTTGCAGATGAAGAGTCCAGGTGCTGACCTGACCTGCACTGCACTGGTGCCTTTCACTAGTGGAAAACATTTGGTGGATCATGACACAAAAAAATCCATCAATGAAGGCCCAGGAATGTTCAGCAGCTAGAAACTTGCATCAAACGGGTCATCATTCATCTCCTAAATCTCCAGCAACACGCATTTTCACGTCTCAGTGTAAGAGATTCTACACAATGATTTCACCCTGTTACAAGTTTTCTAGATGTGTTGGATAGCATCAGACTCAAAATGCACTATTTTACTGTGCATAGTGTAAAGTACAATAACAATTTTTATGATGTAATAAGCTATAATATTAGGGGCACGGAAGCCTTTAAAAACTGCATAAGATTCTATATAAATTTCAAAGAGGTGGTTATAGCGTTCCTTTGTCCAGGCATGAAACAAGCATGACTAAAGTCTAAATAAATTAGATCAGAATGATTTTAATACTTTATTTGTGGGCTAATTTTTAAATGTAAGGCTTTAATTTAGCTAAATCCTACAGGACAATGTTACCATTCTCTCTCTAAGTTGAAAGAAAAGATGGAGCTGTCGACTGATGCTGCTAATAAGGTGTTAGGTTGTTAACATGTTGCAATAAATGGCTTTCACCATGTACCAGCTGGCCATGGCTGCCTATTTTAGATGTAGACTGTGCCAGCACATTATTCAAAAACAGCAAAAAAAACATTTTAATTGAGAGTACCAGGTAGGTGTCTTTTATTTGGAATTAATATACACCCAGCAGCCAATCAGAACTAAGTCCTCACTGACACCATGGTGCAAATAGTTAGCAGTATGTGAGTAAACCGGGGGGGGGGGGGGGTAATTTAGAACACAGCCCATGGGAAGAGACTAAGTAATCAGATGATCTTCAGTGAATGTCATTACAGAGAAACATCCAGCAAGTTTAAGAATACTTAGACACTTAATAGTGTCCTCAAAACAAGTTTTAGAAACATTGTTGAAATGTTGAAATAAAGAAACTGAGGACAGTCATCTACTGACAGAACTTGTAGAAGTCTGCAGAGAATGTAGGATTAAATTTGATGAAAGATACTTGAGACTTAGGCAGAAGGGCATGCAAGAAAGTACTAACATACCACTATACATGGTGTGTAGAAGTGAACAAAATCATGAGGCAGAATGTAAATATACCAAATGGTGATTTGATTCTCAGAGCATTTACATAAGATGCAGAAAAGGCATGCTGGCATTTGTCCTTTTCATGTGTGCAAACTGTTTATAGCACTGAGTACACAAAGGTTGTTCACTTCATTTCTTGGAGATTTAACCTCATCATCACTCTATCCACCACATGCCTGTCCCCCGGCTGAAAAAGGTAACATTTTATGCTAAATTTTGATGATTTAATGAGCCCTTCATGTTTATTTTGGACAATGTGACATCTCACATAGATTTACTGTCTGTCCCCAGAAAATGAGTTAATACTAATAAACAAACTCACATCTATTAGTGTTCAAGAGCCTCTGATTTGAGATGTTCCAGAAGCTTAAATGCTTAATCCAGTTAAATGTGTGCTCTTCAGATTACTGAATCCATCGTGAGGAATGTCAGCTGAGTTTGCAAGGTCAGAAAATTGTAAAAAGTGATTTTCAGTGAGTGAGAATCTTGCTTTCTACTTAAAACAGAGGCAACCTCTCTAATGTATTCTAACTTTGAATCCAACCCCTAACCCTATCCCTCACCTTTAAAATGCAGCATTAAGTCAGTGCAAGTGGCAGTGTTGACGTTACTATTCCTCCTGATGATCAGATATTGTGTAAAACTGCCAGACAAAACAGTGACATATGCTGCAGGGAAACAAACAAAGAAAAAAACAAACAAACATTTTAACCCTTTAAATCGGTAACTATTTAACCATACAATTCCACGTCGCAGACTTTTTTGATGACACAGTGAAAGTCCTGGTCTACCATTTGGTAGAGTTAAATTTGCAGTGCTTCGATGAATTTATATTAAAAAAAAAAAAATGTGGAAATAAACCTGGCCGAGCCATCTCCACCAGTCGGCTTAGGTATGTAAAACCCAAACCAAGTGTTTGTTATGACATCACTGTTTCAAATTTTAACCAAGTCACTGTTGTTATATTATTATTACCTCATAATAGCAGACAAGCTTTTTTCTTGCATATACACTAATGAGGATGGTATATTTGTAAATGAGTGGATCTTAGTGAGTCATTCAATACATTACCACTCAATGAAGAATAAATAAATATTTGATATAACTGAATATAAAAGCATACATTGTAAGTTTGCTTTTGTGACAAATGGGAAAAGAAAACTATACAACATTATTTTATTAAATATTTCCATTATAATCAAGATAATATATTATTTCATAAACAATATATAGAATACATTAAAATAAATCCTTCAGTCATTCATTTTCCTAACTGCTCAATCTAATTCAGGAAGCTGGAGCCTATCCAAGCAGTCTTTGGGCGAAAGGCAGGGTACACCCTGGACAGCTTGCCAGTCCATCGCAGTTAAAAATAAAATAAATCAATAAATCAAATAAAGTCAAAATATAACTAATAAACAAAAAAGTATCATTACATATGTCTGTAAAGGTAAAATACTGTATTTATAAAAATATGGCATTGTTTTTTAATAATGCATGCATGAAAGGGTTAAAGACCACTTAGAAGTGTGAAAGGAGGTTATAGTTGTCAAACGCAGGCAGCCCAGTCAAGCATTTCAGGCTCATTCAGTCATTAAGACTCATTATGTAAGGATCCGACTTTCTAACATGCAGATTGATTTAGATGCAGGTTTCACGGATACACATAATGGCAAAACACACGTTCATCTGTTAAACTTTGTTACTAGAATGAATACAAATGACTTGTGTGCTCATCCAGTCTGGGTAATCACATCTGACACATACATGCAGTTGCAGAATTGTGTCATCTCATTACGCGCATTGTGTTTGTGTGTTTGAACTGGATGAATAATACATGTTGATTGTCATTAAATTGTCCTTCACCTCCAGCCATCAGTACTATGATGGGAGAAATATTTCAGGATGTGCAGAAAATGCTCAGAAACTGATTCCCTGCACAAATGGATGGACCAAACAACATTTTTATACATGAACATGATTTCTAGAACAAACAAAACGATCCCGCTTTAGTAAAGATGTGGTCTATCATACATGAGCTGCACTGACATGATTTTGTGTCATTTTTAATATGGGTGTTATGCGATTTATAGCTGAAGTAGATAGGGCATATCATTCTATTTGTATACATACTTAGTGAAATGGCAAGGGGCTATTTCTAGTTGGCAACCGTAAAGAGGCATAAACTGCCTCCATACTTATCTGAAATATCCATTTGTTTATATGAACACATGCCGTGGATTTGTTCTCTGATATCTAAGTTAAAAGAAGCAAACACAATAATTGCTGTAAATGCATCTCTTTGGGGTTATTGAGTTTGTGTGTTTTAAACAAAACTGAGTTTTGACTTTCCCGAACCTATCTGACACTTAGGAATATATCTAGTGGTAGGGGGCATGGAAAATAAAATAGACTTTTTTTCTGATATTCTTAAACAAATATAAACTGTTTTCCACATAAATGGGGTATACAAACAGTATCATGCAGATAGAGTGACAGATTACTTGTTTATCTGAAGGTTTTTTTCTTATTTTAATTGTGTCATATGACATCCACAATGCAGACTATTTCCATAGTATGAAAGTATTTGGAATGCATTTTATCTGTTTTTACTTCCTCTGTTTTAATGGTGTCGATCAAATGCTTTAGCTGTTAAGGTATCATTAACTTTTAAAATCAACAATTTAAGTTTTAGACTTTAAAACTATATGTTCTAGATTCACCCAGCAGTGTCCCAAGGTCACTTTTGTTTCCTGGATGATGTGTGTTGTTTATGGAGATTTTTTCTTTTTTTGTTTTTTAACCTTTTCACATGCCAGTCACTGGAGCCCTTTGAAAGCACACATGGGCTCATTCAGCAAAGTAACAAAGGAGGACATCATCAGAGAAAGACAGGGAAAGAAAGATACAATAGGAAGGAGCAAGAGATCCAACAAGAGTCAAGATCTGACTGATATTTTTCTGGCTGGACAGAGCTCACAGTACAGGTAGGATGCAAGATGGATGCCAAATTAGCTGTCAATAGGGGGCGCATCGCTAAGGAAAGCTGCCACAATTCCATTCTCTGTCTTCAACCTGAGGAATTTCTTCAGATATTTCAAACTGGGGCCTTTTTTTTTTTCTTGTGTTTGGGTTTGAATAAACTCAGAATACAAACTGAATGATACAGAAAAAATAATTTGCTTTGTCATTGTCCTTATTCTTTATAAATGCAAAGATTCCTTGTAAGATCTTTCTGCATGTTGGTAAGGTGGAAAGGGTTGTCAATGGCACAAAAATATCAAAGGAACCATGAAAAGAATTTTTTGGTTCACAATGCAAAGGACTGGCACGATTAGTAAATTCCCTCAAAATATAGTTTTGTTTATGTCTGCATTATGTGTGTGTGAATACAAATCTATGTGTACTAAAAATGATTTTCTTCATATTGTGCTCTAGCAAAAATCCTTCTCTGTTAGTGGTCCTCCTGTGTTGAAGATCTAAATATAAAGAAAAAAACAACGTTAAGAACAATAAATTCCATTTTAATGTTTTTCCACATGACTGTGCTTTTTTAAATAACTGCTCCATGGAAGTACAGTTCTCTCAGACGATAATCCAACCTTTTACACAGTTCATTGTACAATTTAATTCTCTGCCTCCAGCACTACATTGTTATCACAGCTGTGGCAGCAGATTGCTTCGCTTATCTGTAAAACGTGATCACATTCATAAATTCAAAAGATTTAATGGCAAACTAAGTGTTTAACATTACCACAAGCCACCGTCCAATGCATTCTGTTCTTCTAAAGTATGGATCCAGTCACTGTGCTGTTTTATTTAATTTGTCCTGAAAAATATGGAAGTTTGGACTAAGTACACATCTTAACAACAAAAGAAAACCTTTAAACCATTTGTTGTGAACAACAACAGATAATATTAGTCTCATTCTCCAAGGAATAATTGTTTATGGAAACATTGAAAGCAATCATGTAAGAAGGTAATCAGTAAAGGTTTTGATTAGATTATTAGAAGCATGATCAGATTTGAAATACCAGCATCCCTAACTGAAATCTAATTAACTGTGTTTCATTATTTCATTACCATCTATGGAAATCCAAGACTAATAAGTAAATATACATTGTAGCTTGACCTTAGCTGCCAAGACACATGAGAAAATAAACTGATGTTCCCAATTGTGTTGGCACAGACTAATCTGTCATTACCTGTCTCGTCAAATTACATTTTAATAAAATATCAGGGACGAAAGAAATGAAGGTTATTGATTCATCCATCCATCCATCCATCTTCTGCCGCTTATCCGGGGTCGGGTCGCGGGGGCAGCAGCCTAAGCAGGGAAGCCCAGACTTCCCTCTCCCCAGCCACATTTGCCAACTCTGCGGGGGGGATCCCGAGGCGTTCCCAGGCCAGCCGAGAGATGTAATCCCTCCAGCGTGTCCTGGGTCTTCCCCGGGGTCTCCTCCCAGAGGGACGTGCCTGGAACACCTCACCAGGGAGGCGTCCAGGAGGCATCCTGACCAGATGCCCGAGCCACCTCAACTGGTTCCTCTCGATGCGAAGGAGCAGCGGCTCCACTCCGAGCCCCTCCCGGATGACTGAGCTCCTCACCCTATCTCTAAGGGAGAGCCCGGCCACCCTGCGGAGGAAACCCACCTCAGCCGCCTGTATACGAGATCTCGTTCTTTCGGTCACGACCCACAGCTCATGACCATAGGTGAGGGTAGGAACGTAGATCGACTGATAAATCGAGAGCTTCGCCTTCTGGCTCAGCTCCTTCTTCACCACGACAGACCGGCGCAGAGCCCGCATTACTGCAGACGCCGCACCGATCCGTCTGTCGATCTCACGCTCCATCCTTCCCTCACTCGTGAACAAGACCCCGAGATATTTAAACTCCTCCACTTGAGGCAGGACCTGACTCCTGACCCGGAGAGGGCAATCCACCCTATTCCGGCTGAGGACCATGGTCTCAGATTTTGAGGTGCTGATTCTCATCCCAGCCGCTTCACACTCGGCCGCGAATCGCTCAAGCGAGAGCTGGAGATCACGACCAGATGAAGCCAACAGGACCACGTCATCCGCAAAAAGCAGGGACCCAGTCCTGAGGCCACCAAGTCGGATCCCCTCAACCCCTCGGCTGCGCCTAGAAATTCTGTCCATATAAGTTATGAACAGAATCGGTGATAAAGGGCAGCCTTGGCGGGGTCCAACCCTCACCGGAAACGAATCCGACTTACTACCGGCAATGCGGACCAAGCTCTAACACCCATCGTACAGGGACCGGACAGCTCGTACAAGGGGGTCCGGTACCCCATACTCCCGGAGTACCCCCCACAGGAGCCCCCGGGGGACACGGTCGAATGCCTTCTCCAGGTCCACAAAGCACATGTAGACTGGTTGGGCAAACTCCCATGCCCCCCCCAGGACCCCAGAGAGGGTATAGAGCTGGTCCACTGTTCCGCGACCAGGACAAAAACCACACTGCTCCTCCTCAATCCGGGATTCGACTATCCGGCGGACCCTCCTCTCCAGGACCCCTGAATAGACCTTACCAGGGAGGCTGAGGAGTGTGATTCCCCTGTAATTGGAACACACCCTCCGGTCCCCCTTCTTAAAAAGGGGGACCACCACCCCAGTCTGCCAATCCAGCGGTACTGCCCCCGATGTCCACGCGATGCTGCAGAGGCGTGTCAGCCAGGACAGCCCCATAGCATCCAGAGCCTTAAGGAACTCCGGGCGGATCTCATCCACCCCCGGGGCCTTGCCGCCAAGGAGCTTTTTGACCACCTCAGCAACTTCAGCCTCAGAGATAGGAGAGTCCACCCCTGAGTCCACCAGCTCTGCTCCCTCATGGGAAGACGTGTTGGTAGGATTGAGGAGGTCTTCGAAGTATTCCCTCCACCGACCCACAACGTCCCGAGTTGAGGTCAGCAGCACCCCATCTCCACTGTACACAGTATTGATGGAGCACTGCTTGCCCCCCCTGAGCCGCCGGATGGTGGACCAGAATCTCCTCGAAGCCGTCCGGAAGTCTTTCTCCATGGCCTCGCCGAACTCCTCCCATGCTCGAGTTTTTGCCTCGGCAACGGCCGAAGCCGCATGCCGCTTAGCCCGCCGGTACCGATCAGCTGCCTCCAGAGTCCCACAGGCCAAGAAGGCCCGATAGGACTCCTTCTTCAGCTTGACGGCATCCCTCACTGCTGGTGTCCACCAACGAGTCCTGGGATTACCGCCACGACAGGCATCAACGACCTTGCAGCCACAGCTCCGGCTGGCCGCCTCAGCAATAGAGGCACGGAACACAGCCCATTCGGACTCAATGTCCCCCGCCTCACCCGGGACATGTTCGAAGCTCTGCTGAAGGTGGGAGTTGAAGCTCGCTCTGACAGGGGACTCAGCCAGACGTTCCCAGCAGACCCTCACAACACGTTTGGGCCTGCCAGCTCTGACCGGCTTCCTCCCCCACCATCTGAGCCAACTCACCACCAGGTGGTGATCAGTTGACAGCTCCGCCCCCCTCTTCACCCGAGTGTCCAAGGCATGTGGCCGCAGGTCCGACGATACGACTACAAAGTCGATCATTGAACTGCGGCCCAGGGAATCCTGATGCCAGGTGTACATATGGACACTCTTATGCTGGAACATGGTGTTTGTTATAGACAATCCATGACGAGCACAGAAGTCCAATAACAAAACACCATTTGGGTTCAGAGGGGGGGGACCATGCCTCCCAATCACTCCCCTCCAGGTCTCACTGTCATTGCCCACGTGAGCATTGAAGTCCCCCAGCAGAACAATGGAGTCCCCAGAAGGAGCACCCTCCAGCACTCCCTCCAAGGACCCCAGAAAGGGTGGGTACTCTGAACTGCTGTTTGGTGCATAAGCACAGACAACAGTCAGGACCCGTCCCCCCACCCGGAGGCGGAGGGAAACTACCCTTTCATCCACCGGGGTAAACCCCAACGTGCAGGCACCAAGCTGGGGGCTGATGAGAATGCCCACACCAGCTCGGCGCCTCTCACCATGAGCAACTCCAGAGTGGAAGATGGTCCAGCCCCTCTCGAGGGTACTGGTTCCAGAGCCCAAGCCATGCGTCGAGGTGAGTCCAACTATATCTAGTCGGAACCGCTCAACCTCGCGCACCAGCTCAGGCTCCTTCCCCACCAGAGAGGTGACGTTCCACGTCCCTAGAGCCAGCTTCTGCAGCCGGGGATCGGACCGCCAGGGTCCCCGCCCCTTGCTGCCGTCCAGCTCACATTGCACCCGACCCCTACGGCTCCTCCCGCAGATGGTGAGCCCACGGGAGGCGAGGTTATTGATTCTCTCATTGTAATGCAATATTCTGTTGGAAAACTGAAAGGTGCGACAAGGAGCTGCTTTTGTGGGCCCTCAGAACCCTTTCTAGTCTATAAACCAGAACTACCCTCATTCACAGATGTCCTTTTCTGCAACTCCCAGGACCCAGAACACATTTCATCATGCAACGAAGCATTTTTATGATCATGGGTTTATGATCTGACTGGTGTTATTTTGATGGAAATTAGGGCCTTGCATATTATCAGAAAAGTGGTTTTAAAATACAGGATAGTTATCCTTCAGTTTTTTGCAGTATTCTAAGATTATTTCAGTTTTTTTCTTCAGGCAGCTTAGGAGGTTAAAACTAAATGCCTAGCCATAGCATGTATACTGCTTTCTTTCATTTAATTTTTATAATGGCAACAAGAAACCCCTGCCTTAAACCCTACGCTGCATAAAAAAAACAAAAAAAACAAAAAAAAACAAACAAAAAAAAAACATCACCACCTCTTGGTTTAACAAAACCATTCTGATGGCTCTAGTTTCTCATTCAGCCGCCAACATTTCCAGTTTCTGGGATTTGACGTAAGTCCAAGGAGTAAGCTGGGTAGGTTGACCGACAAATAGCTGTCCCATTGCAAACTGCTCCACTTAGCAAAGAAAAAAAAAAAAAAAAAAAAAATATATATATATATATATATATATATATATATATATATATATATATATATATATATATATATATAGTGCCTACATTTACACGTTTGTGTGTGTGCAACAAAGGAGCAACAGAACTGATTATGCCAACTGTATAATTGGATTATTTATGTAGAACATATTGTTCCATTGTGGGGTTTACATCCATTCCCAATGATGACAGTTCCCTGTACCATATGGACACACACACAAATAAACAAAAAGAATACCTTCACTCAAAAAGTTTTTAATGTATTTGTCCAAAATGTGAGCATCTTTTTAAATAGGGACTAAACAAAATTGTGTTCTGCAATCTTTGCCAAACAGAAATGGCCCAATAAGCAGCACAACACATTCTATCTCTAAACAATTAGACATCATATTACTTATAATAATGAATCATATTTGATTGTAGGTTTTCAATTATATATTTTACACAAAAAGAAAGGAAATGTGTGTTTGTTGTAACAATTGCTGTATAAAGATCTTCTGTTGTTAAAAAGTCTCTTTATTCCCCTTTTAAATGGCACATTTTCCAGTCAAAATGTTTTCATGGGATGAAAAGACATGTTGAGTATGTAGGCTGTGCCCATGAAAATTTGCCAAATCTTTTGTGCCAACGTCAACAGTCAATTCAGTTTTTGGCTCTTGTTTGGTGTTGTTTGACTGAATGAATGAATCCTGAAAAAAAAATAAATAAATAAATAAATAAAAAAAAAAAAAAAAAGGACATGTTGGCAGTTTACCAGTCCATACAAGGGCATTTGCCCGCATGTGGAGGCACCAAACAGACACACGGCCTCGCACCTCCTCCTCATGCAGGTCACCAGCTTAGCTGAACAATGCTGTGGGCTGACATCCTCTTCATACAGGATTTGCTGCAACTCCAGCAACGAGGCTGTGTTGGTCACTCTGACACAAACAGCATGTCCTTGCTGATCCTAGAAGTCTTCAATAGGGTTGAGGTGAGGAGTGCAGGGAGGCCATTCCATCCTATCCGCTCCCACATTCAGATTCTTTGATAAAACCCACTCTGGAGGGTCAAGTATTGTCATCTTGGAGGCCCCAAAGACATATGATATGGCCACAGATTGCAGAATATCATCTCAGTATCTCTGTACTGCCTCAGTGATGACAAACCTTGTCTTTCCAGTACCTTCACACTGCCTCTAGCAAAACTGTTTCTCCAGGTGAAATAAGTATTGTGTTCTCATCCAAGTTTAAGTTTAATTCATCATGTAGTTTTGTGGCCTAAATTTAACAAAGCAGTACATGAAAGCAACAGATTACATAAAGCATTACTTAACACATGACTCAGAAGAGATTACAGCAGCAAGTGAAACGAGTAAAAGCAGCAGTGTAACAGGAAACAAGCTCAGCAGCACATCCTCTCCCTCACTTCCAAATGTTTGCTGGCTAATAAGACAGGCAGTTGTGCAGAATAATGCATGCTCTTGTTGGAAATGTTGATGTAATGCAAATCTGTCTGTAAAGCAGCCTACGAAACTGTTTGGTTGTTAAAATGGGCAACGTGAACTCTTAATAAAATCCACCTCACAAAACATTCTGAACAATGTGTTGACTTATTCACCGACACAGCCAGATACGCAGGTGAATCACTGCCGGCCAGTTCCTCTAGCAATTTGTTACAGATGCTAACAGGACCTAATGTTTATTAAATGTAAGCTAAAATTAGCAGCAACAGATGTAAAACTCTGGAAGTTTCTACTTCAACATGGAATAGAAGCTGAAAGAAAAAGCAATGAAGCCCACCATGGCAAATCTGTGAGTTAATCAAATTTTATATTTGATTCAAACCAGTGCTTGGGAATCGTCTTTGACTCCATTGTAAAACCTTATAAAGACACAGGTGACTGTTAATGGTCAAAAGAGACTTCATGCAGAAGCTTAATTCTTTAACAAAATGACAAATGTAAAAAAAAAAAAAAAAATGTTTTCCCTTTATTTTTTTATTTCAGGGATTCTCTGTTAAAGAGAAAAATAGTTTAAACAATTTAAAATGTGTTAGGAACCTTGTATAGAACACAGGTAATTCAGAAAGCCAGACACAATGAACCCAGTCATCTGCAGTTACAGGAACTTATGCCCACTGCAAGGTGCTTTATTACCCCACATATAACGAACCGATACTAGACCGCTTATCCCTTCTGAAGGCTTTTTCCTCTTAAATTGTGGACCTTTTCAGCTGCTATAAACATGCCAAAGCTGTTACTGACATTTTCTTGTTGCATGTTTTAAATTTTTAATAACTGGTTTTACAGGTGGTTATTGTACTGAATTAGCCCAAAGGGATAAATAAAGCTCTCTTTGGCTGTGAAATTACATTTCATGAAACAGCAATGAGGTTGGCAAAATGTAGAAATGTGGTGAGAGTTAAGGGAGAACTTTAAATTGTCCAACAGCACCAGCCTGGGGGCTGCGGGGGGACCTCTTACCCCAGTCAATAAATGCAGTGTGGTAAATGGATTCAATACAAGAGAACACTGTTTTATTTAACAATTCCTTAAAACCAAATGTGAACAACCCCCACCCCTTTTTGTGCAAAGGCACAATTAGCACAGCCTGGTTATTGCCCTGAAAACAGGAACATGCAAAGGAAAATAAACCACCACACACACAAAAACGCGTCTGGTTAAAGATGCAGGCAAAAAAATAAACGAAACACAATCCTCAGTTAAAACCTGGGCTGTACCCACAGTAAGTGCTGGAATACCCGTTGCACTCAATATGGGAGTACACATTTATTCAGGGCCTGGTCACTGGGCCGCCTGCAGTCTGGACGAATGGTCAGGGGTCACAGTGGAGACAAAATAGCAGCTCTTTTCTCAGGCCCAATGTTGCCTCTCCCACAAGGAGGAGAAGGAAAGAGCCAGGAGTACTGCTGTCCTGACGCTGGCTCAAATTCAGCCAATCCATACACCTCAAAGGTGAAGCTGCCCAACCACACTGTAGAAAGTAGTTGGTATGACACCTTGAAACCATCAAACCCCAGTTGGCAAGAAAAGGATGTCGGTACTTACATGCAGAGCAGTGGAGTTGAAGTTCAGGCTACACTAACCACACCAACCATCAGTCTGCCTCAAACCAGGCAAGGGAGACGCAGTGAAGGAGAAAACACCTGGCTGGATATAAAGGCACCCAGCTCCGCCCAGCATTGATTGCTGATGTGCTGCAGCTTGGAGGCCAATGTGGGAGGGAGGAATCCCACTCCACCACAGAAACTTAGTAAATGATATGTTTAACAACTAACTTTGTAAGGGCACAGTTAATATTTCCCACGTCTGACCCCTCAGCTCCTGCAGCGTGCTCGGCTGTTTTCTACCAGTTTCACCATGTGCCTCTTGCTCAGCTACAGGAAGCAATAAATCACCTAAAGCCTTCAGGTTTTTTCTGTTTGTTGACAGAACTATTTTTAATTTTTTTTTTTTTTTACTGTGGGCTCATCAATTTTAACCAATATTAATAAAAGTCTCACCTTGGAAGTGGTTTCCCCCCAAAAAACTAGATACAAATATTCTTGCAAACTTGAGGCCAGTTTCCAATTTGCCTTTTTTAAAAATCTAAAGTCTAGCTAAGACTTGTTTATAATCATGTAATACCACTCCTAAATGAGCACTATTTTTTCAATCCTAGTTTTGAATAATATTCTTTTATCATGCAATTCTGGTAACTACTGCGTCTGATACGGTTGACCAAATTATTTTAACCTCATATTTGCAACATTTTCTTGGCATAAAGGTGAGGTTAAACAAAACTTTTCAGTTCATCTAGGGGATTGTGAGTCCTCTTGTGCTCCATTGTACTATGGAGTGCTGCAGGGATCCATTTTGGGACCACCTCTGTTTTCTTTAGTTGCTCACCTTGAGCTCAGTTGTCAGGAGACATGGCTTGCTATTTAAGTGACTGCTAAATATATCTTCCTCTAATAAAGAAGGATAGACTTTCTGCTATCTTCAAACATGTTTGACAGATAATAAATCTTGGATGACACTGAACTTTCTTTATCTAATTGACTCTGAAACAGTGCTTGTTGTGTTTGGACTCGCTGGTGTTCTCACTATAGATCTAGATAACTTTAGATTATTTAGCAAGCCAGAGATGGTAAACCTGGGTTTTAAAATGGACTTTGAACTCAAGATGGAAAGCCAATTCAGTGTGTTTTTATTACCATTTTCTTTCACCTGAGACATCTGATAAAATTAAATACTTTCTGACATGACAGCAGTTTGAAACAGTAATTCATGCCTTTGTAACCACCCGGCTGGATTAGTGTAATGCACCTTTTTTGGGGATTGAGCCAGTCCTCTATATTTTGCCTGCAGCTTGTAAACCATGCTGCACATCTTTCAACTGGCACACGCAAGTACGAGCACATCAAGTTGGATTTTTCTTCTTTTCACTGCCTGCCCATGCACTATAGGATCCACTTTAGATTGCTTTTTGCATTTGCTTTAACGTGTTTCAATGTTGTTGCCCCTTTATAAGCTCTTCAGTCCCCGACAACTCCCCCTGAGACAAGCTGGAAACTCAGAGGGGGGCCAAGCCTTTGCAATGGCAGCACTAAAACCGTGTAATGAGCTGCTTTTATATATTAGACAGTCTCTTTCTATTTCTGTTTTTAAATCTTTACTTAAAGCACATTTCTTACCTTGGCCTCTTACAAAGAACAACTCGCTGACATTTGATTGTATTTTGGTTATTTTAACTTTGCCCATTTCAACACTTTTCTGTCTACTTTGTTGTTTTTGAAGTGTGATCTAAATAAAGTTGTTCATGCAGGTAGCTTAAAAGAGAAATGTGTGGATTTTATAAGATTTTTTTTTCTTTGGAAAAACAGTACCATCACACACAGATGACGAATAAATCCAATGCACCGATAAAGGTTTTGCCTTTGGTATAATGTCATGATTGACATTAGGAGGTATCCTGATACTTTACTGCTGCAGTCGCTTCACATTTGCATGTACCTCTCCATCCTGCTGTAATGCAGACCTGGCAGAGTTTAGATCGTTTGGCAGATGGTGTTCAGCAGGGACATCTTGTTAAGGTGAAGCCGCTAGATCACATCCATCTGTTTGCATACAGTGTATCTCTCTGCTCTACCTCTAAATCTGTGGGGTTAATGCAATGGGCCAGGTGTGCAAGGACAAAATGAGAGGATAAAGTGTGGAGCAGAAACAGCAGCAGCAGATATTTATTCAATATGTGTTCAGTTAAAGGAAGTGGGAAAATAAGTTCTCTCTCCGCTCAAGGTCAGAGATGCTGCTTAACTCCTGATTAAGGATTAAGATTAAAATGGAGTATATCATTTGAGTACATATTGAACTAAAGCCTATTATATAATACTAATGGCATAGCTTTAGCTTGATTATCGACTCAGTCCTCAGGGAACAACAACAACGACAAAATAAAAACCTTCAAAGAAACAACACGAATGATCTTCTTTGTCATTTACATTTCTAATTTAATACCAGTTGGTCACCATAAACACACACTTATAAAAGAAAAAAAACACCCTTGTTGACTAAAGCATTGTTGAAGAGACCATGGCTCTCTCAATCAACAAAATATTTATGAAAACTCAATCAATAGTCTTGTTTTGGAGGTGCAGAACACTGTGACAAAACCAATTACAGCTCAAAATCTATTCATGCCTTCTAAGAAATCCTATCACAATGATGTCTGTGTGCCTGTGTGTGTGTTAATGAAGTAGGAAAACATTGATAGCACAAGGTAAAAAAACATGAGGTTGCTGTGATAAAGCAACAAGAAGATGAATACCATCTCTCAGCGTGTTTTCTTTTGGCCTTTAGCATTTTCAAAAGGAAAAAAGTGATCCAGAAAAAAAAGACAGAATAAAAAACATAAACTTCTTTCAGCCATACACCCCCATCCATTAATCTGGCAGTAGCTGAATGCACTCAAATCTATCTGAAAATCTTAGTGCTTTTAAACAACAGTAGCAATGGTAATTTAACAAAGAGTTTTAATGCATGACAACTCCGCATTACAAGAAGTAGCATAAAAGAATCAGCATGCACAGTAGGGTTTGGCATTAACTTTGAATGTGATCTGCTTTTCAACGAACTTACAGATTTGCTGACAGCAACTTTTGCATTATGCTTTAATGTTAACTTCATAAGAACATGACATGTTGCATAAAAGAGAAGCACGTTACCTCACATGATTAACTGTTTGGTTGCACATGAAGGTTAAATATGGTACTTATTCCGTGGAAATGTTCTCTCCAAATCTGTTAGGGTTTAATGAAGCCGTACAAAAAGTAATTCACTGATTCATTGATTGTGGTTTTATTACTGCAGGATGCAATTGTTGGTAAGTTTCTAATTGGCTTTTGTTTTTAGTTATAATGGTTTTCTTGTGTTTTTCACCACTCCAAGCACTCAGACTTTAACCACATGTATACTTTCATGCACACAAACACACTCATACCTTTACCATCTGACAGGATATAGCGAGCTTCTTTCTCTGTCACACAGCAGTGAATATATCGGAGCCAAACGAGAGTTCAGTGTCAGTGCCAAAGAGAGCTCTAAGACATTGGTTAAGGAAGATGGGGATCAAACATCAACCTTCTGATTAACAGACTGCTGCTTTCTGTGAACTGTATTGATTCACACTTATTTGGTTGACATAACACTAATTGAAATTGCTTATTGATGTTTCCTAAGCAGTGCATGAACAAGTTGAATGTGTTTTGCTACAAGTTGGAGCAGATTTGATGCTAACCAAGGCTGTTGCTAAATTATTAAACCAAAGCTTGGCTCTGAGGAGTTTCTTGCTTTGACATAATTTCCGAGTTCTAAATGGCTTGAATGACTTTCTTTGTGTTTTCCTTTTCTTTTATAATTGCACCCACATTTCACAAATCTTTCCCATTCATTCATTCATTTTCCAAACCACTTATTCCAATTCAGGGTCGCGGGGAAGCTGGAGCCTATCCCAGCTGGCTTTGGGCGACAGGCAGGGTACACCCTGGACAGCTCGCCAGTCCATCGCAGGGCCAAATCTTTCCCATAAACTGAAAATTTACTCACGGTGCTTTTTGACCAGGAACAACTTGTGCAAGGAACAAATAGTTCTGAAACAACAGGAGAAAGGGACTTCTTGTCCAAAATATTAAATTTACTGAACTTTCTTTAATCTTCAACGATACATTACAGTTCCTGACAACAGTAAGGAGCCACAAAGCTGAAGGAAAAACACCCAGTTAAATACAGCAGAATTCATAGGGAGAAAAGTAATCACAATGAAGGGTCGCCACCTCTCATGCTTTTGGTGTGAGACACCTGCTTTCAGGTTCCGACTCGTGCTTTCACGTTGTCCAAACTAATCTCTTGTCAAATAAAGGAGGCCTCAAAGCTCATCTTTTATGAAGAAACTCAGTTAAACAAACGCCTCTGCACAGGGAAAAGAGCCAGAACATTAGAGCTTTCCCACATTTCAGTAACAAGAGGGATACATAGCCATCCTGCACATACAGACCTTTCTAAAAATCATAAAGTTTTGTAGGTCATCAATTTATTTTTATGACATGCAGTTTACTGTTAGAGTCCTTCCTCTGAATTTATTGCATACCTGACATTTCCATTCAGCAATGGGATTAGTTTAAGTGCCTTCAGTGAGAAAGTTATCCTAATACACATCAGTGAAATGAATAATTATGCAGAGCTTTTATGTTATTATAGGTTTATTATATTGGGGAGCTGAGCTGATCTGTTGGTTAAATATTCACACACAGCTAATGATGATTTGCAAAAATTTTTTTATTTGAGACTTTGTTCTGAAGGTCTAGAATATTAACATGTATTTAATCCAGGATCAGTCACTGAATCTGTATGCAACTGATGTGCTAAGAATTAAATGAATAGTATCTTATTACACTGTCTGCTTATCGATCATCTATGTTCTCTCTGTGCTGAGTGGTCTCACCACTCTGCAGATTTAGGACCCAAGTGACTCTAACTAAGTACAAAGAATTTAATTATTGATGCATTACTGTAGGCTCAGCCTGCACCGTGGCGTAGTGGTTAGCAATGTGGCCTCAGCAAGAAGGTCAATGGTTCAATACTCAGAAGAGAGGAGGTTTGGACAGTGGCCTTTCTGTGTGGAGTTTGCATGTTCTCCCCGTGTATGAGTGGGTTCTCTCTGGGTACTCTGACTTACTCCCACCATCCAAGGACATGCACGTTAGGTTAATTGGTTGCTCTAAATTGCCCAGAGGAGAGTGTGTGAGCGTGAGTGGTTGTTTGTCTCTGTGTGGCCCTGCGATGGAGTGGCAAGTTGTCCAGGGTGTACCTGCCTTTTGCCCAAAGATTGCTGGGATAGGCTCCAGCTTCCCCGTGACCCTTCATTGGACTAAGCGGTTAGGATAATGAATGAATGATGAATGAACTGTAGGCTCAGAGGTTATGCAGGTGTTTGTGAATGACAGAACAGATTGTGGACCAGAGATTGTAACTAATCACTTAAAATTTACAATAAATACATTTATCAGATAAGATCTGATGTGGGAGGTTATAGTTATGGACTTAAATTGGGTTGTCCATCAGTCAGAAGGTCCAGAATAACAGAAAAACATCAACCTAACAGAAGTTCAATTAAATTCTTTAAAAAAAAAGTTGGATTTATATCATGCCCTGAGATCTGTATTAAAATTTCTTTTAATTTCTTGCCATCTT
This sequence comes from Telmatherina bonti, assembly GCF_933228915.1. NCBI lineage: Eukaryota > Metazoa > Chordata > Actinopteri > Atheriniformes > Telmatherinidae > Telmatherina > Telmatherina bonti. Next base: position 25,574,032 of record NC_136622.1, read on the forward strand.
TGAGCAGTGACAGTGGGAAAAGAACATTCACAGCTCCCTGTGAGTGATACTTGGCAGCCTGCCTCAGACAGAAGTTGGTATGACTGAATGCAAATGCAAAGACGTATGAGAGAGGGAGTTAAAGAAAACTAAACTTTTCCCATTAAACAACATTTTTATTCAGATCATGCACAATAATATAGAAGTATTTGCTCTGATAAGAGGCTTTTCCCCCTTTCTTGTCTTTCTGAAAGGATCATCATACAGAATATATATATTTGCTTCCCAAATAATGCATAAAATGTTAGCGTGCATTGTGACAGACATTTGCCTGAATATCCAGTTTTTACTGTATGTGACTGCACATAAAGAATATATTCCAGATGTTGTTACTGTAAGTGAAACAGTAGATGTAGAATGTAAAATGGTAGGCTACATACTCAAGGAACAATCTCCGTTGGTACATGTAAAACCTAGGCGTAAGAGCCAAAATTGCAGTTCCAGTCTCATCTGCTAGAGGCTGGCTGCAAAAAGGAGTCAATCCCCATAGACCGTTTAATGGTTAAAAAGGCCAAATTCACAGCAAAAAATAAACATATTTACAGCCTGGATAAAAAAAAAACAAAAAAACATTTTAAATGTAATACGTCAGCTTTACCTTCAAGACAACTGTGGGGAGAGTAAATTTTTTGACAACTCATCCGTATAGAAGTAATAAATTCTGAAATTCTGTATAATTGGGGGCATGTGTTTCACTGACAGGTACCTGATATCTGGTTCCAAGAACGCAGAATGTAGCAGAACCATGGCTTTTAGTCAACCTACCTCTATTAGCTTGTTAGCTCAGTTAGTGCTTAGCTACAGGCACCTCTGAGTTTAATATTTGTCATCCCTATTCTTACAACCCCCCCTCTCAGCTCTGTTTCTTTGTATTTCTGCACAGCACATGTGACACTGCCACAATGGCGACGGTGGGAACCGCTCAATGAGCTTTTCTTGGAGCCTACGGTGACGTAATGACGTGACGTTTCTTTTTTTATACAGTCTATGTACGTAATTAAACATTTCCTTCTGTGATACCCTGCCTTTAAAACATAATGATCACAGTGAAGTACTCATTTATTGAATCCTCGATTATATTTATTCACCATTCCATTTTACATCAGAACAAATTATATGCCCTTGGGTACGTAACACTTTTCATACAACCTTCATATTCTTCCCACAAAAATAGATGTAAACATTTTCACAGTGCATTTGAAACTTCACTGACAACAATCATAATAATTTAATTATTATAATGTAATATTATAATCTTAAAATCTATGTAGATAGACAAAGCTTTTCCATATACAAACATACACATATGTACAACACATCACATTCAGCCTTGTTTGTGTCTTAGAAACTGGGGGTGAGGGTCTGCCAAATGGGATGTGTCCATGTCTGACCATGTGTATTTACATGTGCCAGAACAGAGCAACCCACGCCAAGTAGAATATGGCCTGAGGACAAAATATTTGCTGTTTGAAAACGAAAACAAACAAAGAAAAAAGAAAGTAAACCAAGTTGCTTCATACAAAAAACTTTGTCATCAGAAATTTTAGATTCAAGTTGCTTCTTCCTGCTCACATTTGCATTTAGTGGAATATTATATAAATTGACAAAACAATGTATAATGGATTTATCAAATTATTCAGACCTAAAATATTCCTAATTGCTATAAGTGCTCAATGAGGAATTTATACAAATTCAGAGTCCACAATGGGATGAAATCTTTGCAGGGATTTCCAGGTGAGCCTGGACAGATCCAACTCTGAGTGAAAGGTTAAAATGACACCTTTCACTGTGGTGGTGACACCAGCTGATTTCCTAATGCAATGGATAATGATAGTCCATCCAGCTAGAGGTGGATCTGCCTTATCAGCACTTTGATACCTTAATTAAGCTCAGCTGGTGTAAACTACTTATTCGAGTGAGTATAATCACACCAAACACATCCACTACTACTTGGCTCTCTTAGCAGTGAACAAAGAATCAAATTTACTATCAGATGTCAGGGTTAATTAAGGGGTAGAAAGAGTCAACTTCATGAAAGTAGTATTATCTGTACTATGATGCTGCAATAAACAGAATTCCACCATTGGACTTATGTGTCTGTGAAATCAACAACATTGATGGAAAATGGAGCACAGTGCAGAAGTTCAACCATAATGATGTTGCATTTTGGAAGTATGTTCTTCTTCTTGTTATTAAAGTAAACCAAATATTGTTAATATTTTGTAATATGTTTTTCTTTTGTTCATTTTTTTATTTGTTTTGATTTTTTTCCCCCAATATTTTTAATTTCTATATCTGCTGTAAAGTACTACTGCTGGGGAAAAACATTGTGAAGTCTTTGGGTCCATTGTGGTTTCACTCTCTCAACACAATGAGCATGAGCTGCTTCCCTGACTTGTGCAGCCACAGTAGCGTCTGTTTTTACAGGAAATGTGTCCATATGCAAAGGCAAATAGTACTGCTTTAGCTATTTCATGGGAACTTTAAAAGAGCTTAGATTAAATAGACTCCAGCTGCAGTGAGGCACTCCACAGATCTGGCAGCTTTTTGTGTTAAAACCTCATATTGAGCAGCTTTTTTTTTTTTTTTTTTTTTTTTTTTTGGAAACACTCCGATTTAAGCTAAAACAGCACAAAAATAAAATCCATCATCCCCATTTGAAGACACTAAAAGGGCTTTCTCCATAATTTTCAGACATTTTGGCTGATAATCATAAATGATATATGATTTACATTTGGCATCTGTACAAACACATAATATGTACATCATGCAGGTATATACAGTATTATACAATATATAATTTGAATAAGTAAAGCCAGTGTTGATGACCCAGGTGGGAATGGCTAGTAATGCAGAATATGCACCTAGGTATTTGCAGAATTTGTTCTTTGAGCAGAACAAAGTAGAAAGAGACATCAGAAGCAGATATTCATGTTTACTGGTTTGTTAATCTATCTTTGTCCACAACACTGGGCTAAACAAAGCCTCTCCAATGCAGGACCTGAAGCCAAGTCTTTGATATGTATATTCTCATGGTAACCTGCATATTGGTAGAAAAATATGAGAGTCCAAAAACAGCATTTTGGCTTTGACAGTGGGTGTAAAGGTGTCTGTAACCTTTGGTTGCAGCATGACGAGCAGAACATTCCTCTTCAATTTCACTGATCCGTCAGTTTTTTCCACGTTTCCTCTTTTCTAAATGTTCCAGTTTCACATAAAAACACTGTTAGTCTGCAGACATCAGAGGAGTTAGTACAATCATTTTGTTTTCTTTAGGAAATAAGTGCCATAACGGGCTTTACACAGCTTGTTGACAACTCATCTCTCATTTTTTCACCCTGGAGGTTACAAGATTCAACAATAAGCTGTTACCCTGTACACCCAGATAGTTCGTTGTCAGATACAAACTGTAGATGCAAAGTTGAAGATGACAGTATTGTTTCCAACATCCTGATAAGACCTTTGGATGACGATGGCAATGCCTGTTTTTGCAAACAGTGTCTTTGCAAACGGTGCTTCTTTTTAGTTATTTATTTATTTATTTGATAGCAGTAAGCCTTTCACATGTAGCTACATGTGTCAGCTGTAATAAACTCAGGCTACAAACAGCCCAAGGCTTCCTTCATGTCATCTCCCAGCTCAAGTGTTAAAGGATTCACACTTGAACTTCACAAGTCTGGGCTCAGGTTCTGAGAGTGCTCAAAGTGTAAGACTTGTTTGATTTGACTGGATTTCAGATGCGGCATTGCTTTTTATCTTCTGCCACAATAAATCACTTTTTATTTGTGTTTTGGAATAACATTAAAAAAAATTATGCATAACTTCAACATCTACAGATTTGGGATTGATGAGAAGAAAAGAAGTTGCCTGGGGACATCCCACATCTGTGTGTTCACATGGAGAACAGCACAGCAGTCAAAGAGCTGCAGTAGTGCAGCAGGGGGTGTACAAAGAGAGATGTGTGTCATGTGATTAGGGCTAATAATCACTGTCTGGTGCTGATGCATGAGGGTTTGCACATGTTAAGCAGTCACACATAGAGCGCGACTGTGACTCTTAACTGCATTGCATTACTGAATATAACATTTTTGGAGTAAAAATTTTATTTGGGATTGATACAAAAAAATGTAAAATTTCCTAAGTCACCACAGAGTAATTTATTATGATATGAAACAGACTTTCACTGTAAAGTCATGGCAGAAATAGTCTTGATCCTCCATCTTGAATTTAAAGAGGTAGAATGACCCTTTCAGGTTGCCGGTAATGTGCACTTCCACATTCAGTATCTGATTAGACAACTGAGTGTTATTGGATACCTTATGGGAAAATACTAAGTTAGGTTAAACACTTTACGAGATTAATTGGTTTCTTTTTTTTTTTTTTAATCCCCCCTTTTGAGTTCAGTAGGCTCACTAAAACAAATAAAGGCAGTGGGTGTTGTCTTGTTTATGGAGTTAAGGTTAGTCTAAGCAGTGCTAACAAGCATCTAACCCCAGAGTTTCTGGTTTGTGTGGGATGTTAGTTTAGCTGGTAATATTGTTTTATTAGCTTCAAGAAGACACTAGCAAGACAAGAGCAGTCATTTAAAGAGTGTAGCACGCAGCAGAACACACCAAAAGTCATAACCTGGTTGTTTTGCATGACCTCAGGCAAATTCATTTATGTCAACCTAAAAATAAGAACAACAAATGAGAACCGCTTTTGTTGTCAGGTAATTTGTGAAAAGTGCACAGAGCTGCTGTCTCCCTATCAGCATAGTGAATCAAGGAATCATGAAAGCCAAGCCAGTCAGCCACAACGCGCACTGAAGCAGATCGAATTTATCTCGTACAATCCGCATCTGATTGTACATCCATTTGACAACCTTTGCCGCCTGGGGAAAAGTACAAAACTGCTTGTTGGGCAAACATTGGTTAAGCTCAGCTGTGCTCAGTGGGCATTTTTATTGGAACAATGTTGAGGGAAAGCCTTCTGTCTCTCATGTTGCAATCTTTTTCATAGAACAGCAGGCAAGAGGAGCACTGAAGGCAAGTGGTCTATATTCATGCATAGCCTTTTTTTTTTGTTTGTTCTCTTATTTTGTAGAAATGAAATGGAACTATTCACATGTTGGATGTTTACTTTTATCTTATCTTGATTTTTTTTTTTTTTTTTTTTTTTTTTTTTTTTTGGGTGTGTTACAAAGCTTAAATAATTAGCTTTTACTTCCTCTGGCCATTTACACACTTTTACTCCTGCACATGAAACATGCTCTCACAGAGGCACATTAGAATACAGCATGAATACACCACATGATTATTTTCCTCCATTCTTACAGTTTCACACATCCAAATAGGTTAAGGATGATCCGATAAAAGAATCTCTCATTGTTAGAATATTATGTCCTGTTTTTGTAGGATTGCATCATGCAATGTCACAATCCAACACTAACAAGGTTAATTGTTTTAATCTGGGTATGTTGCTATAGATTAAGAGTATCACAATTACTTTAAGGAATTTGAAAGATAAAGGTTTGACTTCTAACAAAATCTTCTGCCAAATTCTAAGAAAACAAAATGAGATGCCACAACTTAAAAGTCCAGGCTTATTTACATCCTCGTGATCATCTTGTCTCTTTGCATCTGAGGATTTTCTAATAGAGATAAGACTGCATTTTCTAAGGTACACTGTAAAACTGTAGCCAAAATTAACTAAAGAGAACCCATACTCTATAACTTTTTTTTTTTTTTACTGCATTGTTTTTAAAACAAGACAGCTGCCTAATACTCAATACTCAACTTCTGGGATATAAAAATATGCCAACAGCCACTCAACTTCAACAATATTTTTTTTGTTGTTGTTGCATAAATAAAAGAAAAAAAAATGTAATCAGCACCAAATTATACATTTTTTTTGTGTATTTATTGCACATTTTTGCTTTAATTTTCCAAGGAGCAAATCTTGTGATTTGTATGATGGGGAAAATAGTCTCATTATTCAAATGTATTAGTTAATTTTTCAGATGTTGATCATCAGAAACCTAAAAATTTACCATCTGGAGACCCTCCAATTGGGAGTGAACAGAGCTTCTTGAGTATTACAGCAGAAGTTCTGCACTCATATCTTCCCAGGGGTGATTGGATACAGAGATGTTGACCAAATCGGCATTCTTCTCTCCTACGCTGTGGACAAACTATCCATTTTTACACTGGTAACAGAGGGTTTACTTTGCAAGCTTTCCCCGTCTATGCTATGTTCTTCATCTCTGAACTCAGTTTATGAACTCAGTTTATAAAGAAGAATGTAGTGCTCAGCACACTGTCGTAAAATTTAAAGGAGCTTTGACACCTGCTAGCAAAAAGTACACAACACTTATTTCCTGTCAGATGACAACAGTTACCCTGTAGTCCTTCAGTTTGAGGCATGCATAAATAAATACAGATACAAAGTCAAGTACAGTAGTAGTAAAAAGGGGGGGACGTTTTTGATTGGAGTAGAAAGTTTCAGTATCAGTTCCTCCCTCTGAATCCAGCGTAAATAGATTTGCATTATGAATCCTAAGACCTTTCCTGATGTTGATAGTTCAGAGTGATCAGATAATTACTGATGCCTGTTTATTTAACCTGATGACATAATAATGTACAAACCTCTGGACTGCTTGGCTTGCTTTTTTTTGTTGTATTGCCTTTTTCTATATGTAATGTATTTCATGTTTTCTTTTTTTTTTTTTGGCAGTGTCACATATTTGAGGCATGAGAGCAGTTTTAATCTCTTATATCATACATTTTTTTTCATTCGTAATGAGTCTTCATCTTCCTCTTTTCATTCATGTTTAAATATGTTTAAATATCACTTTTCCCTGATTTGCAATTAGTCATTCTGTCACCTTCATTCTTGCCGTATCATCTCAACGTTTATTTTTTTTATGACCATTAATAGTCTGGTGCTGTTGATGTATTCTTCTTTCTTAGAGGAAATCACTCTGCATCTCATTGGAGAGCTGACTGACTGCCACCTCACTGTGCAGCGATCCTTTCAATATCCTGGCAGTCTGCTGGGGGCTGTAATCTGTAAAGTTTTCCCTGGCACCAGCGGCTGTTTCAGGGCAAGGACAATGTCTGCAGGTCCTGTGGTTCTCTGGTAACCCGTTGGACAACCTTGTGGAGTTGCACTCTTCATTGTGATGGGACTGCCTGCAAGTTCCCTTCTGTGCAGCGTCGTGCTCACACACACATCCACAGAGTGTGCTTCTACACTGGGCCACATCCCGACACAGCGACTTGCGGAAATTGGGCTTGAAGACCAAATAAACAATCGGGTTGTAAAGGGTGGAGGACTTGGCAAAGATAGCTGCCAAAGCAAAAGCCATGGGTGGAACATTTGCTGGGTTACCAAACGCTGCCCACATAGAAACAATGGCATATGGACTCCATGCTGTCAGGAAACCGATGCAAACTGCCACAGAAAGCTGAAAAGGGACAACAGTCAGAAAAAAAACAACAAAACATTTTGTCATATAAATGTATATTCATTTGGCAAATAAATTACAGAAAAATCTTAAGTTATTGCATTACCTTAACTATAAGTGCATGTGCATTAGTGATCTTGTTCTGTGGGGACATATGCTGCTGCACGGCCTGGCGAGAGCCTCGCACAGTCAGCAGGATGAATGTGTAGGACAGAAAGATGACAGTGCAGGGCACGATGTAGCAGAAGAAGAAGAGACAGATGATGTAGCTCATAGCTGCAGAGCTGTAGCTGGGAGCATGCCAGTTGATGCAGCATGCTGTTCCGTAGGGCTCAGCCCCATACTCTCCCCAGCCAGACAGTGGACCTGCTGCAAACACTCCAGCATAGCACCAGATTCCAGCAACCAGTAAGCAGGCGTGCCAGTACGAGAACTTGTTACCTGCAGCAGAGTGGAGCGGTACAGAGACAGAGGACGAGTCATCAATAAACCACTGAACCATTAAAAGAGGCGAAGGAATGGGATGAATTTTGAATTATTGGTAGGATTGACAGAGCAAATATTTTGTACCTAATACTTAATAATAATTATATATATATATATATATATATATATATATATATATATATATATATATATATATATATATATATATATAATATTATATCATAGTTTAATCTTAAAATATACATTCCAGCAAATGCATATTTTGCCTTAGGCATGTTCCAATGCAAGATCACATGGTCTGCAGGACTGCACATGTGTGGAGTTAGTAATGGTCATAATGTCAGCAAGCCCAACATAAACATTATTCAGTGTCTATGGAGTGAAGTGTAGCCACACAGCGATATTGCTTGGGGCTAATGCATGTGAGAAACCTGTGAAAAACCACTTGAGAGGAAGCAGAGCTACTTCTAAGTACTCTTCAAAGGCAGAAACCTGTGCACACAAGATCACAAGAAACACAATGACCTTTGTTCATTTAAGGCTTTTTTTTTTTTTTAAAGAAATTCAAAAGCATGGGGGCAAAAGAAACCTGTTAATGTGTAAAAGTCTGTTTTTTTTATTTTATTTTATTTTATTTTTTAACCTCATGCATCTGAAGCCTTCATTTACATTGTTAAATCTTGCAAAGTTTCAGTCCAGCAAAGCTCTAGGAATATAATTTATGTGCGCATCCCCAATAATGGCAACACTCTGCTCAGTTTGCATCCTATTTGCACCAAGGCTACCCTTGGTCAGACAAGATTTTGTGCATAGTATTACTACAAAATAACAGATGCACACATTGGAAAATAGAGCAAGACAATGTCTTCCGATGTGAACTAGTTGGTTCGCATTTAATGTTAAACCTTTGCAGAGATTGCAGTCATGCAGAATGCACCACAACTCCATGGCTGTTGGGTTGTATGCTACATTTATGACATAATCTATTTATAGTGTCAAATGGCATGTTGTGCAGCACACACTATTTAAGCACTCGTGCCAGAATGTGAATCAGGGAAACCATGGGAAACACTGAAACAGCCTTCACCACATTCTGCTGTAATTGATTTAGGCAAGGGCCTCTTCGGTGCACAATCAGTGAGGAGGAGAATACAGGCAGTCTTATCTGGCACCACACAGCCTCTTCAGCAGGATGTCAGCCCCTCTTACACTTCAAGTTGAGGGTGGGGGGAAGTGATTACGCCCAGTGGCATCCGCTGAACTGTGTGGTGCTAAGAAAGGATAGTTAACCATTGCAGAGAGCTTTTATCAGATGTGGAGCATCCTCTTACCAAACAAAAGCTCCAGCTATCCACGTGGCACACGAAGGGGTTCAACTTAAGCTCGTTTTATACTGAGAGCTCAATTGAATTAATAAAAAGGGAGCTCACAAATACGGCTCTTCAAACAGCAATGCACCAAACTCTTTTCTTCTTCTGACATCGATTTCAGTTGTGAAATCAATATCAGATGTGGGTCAGCGACAGTTCCTACCCACTACAGAGCGAATCCCAGTCGTTTCCCCCCCTTCTTCAACTCTGTACATGTAGGACACGCAATATGAACTTTTAAATTAGTCATAAAACCCAACCATATTTTGTAGTTCTAGCTCAATGCCTTCTTGTCTGTTTCTGTGGATTTTTGTCCTTGAGAGAACGCCTGTGTCCACAACAACAAAAAAAGACAAATAACCTTCCACTGTTACAGATTCCAGGCTGCCTGTGTGTCAAAGAGATGCTTACACACGTGTTTGAGACAAGGTTGTATAGATAAGTTATTCTTTCATTTACTGATCTTAGCTGCTGGGTGTACAATAATGGTAAATGCCATTCCCTTTGAATCAAGAAATGTGGATTCTGTTTCCATTTTAAAATTTCAGCTGTGACATCCCAACTTGTTGGGTGTCTTATCCCTTCCAAAAACAGAGAAGAAAAGATGGCTTGAATCCTTACTCCAAATCCAATATTCTTCTCCATGACAGCATAAAGTATGTAATCATTTATTGTTATCAGCTCCTGTATTTCATATTGTTAATCCCCCTACCTCCCCTCATGCTGTTGTCTTTATGATAGACAAAGCTAAGCATTTTCAAAAGCCGTCCTTCTATTTCCATGTTTTTACACAGGGACGCTGTCAGCTCTGGTGTGATGCCATACCCAGCGGTGACTCATCACTTCAAAGTTAAATAGAATTAGAAACATCCCAGCTTTGTACCTCTCTGGATTCAGGTTGCTACATAAACTACATAAAACAGCAATTCTTTACTCTTTCTAGCTTCTTGTAAATCCAGATCAGATCTGTATGAAGGGTGGTGTTTTAGTGTTTTTCCTCCTACACTCCTCTGTTGTTGTCACCATTGTCCAGTGGTTCACATCCTTTGTCCTGAAAGCCCCTATAGCTGAATAGGGCATTAACTACGTATAAGAACAATAAAAAATAATCAATTGCAGACAGATAAAAGAGGATTATGTCTGCTCGTGACTTTAAATAAAATCCTGATCTGTGAGATCACCTGCAGCATGTCAGACTGGCAAAAACACGAATTCAATCATTTCCAGATGGTTCACTCACAATACTCATTTCTGTGTAAGCTTTTTGCTGGCACGGCACATCTGCTACTATCATCTGGATTTTTGCATCAGTAACACTTTCTTGTTTTTTGGTGAGTATCTGCATGCTTACTTTACAAAATATACTGTTACAGTGTACACACCGGTGCACATATGATCATTTTTTTGCATCTTGGTTGCAGGAGAAAGTGAGTTTGGAATATTTCTAATTTCCAAGCAAAGAAGTTTAAAAAAGACAATAATCTTTTAAAGATGAAGAACTCCAAACAATTAGGCTAGGGCATTAGGAGTGGAGAAACTATTTCTGGCTAGTCTCGGTTTATACTGTTTCTAATTTCATTGTTATTCATTTTTATTTTTGCTGCTAAACATGGTTTTACGTATTTTCCTTTTGAAAATAATATATTTTTTTTTGCTCTGATTAATTCTTTTAATCATAGTTAATAATGGAGATGGTGCAATTCTGAACTCTGAGAGTATAGTTTAGATGCAATAGAATTCTTGCAGAGAAACCTCATAAAAGTGTAATAATTTACGCTCATTTGCATTTCAAACACTCTTATTTGTTAGGCTTGTTGACTCTTGGGCTTTATACTATACAGAATGTGTTCTTCTGGAAAACAGACACGAAGAGCTCTTTGAGAACATAGCCTACAATTACACTGTTCAGTCATCAAACTTGCTGAGTATGCAATAACACTTTTAATTCTGTTCCAAAAACTGTCAAGCTGAATGTAAACAAACTGGAATTAGCTCAGTTTTGACATGTAAGTAGTGAGCACAGCCCTTCAGATTGAAACAGTCTTGAGCTTTATTTGGTAAGTCATCCAGGCAGTGCCTACATTCCTAAAGTTGTAATCAGTGAGTTAACAGGCTGATGTTTGACCGAATCTGCCCCCTGCTGAAGTAATACTCTATCAGGGTATGCTTACTGCATCGATCAAGCTTTATGATTCTGGCCGGTACACTATTACGTCCACCAAGTATGTTATTTTTTGCCAGTGTTCATCTTCTTGTTTGTCTGTGTTTGTTTTTATTTATTTATTTATTTTTTTAGCAACATTACACAAACACTACTGGACAGATTTTTATGATTTTTTTTTTTTATGAAGGGACGGGTCACCGTCTGGATTTAGGAATCAGGGTCTCTCTGGGGTTATTTGTTACTTTAAAATTCTTCCAAGGCTGAATGTGGCTGTTTGTCTCTCTGTGTTGGCCCTGCGATGCACTTGTGACCTGTCCAGGGTGGACCCTGCCTCTAATGAGTGAATAAATGAACGAACATAACACCACTATCAGTGGTGAGGGTGCTTGGCCAAAACAAATACAGGAAAAATCTTTCTAACAATTTACAAGATATCAAAGATAAATCTGGATTCCGACAAAATTCTGGAAACTACAATCCAGAACGGGTCTGGGATTTTTATTACAGCAAGAGAAGAAATTGATATATAAACATGCAACAAACACTGCAATATAGACAACACTCAGGGTTCATTATCAGTGAATCAGGTATCTAATAGCGTATATGTGTAAAGGACGATAACATGGGGTGGAAATGAGCTGCTTTAAGTCACTCTCCGAATGCTTTTCTGAGTGACTTTAGGATCTAAATTCCTCGAGTGAGGACATTTTTTTCAAAATCTGTTGTAGATATAAGCAACATGAGATGTGGCACGATGAAAAATGTAGACGTGAATTGGCCCTTTGAATATGGAAGATGCTCATATTCTTTTATGTTGCTGAAAATGATTCACCCATACAGCTCCAGTTCCATAACACAATTAAAGCACTGAAATCTAATTTTGTGTGTTCGGCTGATCTTAATAAAGATGTCCTGGCAGCTCTGATGGAACTCAAAGGCTGCTTTATTACAAACAAGTTACTCTTGTAAAGCTAGAATCTGAGTATAGCAGCTGACCTGTCAGGCACTTGACAAAACGACTGTGAGACTACAACCACCTGATGTGGTGACAGTTTCCCACACAAGAAACAACATGATTAATCATGTCGGTGACACTGGATCAAGAAAGAGGGACTTTAAGTCGTAGATCTTACTTGGTTTGTAACCAAATTAATGGACAAAACCCTGCAGATGTCTTCTCTGCTAAATCCAAGATTTTACACAAAACACGCCGTCAAACTACAGCACAATATCATAGCTGTCCTGGACAGCTGTACATCCACTAATGCAATGACAGAGGGGATTGTTTTGAATAAAATCTTATTACATCAGTTTATTCCAGATGATAGCAGTTCAAATGGATTGCTTGGTAAATGTTATTAAATCAGTAATGATTTATGAATTATGACCAAGTGGTGCTATGATAACTTATAAAATGTCCTCAGAAAGACAACAAATGCAGTTGGATGGTTTAATGAGCAAATTAGAAATGACTAATGAGTCATAGACAAATTGAATTTGGGTTAACCTCCCTGCGAAGCCCGATATGGAATGAAGCATGTGGTAAGTGGAAATGTCCTTGGAAGTCCCTTTAGTGCATTTAAAATAAAAGACATGGACTCCATCTGAAATGTCTGCATCTGTGAGAGATTTAGCTTATAGACGCAAGCCGTTGTATAAATAAATCCTTAATGACTAAAGTGACAAAAAGATTAATTATCCTTGCAAAAATCCACTTCTTGAACAGTTTAAAGTCCACAAACACTTTCAGACTGTTATGTGAGACTGCATGATAATAACGTTGTTTGAAATGGAGTAAGTACCCTTGGAAAACAATATTCCTCTGACAACATAAACTATGTGGTTAGTCATTTGGAATAAATAACATAAACAGGACAACCTTACTTTCTGCCTGACATTTTGAGGCTTTCTCTCTGAGTCTTCCATGTAAAGCTGCATTTAAAGACCATGCAGTTGCAGTGTTTCACTTCAACTATCTTGTCCCATAAAACTCTTGGTTGCTGTGGTTTCAAGATTCAAGAGGATCAGCTCCTTTGAGAAAAAAAAAAACAGTTTGTGAGTGCAAACCTTCAGAAACACGGAGGTAAGAACTGATTATCAGCATCAACATCAGCATTAAATAATTATAATGGAAAAAAGTAGAAATGTAATCAATTTACTGAACATCTTCCATGAATGCCTTTGAAGGATGTTGGAATTTGTCTGCATGACTGAAATCTTAATTGAGACTGTTAATCATCATGACATCAAAAGGTAATTGGTGTGTTTTTCTTTTCTTTGTGCAAAATTCTTCCTCTTAATCATCTGGCATTCATTTTGCTGATTCTCTTTTTTCTTCCAGGACTGTTAATGTAAACATTCATTTCTATAAAAAACAACGGTGTCTATTCATTATGATTATATTTGATTGGCCTCATGAAACGGTTTGCTACTCGTTATGAATTGCTTCAACAATAAACCATTTTCTTTACTCCTGCAAATGACCAAGCAGTAAATAATTGTTTTTAATAGTAACTGAATAGGATCTTATTTTGTCGTTATGTTTTAAAGTCAAATAAGTCCTGCTGCAATGCAACAAGCCTGACAACAACCTTGTTGCAAAAAGCTCAGAAAACTTTGAGGCCCAGTTTCCCATAAAGGAATTAAATCCTTGTTCTAAACTAAATCATGTTTTGAACCAGGACTTCTTGTCATAGCCTTCATAGATATAGATTTAGCCCTTTAAGGCAAGCCCAGGCAAGTATAGTGCTCAGATCCAGAGACGCAGAGAAGAAAACTGCTCTAACAACAAAGGTGACGAAGCTCAGAGAGCAGATGAAACAACTTGGAGGTGATACAACAAGGAGGCGGCTGTTCTGCGTGCAGAAATAGAGAAAGAGGATCAATGGCGTGCAGACTCCTCAGCCAGCTGGAAGCAACTCTCAGAGCTGGGGGGGACCAGGACAACCAGAGCTGAGACCTGCTTGGCCTAGCAAGTGGAGAAAACATCAGAGCTGAAAGCTTCACCGGTAAAAGAGCGTTTCATTACTTTAAGATATTTCTCACTTGTCCGAAGCCTAAAAAGTTCTTTTTAATTTCAGGAAATTTCATCAAGTCTAACTGCATTGTTTATAGTCTGCATCAAGTAAAATGGTTTTTAGCCTCATATTAAAATACATAATTTGGAAGTCAATTTTTCATCATATTTGATGATAACTATGGTCAAATATGATGAAATATAAGACTGATATCTCATCAGATTAATCCACCTACATTTAACATTTGTGAAATATTTTATTTGTAGATAAATAATGTGTCAGTGTGATATAAATAGATTGTTGGAAATAAACAACATTAAGAACTTCATTAAAAAAAAAAAAAAAAAAAAAAAACTCTCAACCTAACATCAGACTTTAATGCTCATATAAATAATAAAATAATTGTGTTTCCATACATTGATTCCTAATAAAAAGAAAAAAATTCTGGGTATAAAATATGCAACATCATATAAATCATATGCAATACGTGTTGAAACACGTTTTAAGTCTGAAAGGCAAACAAGTTTGTTAACAAGTTAACAAAGCACCAACATGTGTGTAAAGTGTAAATTAAATTAGGTTAAAACTAGGTTGTGTGAGGAACATTATTATTTTGAAATAGCCAATATAACAGCAGCAGACTCTTTGGTAGCCTGGGGGGTTAAACACTGGAAGTGGCACAATGGTGACATCATTTTGTAGTACACACCAAGATTTTGTACCTTAAAGACTGCTGCCTTTTGTTGTTTCCCTGCTCCAACATCCTATTCATTATAAACGGCTCTTGTGACTTTTTGTCATGTGCTGCACAAAGATCCATAAGTTTCAGTTGGGTGTGATGAAGCAGGAAAACATCTAAAACCTGCATGACATTGTTCTCTTGAAGACCGGAGTTTGACATCCATGATGTAGCGGAGACAAGGTGGCCTCTAAAAACTCCCTTTTGGGAATCAGACTTTGGTTTGATCTTTCTGCACTACTGATGGAAACTCAGCTCTTCTGTTATATTCTACAGTCATTTCACAAACACTTCTATCTAAAGTGACTTTCATGTGATAAGTGATCAATTAACCTAACAGGCATTTTGTGGGTGGGAGGAAGCCGAAGTACCTGGAGAGAGCACACGGAGTAGCCAGAGAGAGCATAAAACTCCACACAGGAAGGCCACTATTCAAACATACCCTCAGTCGAGCCTCAACCACCGACCTTCTTCCTGTGAGGCTGCAGTGCTAATCACTACACCACTGTGCTGCTCATACTGTTAGATTTCACACCTTTAAAAACACTGATATGTTGAATTGAATTTGCAGTTTTACTGGAATTTCTATGAGATCCCATGAATAATGCAACAGCATTGCTCTACAGAATTTAACCAACAACTGAGCCCATCAGAAATGCAAGAACAAAAATAACTAATTCTAAGCTAATTTTGATTCAGTGGTCACCACTGGGTGAACATTTGATTTGATAGGAAAGTGTGTCTAAACCATAGACTGTATATAAAGAGATGGACGGAGTCTCCATGACGTCACCCATAGGTTTCTGAAGAGCTTAATTAAAGCTCGATGGGCGGTTCCTACCATCGCCATGTTGACAGCATCATGCGCGCCGTCTTGCCCGGAAAATACAAAAATGGGCAAAGAGGTGGAGCTGAGAGGGGAGCCGTGAGTGTCATGGCGGATGATTGACATCGAGCGAACTCTGAGCTTTCTGTAGCTAAAGGCTAACTGTGCTAACCCCAAGATAACGGGAGCTAACCAGCTAACGGAGGTAAGCGGGCTAAAGCTAAGTCCCATTGTTAACTGGCTAAAAACTGCAGTTGTTCTATGTTCTTCTTACTTGAAGGCAGAGATTGGTACCTGTCAATCAAAAGGAAACGCCCCTAAATTTGCCAAACTTCGAGATTAGATTACTTTAAAACGGGTGAGTTAGAAAAAAAATTCACTCCCCCCATAGTTGTCATGATGGTAAACCTGTCCTATAAACCGAAAATGGATTTTTGAACCAGGCTGTAAACATGTTTATTTCTGCCGTGAAGTTGACCTTTTTAACATGGGAGTTTATGGGGATTTGCTCTGTTTTGGAGCAAGCCCCTAGTGGATGAAAGGGGAACTGCAGTTTTATACACTTCCACATAGGCTTCACTTTTAACTGCCGGAGGTTGCCGCTTGGTCTAAACCTTTGACTGGTACTGTACACTCAAATGGTGGACTAAAGCACAGCATAAATCTAAGAGATAAAAATTCATACAAACACAAATGTATTCAAATAAAACAGTTACACAGACTGAATATCTACTGACACTACAAGCTTTAGTCTTGTACACGTGTACACACGTTAACAGTGATATTTGTTTTTTTCTTAATCTGAAGAGACTGAGTTTTATCTTCGGTTCGCAATCTGAATAATAACCAAGAGTAACTGTGGGGAAGCATTTCGCTCAGTTGGCTGAGTAGCTAAAAGCTCCTCAGCACAAGCCCCAGGTTCAGTTTGTGGCCTTGGCTACATTCCCCCCCTCTCTTTCTCTCCCCTTTTTCCTGAGCTGATACTGGCAAAAAGGTCACCATCACAAGAGCAAAAACAGGAGGCAGCAATTTTAATTAAGCCAGCTTGTGGATAAAAAAAATGCTGACAGTCACTTTGTTATAAGACAAATCTTCAAACCCACTTTTCCTGAAAAGCTTATGAATAATTTAGTTATGTTTTATGTGCTACCTGTTTTCCTTCTTCTGTTTTCACTTTTTCTTTGATATGTAGAGTTTGTTGCACTTACTCCCGCATTAATCCCATCAGAGTAAATCATGCAAGCATTAAAGTATTCATCCTGCTCTCTTGATATTTTCTCTGCGACCTGAAGTGTTTTCAGCTGCATATCGTCTGACCTTCTCCAAATAGTAAACACCTCTCTTCTGTAACGCTGTCTCTTACAAACCCTGAAAACTGCAATAATCACACCACTGGAGAAAAAAAAAGCTGTTGGATCTGTCATTGATTAAAAACCACAGACTCATTGTGGACTTGTCATTTGTTAGTAGAACATTTATAGTCAAGATTTTTATAGCACAGGAGGACTGAAACGTCCCCCATCAAAGTCATAAAGGATGTCCATCTGATAGCAGACAGCGGCAGAAGCACTGCTTTAGTTCTGCTAAATCTCAGTCTGACAAAGTCAAAGTCAATAGTCCACAAAAGAATAAAATTGAAATGTTCCTTTAACTACTGTTGTTACTACAAAATTTTCTCCCTTTGAGTGATTGTGCATCCTGTCCATTCACAGTGTGTCCAAATGGTACTACAACATCCCCCCTCATGGTGGCCATTATTGTAAAAAGATGTTTCCCTGCAGTAGTTTTACATTTGAAATATAACCATTACAATAAAATAATGATACTGCTGTTTGATATTATCTTTGATTTTCATAAGTGATTGTGACAGATGCATCACTAACCTCAATGGTTACCTAGAAATGGACTGTTCCTTTCTTTCTCATTCTAAACTGTGAAAAGTGGAGCTGAATTGCTGACAATAAACAACAAACTAAAACAATTAAAAATCAGATTCTGTGTGTGTCTGAACATTTCAGGTAAAACTATACTGTACCTTATTCTTTTAAAACATGTAAACTCATCATCTGAGGTGTGCTCACATTTAGAGGTGTGCTAATAGCAGTAACATGCTGTTAAAAATGCTATTTGGATTGACAACTCTTAGTTAATACAGATAATTTTCCTGTCAGATGATGAGTGGAGAAAAAAACTGCCACACCAACAAACAGGCTTTCCACTTCACATCAGCAGTCTGATAATTTGTATGTATGGCTGCAGTATACACTGGGATGTAGGCACAGTTTTGGCATCAGTAGGTGTTTCAAGCCCGGTGGATGCAGGCAGAAATACATGCAATTCCAACTACAGTATGGTTTGTCATGGTTTTTTGGACGGTAAGACCTTTTTGCAGAAATATCTTTAAAAAAAAGAGTAGGGAAATGTTTGAAGACCTTGTAAATGTCCCCTCATTTGCATATGATGCTGTTTATAGAGGTTAAATCCTTGAACATTAACATTACTGCTGTATGGCCTCTTTGTGTAACGAGCACTTGAGTTGCTGACCTCAGTGCTTCATTGAACAACTCTTTTGTAATTCAAGGATTTTGTTTTTAGACAAGACAAATGATAACAATGTAGTCATCAGTTTGAGAAAACCTTATGTCTACTTAATTTCCATTTTAAAAAAAAGACATAAAGTGGACTTAAAAACATAATTGTAGAGTGTAGAGTGTTAGATGTCTTTCTTTAGGGATTTTTTTTATATTAATTTGAAATTTTATTTCTTCATTTTAACTAGGTGTTTTTTTTTAGGAGGATGGGGCCTTTGAAGGGTACATGATCTATATACTAAGGTGAAAAATATAATCAAAATTACCGTAGTTTGGGCAGCAGACCTTGAGCCAGCAGACACAGGAGAGCACTGTGAGGTTGGTCAGACTGCACAGACCAAATAAAACACCACAGAAGGCATAGACAGTGCAGGTTGTCATGTTAAACAGCCACCTGAATGAAGAGAGAAACGGAAGAGAACATTTGTAACCCTTTCACGTCCTCATATTAAAGTTTCTGCAACATCTTTCAAGTGATCCTAAGGATGCAGATCAGGTGATGAGACGGGTAATCCATTTTCTGGCCCTCCCTTGGGTCTTATACAACTTTGGTGAGCAGTGATGCACTTTGACCTGGCACAGAAACACATGACAACTTGCATCCCCACATCCTCGGGGGATCAGAGCAGGGAAGGTCACAGGATGAAGCGGGAGACATATGAGCGACACAGCTGATATGCATTGTGACATTTCAACTGTTTTCAACCTCAGTGTATCTAGTATCTTTTTTTTTTTTTTTTAGATCTGTGTATGTTTGTAGAAAAAACGTAATGTTTTATTCATATAAGGCTGTACAAACATAACCTAACTTAAAAAGGAAACATTTTATTGTATTGTATTGTATTATTATATTGAGAAATATCAGTTAATCTTAGATTTGATGGATGCATTATCCACCTGAAAAAGGTTGGGATGGGAACAACAAAAGGCTGGAAAAGTTTAAGTGGTATTAAAAAGGAGGAAGCTGGATGAACAAAATAGGTGAATTAAGAAATGAACTCCTAGAAATAAATACTAAAGAAGTAATTTAGTAATTTTTCAGTTTTTTGCATATTCTACAGGAATGATTCTGGATGCTGGAAGAAATCAGAGTTGCAAAATTCAGAAGATTACTTATGATTTGGTTTCAAAATTAATGCTCTGCACCAACAACTACATATCATTTCATGAGTAAAAACATAAAATACTTATGTGCAAAAATCACAAATATTCTGCAATGAGAGATAAGACTCCTGATCAAACCTCTCATCTTTCTTTGGAGTGACAAGTGCTCTTCTGACCGAGCTAAAGCAAACATGCTTTTGTTGTTTCCAGAGTGGGTGTTAAATTTAAACTTGAAATGTGTTGACATTGTGGAAAGGTCTTTAATTTATAATGACGTGATGCAGCATGTGTACTTTTGCATTTTAAGCCTGGTTATATGCACATTGCATCAACATTATGTGCATGATGAAAGTGCAACATGTTACATTCAAATCAACCAACTATATATATATTTTTTTTGTATATTTGTATATATATATATATATATATATATATATATATATATATATATATATATATATATATATATATATATATATATATATATACAAATATACAAAATATTCAACCTTCATTGCAAATTAGGTTTACAAACTAGCAAAAAAATGAAACAAGAACCAATTAAAAAGTCAGTGTCAAAGACCACAGTAGTCTCAGAATAATTCAACCCTTGGGAATAAATGAGGCCCCACCAGAAAGTCTTCTTGCTAATGTGAATGAAACGATGTGTTCAATCCCTACTGTGACCATCACTGAAACTAGTAAGCTGATGCAGTACAGCAAAAGTGATCCTGGACAGGCTTGGGTAACAATAATATAAGGAGAAGGCACGATGGAGGAGGTTGGAAGCAAAAATCAAGGCAAATTGTAGGGACGTTAGTCAATTGTCAGAACTCTAGAAGGACACAACCACAAAAGATACAACTAAGAGATACAGCCAGATGGGCATACCTGAGACTCTGGACACTGCCAAACAAAGACTCCAAGCGCTGGAAGCCTGACTGAGGAGACACACAATAGAAAACCTCCACCAACCCAGCTAAAGTGTACTCCCAGTAGCAGAATAATACCACACAAGCTAACCCATCAAGGCTGGACTCTGAACAATACTGGATGGGAAAAAGAGGCATCACATAACAGTGAAGCACAGTTGTTAAAAGAGCAGACTACAGCTCCGTCCCTGAACAGGGTCCAATTACCATCACAGAGGCAGATTTCAGCAAAAGACCTCAGGTATGAATAACTGGTCAGCACCTGGCCTCGACATGATCCATGCCTAGTGGTTAAAACACTGACTCCATTTCATAAGCACCTAAAGGTACAAAAAACCAACTGCTGAGGGATGACAATCCTCAATGACTGACCAACAATCTTGATACTGAAACATCCTCAGAAGGAAACAGTCCCATCCAACTACCAGCTGATAACAAATAACTCACTCTTGCACTGTATTATGGTCAAGGCCACACACACTCCTTATTGAAGGCACGGTGCCACTTTGCCTTTTCCTCTTATATCATTGCAACCATGTGTGTTCCCATGCCCAGTTTCTATATATGTATATAAATCATTTACGTAAAAAGGCAGATTGTTACACTGCCTTTTTACGTTACTGCACTATGCCAATAGTCTATGACAAGGGTGTCCAAAGTCGGTCCTCGAGGGCCGCTGTCCTGCAGGTTTCCCATGTATTCCTGTTCCAACACATCTAGCTTCCACTAAATGGATCAAACAGCCAGTGACATGCACAACTGATTAAGCTCTACTACTAATTAATTTGAATCAGGTGTGTCTGAGCAGGGATACATAGAAAACCTGCAGGATTCTGGCCCTCAAGGACCGGAGCTGGACACCTCTGGTCTATGATCATTCACAATGAATTAGTAAATAGATGCTTTGCTCTCAAAGTTGGCTTATGGGCTCACTGGTAGGACCACCCCGTTACTGAGGCTTCAACAATTGTCATGTCTTTCTTTTGAGTATATCGTCAACTTTCACCCCTGGTTGTCAAGACTTTGAAAGTTAATTAGTCTGGGAACTGCTATTGAATAATTTAGCTAGCTTTGCAAGTTTCAGTTTGATTAAGTTGTAGGCACTTACCACCCTGTATTTAAATTGTCATTGGTGTGTCCCTTGCAATTTGCGAATGCCTGCTTACCAAGAAATCTATCTAAGCAGGACACTTAAACACATTTCAATGTGTTGGTGCATTTCAGTGTTTTTACTATAACTTACATCAAGGCTGTGGATAAAAACCTGTTCTACAGACCTTGCTCAATCTTTGAACTTTTTTTCAACTTAGAAATGCTAAAATGTCCTATAGAGGACTAATGTAATCACTATTCCTTCTTAACATCTTGGCCATTCTAGCAAAGGGTGTACAGGAAAGATGCAAAGAAGGACGCACCTACTTATCCTTGTCTATCCTCCTGTCTCCTCACTGTCTTAAAGTGCATTCAGTGTATTAAAAAATCATCCATCATGGCAGAGAAGATGTCTAGCTCACAATAAGACTGGAGACACAAGGAAGCCTAACTTAGCATCATGAAAGGTCCTGTTGTTAGTCTTATATCCTCATTATACTTTCCCTCACAAACAGGCTTAGAACAATTCACTGAATGGAACAAGTAATATTCAAAATGGGAATCAGAAGGGTCACTCACTTGTGAGCATAAGCTGAAGGAACTGCCAGTGGAAACAGAGTCATTGTCATGCCCAGGTCACTGATGGCCAAGTTGACAACAAAGAACTCTGCTGGCTTCAAGGAGGACTTTTTCCTAAAGGCCACGAACAGCAAAATCCCATTCCCCAGGATTGATAGGACACCTGGAAAACCAAGAGGTACCACATGTAAGAAATCTTGACCTTGACTTTGCATTTATTTATTTATTTAAAAGGTACAAACAAATTTACTTACCAAAAATGGTGTAGAGAATTCCCATGAGGAAGTCATTGTCTTTTGATACTTTGGATACAAAATGAAATGTTTCGGAGGCATTTCCCATCTGGAACAAAAAGAGGGGACAAGAGAAAAGAAATAAAAGCACAAAGATCATTAACAATCTTTATGAATTCAGGCAATGTCAAATACAAGTCCCAAGGGGAACCAGAAATAAAAAAAAGATTTTAAAAAATGAGGGCAAATAAACCCCATAACAAAACAACACAGCCTTGTATTTACCCAGCGGCAACCTCCGGCGATTAAAAGTGAAAGCTATATTGAACTGCCAGAAATTGTTATTCCTGCCTCATCCACTAGGGGCTGGCTCTAAAACTGAGCAATTCCTACACAGTCCCATGTTAAAAAGGTCAACTTAACAGCAGAAATAGACATATTTAATGCCTCGTTAAAAAAAAAAAAAAAAAAAAAAGATTAATGTGTCAGATTTACCTTCATGACTGGGATGAGTGAAGATTGTTTTGTAACTTATCCGTTTACAAGTAATTTAATCTTAAAATTCAGCACGATTGAGGACGAGTTCCTTTGATTGACAGGCATCCAGCTGCAAGAAGACAGAGTGTTGTACAACCAAGGTTTTTAGATGACTAAGCTAATTGGCTTCTGTTAGCTTCAAGTTAGCTTAGTAATCTCTTTGTTACAGATAGGTTAGAGTTTGATAGATATCAATCATCCACCCCCACACTCACAGCCCCCCTCTCTCTACCTCTTTGCGCATTTTTATATTTTAGAGAATCGACGGCACGCATAACGCTGCCAAAAGGGCGACAGCAAGAACTCTCCAATGAGCTTCACTTCAGCTTTTAAAAAAATATCATGGAGACTCCGTTCATCTTACTGTCTATGGAATTTACTCTATGATAAAAGTCTAAATTGGATCCATACAAACTTCTTGGATAGTTCACATCCATGCTTTAAATCTGATGAATTCTTTGTGCAATGTATGGATTAAATCCATTAAAATTGTTACCTGATCTGCTCCTTGAATCTAACTCAATATGGGTTTTTCAGGGTTGGTTTTTTTTGGATGCACTTTCACCTTGTTTACAGTTGACGTAAGACACACCTGTCCATCTCCCGCTAAAGTGTGCTAAAATTCATTGTCATTCTTCTCCTCAAAATCAGTCTCATCTTTGTTACCAGGAAGCAATCTGCATACACAGCATGACCTATACCCATACAGTATGCATTGTGGCCAGGGCAAGTTGCTGAGGCAATCTTTCTGATGGAATTTATGGGTGGGGATAACATGAAAATATATTCATAGACTTCCTATTTACTCAATGACTTTACCTGTATTTACATATTAAAGGAAAAGAGACAAGTCAAATCACCTGGGGTAAAGCAGCTTCTGGATGAATCCAAATTACCACACACTGTAGCTAATCTTCAAAGAGGACCAGAGGTGGGAAATTCTTTTATGTTATTTTATGTGTGAATCTTTCATTAAAATTTCATATATCTGTTTTATGAGGCCATGCATTGCTTGTATGCAACCCCTTACAAAGCTATATGTCTGTGTGTCTTTATTGTAATATATATATATATATATATATATATATATATATATATATATATATATATATATATATATATATATATATATATGTATATATATACATATATATATATATATATATATACACATTCAACAATTCTTTGATGTTACAACTTCAGTGAGGCGTTTTCTGTTCCTCTCAATTAGACTCTGCACCTGTTGACAGGTATTTTGTCTCACTGACAGTTTGTCCCACTGTTCATCAGAAAAGTGCCCTTTTTTGTCCAGGACCGATTTGTTTGTTTCTTTTGTTTTCTTTCTTTCTTCAACTCAATTAAATAAAAAAAGAAACAAAAAAACAGTGCCTATATCACTAAATTATAATTGAGCCAATTTTAACTTATTAGTCCAAATTAGTCTGCAGTTATTTCAGTAACAGTTATAAATTCAGTTGTTTCATTAATGAAAGGGTATAAATAAATTGGAGGGTGACTGTAAATATGGAATTAGTTCTCCCCCCCCCCCCCCCCCCCCCCCCCCTTCATTAATTACCTATTACTTAGGTTATTGCTGAATGCATTCTTCTATAAACCGCTTCCTGAATGTGGGATTCAGAAAATCTCAACACAGATATTTTAAGTATTTAAAACAATGCCCTGAAAAGCATAGTGGCTTGTATGGTACAATGGTACAATATGTACTGCCTTGCCACATTATATATGTTCCCTCTGATGCTCAGAAGGCTTCAGGTCTGATGACTGTAGAGAGAACAGATGGAATAGGATGGTGTTTTATGAAGCCCTGAAGGATGTTCAAGATGTCACACCAGCAGATGAGAAGACCACACAGATAACTTGCTCAAGTGTTTAAAGACTTCACTTATTTTATACTAGTATTTTATACTAAAATACATGAAGTACAAAAAGGTGTAACTATTGAGGTACTAAACTGTCAGCATTGTGAAAATGCAAAGATTGTGTGGCAGACTAGTGTGACTACAGTTATGCTTACTTTTTTGCAGTTTTCTTCTGTATGCAAAATATGAATTTTTATGATTATGATGACTCTGGCAGTCATTCATACCTCCTTTAGGTTATTTAGATTAAAAATTAGACAGAAAGTTATACTTTTTTTCAGAAGAATTTGAATTCTGCCCTCCTAATGACCTAACCTACAATTTACACACATATGGTGCTTTCATGCTGGTCTCCGCTCATTCACTTCCCTCCCTTCAAGCATGCTTAGAGTCACTGAGATCTGGACTTCAGCTTTTTCCTCACACCAGTACATTTACCAATGAACACACGAGGAAGTCGATTTATGAAATGTTATTTTTTTTCAGTTTTTTAAATGAAAAAATTCAGGATAATTGGGGGCGAGTCCTTTTTATTGACAGGCACCCAATATTCAGCTGCAAGAGCACAGAGTGTAGCACAACCAAGGTTTTTAAATGACTTAGTTGGCTGGATTTTTATCTTTGAACAGGATTTTCAGCACCTAATGATCTTAGTTTTATTTGATTTTTAGTTTAATTTATTTCTGTTCTCATTTCCATGAAAACATGATATATAATTTCATTTTCTTGTTGTCTGGTTGTTTAACTTTCAAATTCCCCAAGATTAAAGTATAACTCAGGTAGATACGGGTTAAATGATTAAATTAATTCATGTTAGTAGACTCAAACTTTTAGATTAATTCGATGAGCAGTTCAGTGTTTGGAGCAAGTGGGATGTAGATGAGAGGCAAGCTGAATTTTAACCATGGTTTTATGTTCAATATTCAGTATGAAGAAATTGGACTTTCAGCAAGTCTTCCCATAAATATTTACAAATGATTATAAAAACCACATTTCTTAGCCTATTGGGAGGGAGTCTACAGGGTCCTTGGAGATGCTATGGGGAAGTTCAGATATTGCCCTACAATTACAAGCATGCAAGTTTCTTGGATTTCTATTTAAATATTTATACAGATATAGATAAGGCCAACTACGCACAAAACCAAACATTTTTATAACACTAAGATGCATTTGTCTTGGAAAATGATCAGAATAGCCCTGGCAGCATGCAAATAAGGATTTAATATCTTCACAAGAAGACATCTGCCGTTTATGGAGCGAGGTGGTTCAGATATGCTCACTGGATAATTTGGATCCATATCCTCCAAGAGCCAGATTCGTATGGTCTCCCTTAGCTCATATTTAGAGCCAAGCCTCTGCAACTATCATGACTCCACCTCAGTGAAAATGGCCTCAGTGTTATCCATATATAAAAAAGCTTCCTTGCTTTGGAAACAAAAAGCTAAATCTTTGAATTATCAGTAGTTTTAAAACTTTTTATCATTGATTAACCAAAGTTATTACAGTCTGGTCTCATCAACACAAGTACTTTTAGTCAGCAATGCTACAAACTCTCGTATGGCTAAAACTTAGTTTCTGAAAACATCTTTGTTCCAACCATGAAAAAACTTTAATCTGAACATTCATCAAATACTCGTTTATAAAATTCAGTGTATAAGGCCCATATGAAGCCACAGTTCACCGGGTCCACTTCTGTTTCTTAGAAAGAATCCAAGAAGGACGGATTTTCATCACCATCAGAAAAAAATCATAACTCAGGATTTGTTTTAGGTTGTTATTGTTTCTTTTATTATTCATGATTTTTTTTCCACTTGTTTTTGCCAACATTATTTTATATGCCTTGGGCTACAACTGGTGCCCCGTCACATGTTCACTCTGCCTTTAATACTTTCTAAGTAGCGCTGGTATTTAAAGTTTAGTTTTGAATACAGAAAAGATTGAGGAAAGGAAATGTCAACCCTGATTTTACTCTTGCAGAGTCATGAAGAAACCTAAATATTAACTTGACAGCAGACCGTAATTTAAAATCTTGCATAAAATTTGGTTTAAAAAAAACTAATCAAGTGAAGCTCTGTGTATACAGTTAGACAATGTCTGCTCTCTGCCAACGATAGACACTATTTTGCAATCAGCTTTCATATCTAGCCTTAACTTTGGTCACTTTTTGTCGTTCTACTCCACCAACACCCCAGTAGCTAAACTCTGCACCAGTCTGCTAATTATTGATATGAGTCAGGTGTGTTGCAGCAGGGAAACTCCTACACTTGCAGGACTGCGGCCGTCAGGGCCCGGAGTTGTCCACCCCTACTGTATGTCAGAGATTGGGTGTCCACAGATGGTCCTCAAGGGCTGCAGTTCTGCAAGTTTTTGATGTATCCTTTTTCCAACACACCTGGCTTCTAATAAATGATCCAACAGCAAATGGAGTTCTGCACAATGACTGATTGATTTGAGTCGGGTGGTTTTAAGCTTAGAAACCTGCACATTTGTGACCCTTTAGGACTGGAGCTGGACACCACTGTCAGGGCAGTAGGCTTTTTTTCTGCTCATCACTCTTCTCTGGCAAATGGTTGAATTTGCTGCCTTTTTGTGGAGGGGAAACAGCATCTCCTGTTATTCATTTGCTGGAGTTTCTCAGCCACCCCAAATCTTTTCCTGTTTAGTAAATCTGTACTGACTGTGGTGCTTGGTCATCACAAATGTTGGTAGAGCTACTTCCAGATCCATTCATGCACTTTACAAAAGGAAAACACTTTACACTGTCTTCAAGACTGCGACCTTATTCTCTGAGAGTTCAAAGCTAATTTAATTTATTTTATTTGTTGAGGATATATATATATATATATATATATATATATATATATATATATATATATATATATATGTATATATATAATTTTTTTTTTTTTAAATTTAATTTAATTTATTTTTTTAGTGAATGTTTGCAAGATTCCAATCACACTATGCTTCACAAATACTAGATTAACTACATATGGATGTGGGGGCAACATTGCTATTTCTTTGTGAATCCAACTGGGAGGTTGGTTTCTGTGCTTTATGTTTAATGAAACATCCATCCATTGATTTATTTACTGGCAGTTATTCAAACTTAGTCTTTGAGGCAGCAGTTCAAACAAAGAAACCAGTAATTCCCTTTTTCCCATCCACTTTTTCCAGCTCGACTGGAGGGATTCTGAGGAGTTCTCAAAAGACTAAGTCCCATTCTTGTGTAATGGGTTTCCCATGGGCTCTCCTACTGTTGCAACATACCTGGAACTTCACACCAGTGAGCCATTCAGGAAGCATCTTAACCAGATGTCCAATCCACATCATCTGATGCCTCCCAATTACTTCCCGGATGTGCAAACTTGCCGACATTAATTAAAGAGCTTCTGAACATGTAAAGTTTCTCTCATTTTCTGTTTAAATGTCACAATTGGCACATTGTGTGTATGGATGATGATACAGCGAGACACACCAAAAACCCTTTCACTAATCTTTGTGTTGCACTGGAAGTCATAAATGATGCTGGACATGATCGCAATAACTGATCTTGGATAAACTTAATTAAATCACTTCATTTAATTTAGCTTAACTACTAATTTTTCAGCATAGTCTCTTTCTGTGAATGCAAATAAGGAACAAACTATGAAAGTAGAGAATTTTCCATTTTAATATATGTTTCCATGCAGTCAACAGAAAACATTTTCTGCAAGGACATTACTGGGGTTTCTACGGACGTTTTGAGTGTGTCAGCTGATATTGATAATCACACATTAAAAGCCATGGGGAATCAACAAAAAGCAGATGAAACGTAACATAAAAAAACTGTTAATATTTGCTGACAGATTTTGTTGCAAGATGACTTGATTTATGAGACACATAAAGGCACGCTCTGATAAGGTAATGCCAGGTGGTCCCTCCCCATCGCCTGAAGCCTTTTTGGCTCATCTTTATTCTTTGTGGAAAGATTTCTCTAAAAAAAAAAAGAAAAAAAAAGGTCCCTCATACAATCAAATTCTACATTCTTTTCTCGATCTGATGTACAGACAGAGTTAGGGGAAATCTTACTATACACTTGTGACTTTATGACTGACAAAAAAAAAAATTGCTTAAATCAAATTTGCCCAGCTTTATCTATCATAGTCAGTTTCTCATTAGCTGATCACAGTGTTTTACATTGTTTACTTTAAGGTGAAAATGGATTCCTAAATTATCATTATGATTTTATTCTCTATCAAATCAGCTCAAAATTCACAAAATGGCAAAAATGGTCACTTTAGGAAAACATGAAGTTGAAAATGAAAAGGGAGTGTTAGAACATTGGTCACAACATAAGTACCTTACTTCATGCGCATGTCTTTAGTTTTTAAAAAAATGTTTATTTCTTTCCCAGAAAAAAAAAAATGTCTGAAATGGAAGTCAGGCCTAACTTTTAGTTTCTTGACTGGATTTCTTGATTGATGGGCAGTTCATCCAATTACTGGTTCTTTGACACAACACAAAACAGAAATGTTTGCTGCTGCTTCATTCTCATTTCTGCTGAATGGTAATTTACCTCCCACTCAGTTGTCAGTAATGCTGACTTGGCCAAGTACATGTAGCGCTGATATCATGTAAGCTTTAGCTTGCTGACTGAACCCACTGAGGAGTGTGGCCAGTCCTTTACAGTTGTGGAGAAAAATAGCTGCTAAAAGCATAGTATCTACACAAAAGCCAGGGCCTGGTTTGTTCCTTCTGGGAAATTGATGAAAAAAAATAAGCCATTTTCATATTTGATTTCTGCGATTTGACACAAGTTGTGTTATTGTTTTTCAGGACAAACCTTCCTAAATGCTACATAGAAGACCTTTTATGACTTGGTAGTTTGATGAAGCAGCACGAGGCCCTTACTCTATGAGTTGTTTGAACTTTACTGTTGAAGGTGCAAAGCCAGTTCTTGAAAATACTTTGCATTTTGATTGTTGCATTATTGAAACTCTATCTAATATAGATAAAATTTAAAAAAAAAATCCATAATGTTCAATCATCAACCAGTCAATGAGCTCTTACACCTTATGGATAGGAGCATTGTTATCCTTGATATGTCACTCCGATCAGGTTAAACATAGATTAAAAGATAGAGGTGGGTACTCAGAAGAACTTTGTTCAAATATGTAGTAATCCTTCCCTCTGAAGGACAAAGTAAATTGAAACCAAGTCATAAAAATATAAGGCATCCTCAGACCCATCACAGAATCCTCTGATCCCATCATTGTTGGAGTCAAGGTTCTTATTTTTATTTTATCTTAATTCTCATTCTTATTCTTTGTATCAGAGGTATATGAGGCAAAGATGGAATAACAGTCTGAGAAGATGTAGATGACACTTTCAATGTTAGTAAGGCTAAGGAGTGTGACAAGAACCCTGGTTAGCTTGAAAGGGGAGGGGGGGGGGGGGGGGAGTGCCATAAAGGGTAAGCGAAAGTCATAAAATGATTCTCAGACTGTCAGTTGCTGAATTGTGGAATTTGAGCTAATCATTGCAGAGGACATCTGTGACAACTCAAGGCTTACTGTCATATGAATGGAGGCTCCAGTCTGCACACAATCAGGCCAGGCACACATGTCCAGTGCAAAAAGAAAGAGTGGGGGCAAAATTGTCAAGGAGAGTGAAGGAGGTGGAGACGGATGCAAAAGAATCAGAGACTGGAACAAATAAGTGAAGACAAGGAAGGATGGAAAAATGGAGAAATCCCATAACTGAAAGTGTCAGAAGCATAGGAGTGAAGGCTGAATGATGGAGATTATCCATGGGAAAAATGGGACAAAGGGACAATTTGCTAGTATTGAAAGCATCCAGTCAGCACACACTGGACCGAATATCCATGTGGAATGCAAAGTGATTGTGAAAGCCAATCACAACAAAAAGAGAATTTTCTCCGGGGTATATTCAGTAAACAGCTTGCCATATCTCAAACATACTGTGTCTGATTTTATTTACAGGTTTTTCCGTCAGGAACCAGTTGTTAACTCGCAAATACAGTCGTAGCCGATAATGAGTCATGAGCTTTATCTTGTTCTCTCACCAGCCTTTCCTAACAGCATTAACCTATTACAAATCTCACTTCACGGCAAGATCTTTTTTCACATTTTCACATTCACAGTACTCCAACAACAGTTAATGTTCCTCAAAATACATCTATGCTTGCCATGATTGTTTGTTTGTGGGGACTCCTGTAGCCTTTTCAGGTGTAACTGTCCTCTTGTCTTTTACACCTTTCCATCTCTGACAGTGGTTTTGGAAAGCAATTTTTTTGCAGTCATCAGCTGACGTTGTGCTATGTCTGACCGAAACAGGAAAAGTCTGATTGTTCTGGTAAGGACTAGCTCTGTGCATTAGGTGGATGTAAGGAGGATACGGCTAAGACAAAAATCCACGATGCATAACATTTGTCATCTCTTGTGTGACACTGTGGGGGCCCTCAGCAGCTCCTTCAGCAGCAGAAAGCTGCACCTGCAGAGCAAGAAGGAATTCTATACTAGGTCAGGTATCCCAGATGTGGTTTCTTCTTCTTCGCATCCTTATTGTGTAGAATTTTCAGCATTCATCATATTGCTCATCAAGATTCGTACAGTGTGCAATTCTAAGTGAGATAACAAATTTCTTACTATTCATAAATTGATTGTGTGTAGTGTATACAAGTGAGGCACAATGGCCTTGTGGATACATACAGATTGTAATGAGAGATTTGTACTGAATTCTTTTACTTAACCTGCCTTGCCTACTTCAGATTTTTTTTTTGTTTTGTCAGCTAAAGAATCAAGAAATTAAATATCTGAAAAAAAATTATGTGGCAGTGTGTTGCTTTAAGAAGATACTTTTTTTTTTTTTTTTAATAATTTGTTCACTCTTTCTGTTCACTTTTTTCTCTTTATAAAGCAATAAGGATAAATGAAACAGCGCCTGTCAACTAGTTTAGGCAGAGGACTGGAGTTGCTGTGCATCCTCCCATGTGATCTGCCTCAAGCATGCATGCTACACATCATACATAACCTTTCGATCTGGGCAGTGTCTTTAAGATACATATGTCTGTTTTTGCTGTGTGCTTCAACCTTACTGCCACAACTGCTATTGCTAATGCTACCACAATCGCTGCATTGCCTGCCTGTGTTTGTAGGTTGTCTGACTACAGTGCATATAAACACACACACATAAAGAAAAACATGTTTTCATGCAAAGTGTATCTACATAACGTCCAAAATAGCTTCTTGCCACAACCCCTTAAAGCCATCGGTTCAAAGCATGTACCTTGTCTTTGCCTCATCTCACTAAGCAAAACCACTCCCACTCCCACTTTAACAGCAGTTTTGTACAAATGTAAAGTTTGTCTGTGCTGCTGCTGCCTCTCCTCACCCATCCCTTACCTGCTGCTTGTTTAAACACGACGGCAGTGAGAGAGTGGATGATGATGAGCAAGTTTGAGGAATGAAACACAATGCAAATCCAATGTAAACATATATGACACTGATATAGAGCACAGTCTCATATGATTTTCTGAACTAATGCAATTTTTTGTTGTTTTCAAAAAGAGGACATGTCTGTGTAAAAGAGGATGCTTAACAACCCTAACTTACACACCATGTGGTAAAGTGTGTAAAGTATGGTAAAGTTTGTGCATGTGACTATATGTGTATGTCTATTGGATATAATTTGGTATTTAATGTATTTTACAGACGTGAGCATGCCAAATCAGAATATTTTTCCTTCCTGTACTCATTATCAAGTCATCTAATATATAGCCTGAGTGTGTACTATGCTTTATAAATTGGTGCTGCTGTAATATGAAATTCTCAGATGTCTTGTTTAATTCACAGCTTGGTCAGGTGTAGGCAGCCAAACAGCTTGTTATTGTTTGGGTTGAAACACACTCTTTCACAAACAGTAGCCCTGCACATGAAAAAATAAAAGTTAAGCTGTAGCCTGTACAACACAATGAGATGCTGAGAGTCATGAAAAGGTGTCGTTTATTAACAGAATAGAGTTTAAACAAAATTCAGTAACAGGCTGCTGATGAACCTCTTCAATTCCAGCTATAGTGTTTCAGCCAACTATCATATTTTTTTCATCTATTCATTTTATGATCCACACATATAATTTCTCTGTGACATTAAATCTATAAACATTGTTCTGAAGTGCTACAAGTCACTGCCATAAGAGAGGCTGTGATTAAATGCAGATCATTCATTTCCACAAGACCTTTCCACAAGACTATCATTCATTTCAAAACCACAATTTATCGCTGCACGCCTGTTTATTTTTAAACTGTAGTTTGATTCTTTACAGGCATTGTCGGCAGTGTACAATTGACATACTGTGGGTGCCATAAAGTCAACAGATGAATAAAAAATGACTGTGCATGATTTTTAAAAAACTTGAAAAGAAGAGCAGGTCAGAACACTTTTCAATATCATTTAACCTCAGAGAAGGGAAAAGTATTTGCCCATATCTTTTTTCTCTCACCATCATTTTCAGCACAATTTTTTCATCTCTAACTCATCAATGCCTGAGTAGATCTTTTATTCATACAAAGTGTGACATGTATACAAAGTAAAATGAAAAAGACTGAAGTGAAACTCATTCATTATACTAACTGCTAAATCCGATGAAGGGTTGCGGAGAAGCTGGAGTCTCAGTAGTCTTTGGGCATGAAGCAGGGTACACCCAGTACAGTACCTAAATTCTAGGTGGAGAAAACAACATTGAATGGTTTTATTCTGCAGTTAAACACAGTTTCAGGTAGTTTGTTTTACCCCAAGACAACAGAGTGTTAGAATAATGCAGTGTTGAAAAGGGCTACATGAGAGCCCCCAAGGCTATTTATAAGCTCATTAAAACGTGGCAAATGCTAAATGTGATCTAAAAACCAAAAATTTGAAAGTAATTACTAAAAAAAAAGCATATGGTGTGTAAGCGGAAAGCAGCTTAGCCAGTTAAATGTCTTTTGTACCCGTAATATAGGAAAGAAATCTTTACTTTTTTAAGCAATAGTATTAAATTGTGCTAAGTTAAGAAAGCCATGATGTTAATGCCATCCTAGCGTGGAGATTCTGCAGGCCACGTTGTGTACAACATTATAGTAGTGGACCCTCTATATTCACCACATCGGTAAAAGGAACTGGGTCTTTCAAGGAGGAAAGAGTACCCCAATAACTCTGAACAAATAGATTTCTTAACCAACAGCTTTTTGAAAACAAACTTTGGTGTGCATTCCCCCCAAGAATGGTCTGAAAGTAGAGCTGCACAATTAATCGTTAAAAAATCGTGACCTCGATTCACACTCATATACAATCTCATTTTCAAGTGACGACGGTTAAAAAAAAAATGAAAACAAAAAAAAAAGACCACGAAGGTACCGCATTTCGATCTGGGACATCACCTGCGTAAAAACAAGCACTCCCTCTTTCTCCCTCAACAAATGACAACAGCAGATCCTTATACCACGTAACGCAGATGCCGACTGGTAGAAAAAAACTTGCCGACTTTCTCCCTAAATATGGTGACTTTCCAAACCCCCTTGGCGACTTTTTTTTTTTTTTTTGTTTTTTTGTTAAAAACGACTAGTGACAAATCTAGCAACTTATACTGGAGTTATTGGAAACGTTTCTGGTGTTTTGGCAACTGACTTGAAAGCACATATTGTTTAGCAGTTACTGTCACGAACGAGCAACGGGAGCTTCTCCCGTCATAAAGCACTCACAGCCGGTCAGAGGAGCAGAGAGGACACCTGCACAATTTTATGTTCAGTGTCAGCTGTTGCAAAGTTGATGTGCCGGTCATACGTGCAATAAATATTCATTTTGGAAAAAAGATCACGAGAGAATCCTGATCTCATTTCTAAGCAAAAAAATCGTGTGTCTCATTTTATCCAGAATCGTGCAGCCCTATCTGATAGATTCGATTGGAGACAGAGTTCAGTTTAGGGATGTAACATTGGATCAAGTTTGCTTTTAGCTGCACAACTCAAACAAATCAGACTTTATAAACAAAGTGCTCATAGACCATATATGAAAGATGGACGGCGCCTCCCACAGTTAAAAGTGAAGCATATGCGGAAGTGCATAAAACTGCAGTCCCACTCTCATCCGCTACCGGCTGGCTGCAAAACAGAGGAAATCCCCATAGATTTTCATGTTAAAAAGACCAACTTAACAGCAGAAATAAACATGTTTACAGCCTGGTTCAAAAATCCACTTTAGGTTGAATAGGTCAGGTTTACCTTCATGACAACTGTGGGGGGAGTGAGTTTTTTTCTTACTTGCCAGTTTAAAAGTAATTTAATCTCAAATTTCAGCATATTTACGGGGCATGTCCTTTTGATTGTTCCGCTTCAAGTCAGAAGAACGTAGAACAACCACAGTTTTTAGCCGGTTAACAATGTGACTTAGCTTTAGCCTGCTTACCTCCATTAGCTGGTTAGCTCCTGTTATGTCCGGGTTAGCTCGGGTAGCTCTTAGCTACAGAAAGCTTGGAGTTTGCTCGATATCAATCATCCACCATGACACTCAAAGCCCCCCTCTCAGCTCCACCTCTTTGCCCATATTTGTATTTTCTGGGAGAGAAAACACACATGCCTCTGCCAAGATGGCGATGATAATAACCGCCCACCGACCTTCAATTCAGCTCTTCAGAAACCTATGGGTGACGTCACGAAGGCTACATCCATCTTTTTATATACAGTCTATAAACGTGCTCCAATCTCTGCCAGAGGCAACACTGCATCAAGAATTACTGAAGGAGAAGATGAGACACACAGTGAAGAGGATTAACTTGTTCTTCAATTTGTTAATGCTGGACAACATAACTGCAAAATATGGCTCTGTAGCAGATCCTAGTGATCTTATGTTAACCATAAATCAATCACAACTTTTACTGGGTCCTTCCAGATCCAACTGTGAGACGTCTGTCTGATCCAGCTCTTTCTATTGTCCCACACAATTTTTTGGTTGCTTTTATCCACAATGCTGTGCTCTAAACACACACCACACTTCACTTTGTAGTCCAGTTCATGTATTTGGTTCACTTGAAGTGGACCGAAACCCATGTTTGTAGGTGGACCAGAGATCACTTTTCTGATCTGAATTCTTTCCCTTTTGCAATGAAAGAGGATTCTAAATCCAAATAGCTGGTTTGAGTTGACCTTTAGAAATGGTTATGGGACATCAGATATTCTGCTCCTGTCGGGTAGGGGTTGGGACAGGTGGTTCTTAATATTGATGTCAATAAATACATTTAAATACACCACCAGTACTGCTCTGCAGCTTCAGTTTGGCTTAAAAGATGTGAAACGAATTGGGGTCCTGCCCTATCTAAAGGTCACTGAGTACTTCCATGTCCATTTGACCCACTCCTTCCAATAAAAAAGGGATTTTCTGATATGTAGGTGGGCATTATAACACATACGAGAGGATGTGTTAAAGGGTCAGAACTCAAAATCCTTGCAGGCTTCCTTTATGTGCTCCTTGGATTGCAGGTAGCTGATGGGGGAACAGAGCAGGGCTGACTCTTCATCAAACTTCTGGAGGTGCCTGTTCTGGAGGGAGATACCACTCTGAAGTCAACTGATCATCAGACCCACCCATTTAATGTCTTCTGTTCTGACTTCTGTTAAGTGTATGAATGTTTAGCAAAACAGGCAATGGATGCTTGGCCCATAGCAACCTCTGATCATTCAAGTGAGTCTTTTTATGATGATCAATCATTTTACATTAGGGTTAAAGATTTACACATATTACCCTGAAATTTTTGTTGCTAAACATTTTACTGTCAATCTAGTAATGATTTTCTGCCTACAAAAAAATTAACTGTTTGTGCCCTCATATTGCTAAGTTCTTGTAATTAAATGAATAAACATTGAAGCCAAATACGAACTTTTTTCTTCTTAGGTTTAGGAACAAAAACCATTATTAACATTTTTCATTTCCCATTACATACTGTGACGGCCCCACCACTGTTTAGCCTTTGTTTAGCTGTTTGTCACTCTGTTGAAAGTTTACAGGTGCCGTCATAAGCAGTGATGTGAGCCACATCTGGGTCCAGTGTGCTCTGCCACCAGTTAAAAGCTCAACCAAGCCAGAGCTCGGTGTGTCTCCCAGGCTTGGGCTGTTGTTTTACTTTGGTGTAGGTTGCATTGGTTGTGTTGTGGTTAAGTTCCTATTTTGATTATATTTCTTTAATAAAGTTTACTTTTGTAACCACCACTTTTGTGCCTGCCTGATCCCTTCTTGGTTGCAGCCTTTTGAGCCTGGCTGTAACACTACCAAAAGCTACACTTCCAGTCAAAGGTCTGGTCACATTTCTCATTGGATTTAATGGAAAAGCCTGTCCAAATTTTGACCGGTGTTTTGTAGGCACAATTAACCCCTCACATCACATTAATTCCTCACATTCTTTCCCTTAAGATCCTTCTCTCTGAACTGAGGAAATTCAAACCCCAAACCTCTTGTTGGCTACCCATCGTATTCCTTAAACTTTCTTATTGCCTCTCCTCAATCCTTATAAATTATTGCACTTTAGATAAAGAGGAATAAAGAGCATAAGAGACACCACCGTAAGAGACACCACCTTTGCAGAACTCATCTCAGGGGCGGATGAGACGGCGTACAGGGACGAGGTGGACAGGCTGTCAACATGGTGCTCCACAAACAACCTCATCCTCAACACCTCTAAGACTGAGCTGGTGATCAGTTTCAGGAGAGAGAAACCAGAATGTATGCCCATTCTCATAAACAGGGTGGAGGTGGTAAGGGTCTCTGTTTTCAGGTTCCTGGACACACAGAGCGAGGAGGATCTGTCCTGGAAAACCAACACCTCATCACTGCCGAAAAAAGCCCAGCAGCGACTTTATTTTCTCAGGATCCTCAGAATAAAATCTCACAGAAAAACGGCTGGTGTCCTTTTCCCGTTGCACCATCGAGGCGTTGCTGAGCCAAGACATCTCACTATGGTTTGCCAGCTGAACAGTTGCAGAGAGAAAGGCACTGCAGTGGGTCAATACCACCACCCAAAAGCTGATCTGTTGCGCTCTTCCATCTCTGGATGACATCTACAACTCACGCTGTCTCAGGAGAGCCCAGAGTATCTTCAGAGACCCCTCTCACCCTGGTCACCAACTTTTTGAACTGTTGCCCTTCCGGATGATAAAAGCAAAAACAAACATGCTGAAAAATAGTTTTTATCCCATAGCTGTTGATTCACTGAACTGATTCCACATAGCAACAAATCCTAGATGCAGTTTTAGAGCCTGTGAAAAATGTCTTTTTTTTTTTAGCATTATCTTATTAATATTGCTTGTTTTTTATATTATTGTTTCTGTGTTTTATTTATTTATGTGTTTTTAATGATTCATTTAATCATTTTAACACGAGAGCTGTCTACGTCACTTTAACAAACTTTAATAATAACAAACTTTATTGATTGATTATTGATAGAGGCAACTTTGCTGATATAACTTAGTTCATATTGTATTTAGAAGTTGTTTGATCTGGCAAAAAGATGTGATTTTACAGATTATGGTTGATATAATTTTAATAAAGAATATTTGTATATGTTTTACTATTTTTTCAAGTGTAATTTAAAAATGAAATGAAATTAAATGAAAAAATACTTTATTAATCCCCAAAGGGAAATTCAATATTGTAGTAGATAAGGAACTTGAGGAGGTCTTGTTCCAGAGGCTGATGGCAGGAATGATCTTCTGTATCTTTCAGTCTTGCATCGGACCTGAAGAAGCCTCTCACTGAACACACTTTGTTGTTTCATCACTGTATTGTGGAGAGGGTGTAAAGGATCCTCGATCATCTTCATCAGCTTGTGCAGCATTCTTCTTTGGACAATCAGCTCCAGCGGCTCCAGAGTTACTCCAAGCACAGAAGCAGCTTTCTTGATCAGTTTGTTGATTCTCTTCAAGTCTCTGGTTCTGATGCTACTACCCCAGCAGATGGCTGCAAAGCTAACTGCA
This sequence comes from Telmatherina bonti, assembly GCF_933228915.1. Lineage (NCBI taxonomy): Eukaryota > Metazoa > Chordata > Actinopteri > Atheriniformes > Telmatherinidae > Telmatherina > Telmatherina bonti. Next base: position 25,613,028 of record NC_136622.1, read on the forward strand.
CTCTCCACAACAGACCATTATCATCAGAATATCATTGTTTTCTTCTTCCTCATGGGGATCCTCCATGTCGGGGGCTGCACCTGTTTGACCGACGGGGCCGTTGTGGGGGTCATCCTGCCGGGGGTGTTGGTAGAGCTTCTGCACTGTAGCCATATGGCTGTGGTGTGGACCCTGGTCAGGGAAAGAGTTGGGTTGTGTGCGTGTGTGTTTTTAAATGTGAAACTGTTTTTATTATTTCAATGTCAAGCACTTTGATATGCTTTTCTATGAAAAGTGCTCTACAAATAAAGTTTGATTTGATTTGATTTGATTACAGGGAAATATTTTCCTCACTTAATGAAAAGACAAATCAAGCAAGCAAACAAAACAAAACAAAACGAACAGAAAAAAAACTGCATGTTCAAAACTGGTCCAAGCTGCTTTAAGCTGTGATCCAACATATTCTACAGAAAATAGCAAAGTCCATCATGTAATCTCAACCACTAATCATACTTCATAATGAGATGAATTAAGAATTAATCAAAGTATCTAAATGGTTATTATGACAGAACTATTGAGCATGGATCACATTTTATGCAAAACCACACAGACACAAGCCGAACGTTTGATTTCAATATTATTTTACTATTAAATAAACTTCTACATCACAAAGACAAACTCTGGCAGAAAATTCTGCAACTTAGTTCTTTTGCTGAGAAAGGCCACTAGAGCTCAATCAGTGTGGTCCTGTTTATTTTTCTGTAGCTTTGCTTCAACTCTGCAAAACATAAAACAGCTAAAGTAAACAAAAGCCCACCATAGAAAAAATACTGTCAGGAAAAATGTCATTTTGACTTGTCACACTTTGTAACAGTGAGTCAGACTGAGTTTAATCCAGCTGCAAATGTTGCCTCTAGGAGATGGTGGAACACATGCACCTGTGGTTGCTGCGGCAACTGCTGTCTTGCTAGGTAGGACCTGTCATATTGTCAAATCATCCCAGCTGCTGGAAATTTATTTTTTCATCATGACACCTGACATGTTTCTTTCTTCATCTAAGAGTTTAACAACTTTCTGATGTCCATTGTTTACAAGATAAAACGTTATCTGACTTTATAACTAATAAAGTGTTGCAATAAATTTAAAAGTATGATTTTTGAAGGTGTCACGATATTTGGCAATTATATACGCACTCATAGATTACATACACACAAAATTTAGACATTTCCAGAGATAAATCCTCTTAGTACCAAAGCAGAAAAAGGAGAAACTTTTATTATCATTTTAATAATGTGTATTATTTATTACCATTGTAAAAACTAAGCTATATAATTATAAATGAAAATTAGAATTAAAATACACTGAACAAAAATATAAAAGCAACACTTTGGTGTTTGCTCCTATTTCTCGTGAGCTGCTCTCCAAAATCTAAAACTTTTTCTAGATACACAAAAGAACATTTCTGTCAAATATTGTTCAAGACTCCGTCTAAATCTGTGTTAGTGAGCATTTCTCCATCCCACCTGACAGGTGTGGCATTGCAAGATGCTGATTAGACAGCATGATTACTGCACAGGTGTGTCTTATCCCGAGGATCCACTGAACGCGGAAACGCAGCTGTCTTCGCAGCTGATCGCCGCAATGCCAGTAAACAGGACTAGTTTTACCACATGTACTGCGGTACGTTTCTGAAGCATCCCAAAAGCGCTGCCACTTTCCAAAAATATGCATCGGTTCTATTTTTGCTGCTTGCCACTTTGAAACCATGTCAATCTTGAGCAGATCGGATCGTTCATTCATTTTCCTAACCGCTTAATCCAATTAAGCGGTCGTGGGGAAGCTGGAGCCTAACCCAGCAGTCTTTGGGCGAAAGGCAGGGTACACCCTGGACAGCTCGCAAGTCCATCGCAGGGCCACACAGAGATAAACAACCACTCACGCTCACTCCTAGGGTCAATTTAGAGTACCCAATTAACCTAACATGCATGTCTTTGGATGGTGGGAGGAAGCCGGAGTACCAGGAGAGAACCCACGCATACATGGGGAGAACATGCAAAGTCCACACAGAACTGCTACTGTCCAAGCCTTGTCCCAGCAAAAGTTTGAACCAGCAGCCTTCTTGCTGTGAGGCCACAGTGCTAACCACCATGCCACCGTGCAGCTCCTATATCGGATCATTCAGGCAGGAAATCAGTTGATGAAAATTTGAAGCTTCGACGGATATTGTAAGTGAAAAATACATGTCCCCTTTGGATGCATTTTACTATGAAACATCAACATTTCTTCATCACTGGCGGCACCAGCACCAAGCTGTTACGTGAGAGATGGTTTCACTTCATAAATGACAGCATGGAAAACATGCTTTTATCTTGGAGGTGGAAAGCTGTGCCATTTTGTAACCCTTTTGTTCTGACACCACACATCCGTACTAAAAAGAAATAAAGAGCAGCACGTGAGGCACAAACTGTGTCTGCTTTTTAATTTTCTGGTTTATTATTCACTTTAAAACAGTTTTATAAAGAATTTTAAGTAGGCCTACACCAAATATGGCACAATGACACAATCTTCATGTGAACCGCGACAAAGATGTTTCACTCTGACACTGCAGGTGAACCAGGGTGCCGGGCAGAAAGCTTGGCACTTCCACAATGCTTCTGCATTCAGTGGATATACAAATCCCTGGAAAATCTTTTGATGACTCATAAGCTATCTTCCCAGATGGATTCTGAAAATCTGTAATCTGTTTTTGTAATAAATACTAATTGGCTCATGCCCTGTATACCAACTGCAGAGCCTCGGCCACATACTGTGACTCATTCTGTGACTGCACACAACAGAGCCTTGAGGAAAGAAAAAAATGTGAAAGCAGCACAAAAGACAACAACCAAAGAAAGATGGGGTGAATAAAAATAAGTAAAACAAACATGAAAAGGAAATGAAAATCTTAGCGCATGACGTAGAAACATTTGGCAGTATTTTTGACTGAGGATCAATCACTGCTGAAGCAGGTGGCTCTCAAACATGATTTTTCATGAGAAACAGTGCACGGATTTTTGAACGTATCTCACACAAACCTGATCCCATCAGGGCAATGATAAATCAGTAGGCTCTCTGTGTGTTCTCTACAGGACTTTTGTGGTTCTATAACAACAAATAAAGGAAGAAAAAATGTACGTATTCATCTAAACTTCACTGATTTAATTCCCTGTGATCCTCAAAAGTACTTTTTTTGTGCGAAGGTGTGTTTTTCTTTTCTTTTCTTTTTTTTTTGTCATCACATCATTTTGAATGAATCATGGACATGGACTGTTAATTGGGGTGTGCTTCGTTTCAAATTACCATTGGCCAACTGTATTAGGAGTTTTATAGGCTTTGTCTAATTATATTTCAGGAATATAGTAGGTTTTTTTTTCTTTCCGATTCTACTTTCATCAAGCAGTGTTTTTGCCTGCATTTGTTTGTTTGTTGGCAACTTTATCCAAAAACTACAAAGCAGATTTTTGTTGTTTAAAAAAAACTTTAAAAAAAAAAAAAAAACAAAAAAAAACACATGATCAACATTTGTTAATACAGGTCTTAGCTTGGATCCCACATTGAAGTGTACATTACTTTTGTTTATTTAATCAAACTGGATTAATAAATTTAATGCATCACATTAAAACCCCAGCAGTGGATTATTTAATTACTTATGGAAAAACTGAAAATGTTTTATGCCCAATTTTAAAAAAATTATCCGTTTGCCATCTATAATTCCAGTTTCACTTGATTTTATACTATTTCTCAACAAGTACGGAAATGGTAGCATATGCATGTATATATTTGATAACCTGGGATGTAACCTTTACTCTGACACAGACTGTTTGCTGATCTTAAAACTAGCATTGCATGCCCTCTTCCAAGCCTATATAAATACCTCAGATTACAATTAATATAGAAACTCTAAAATGACCCATTTTACAATCCTTTACAAAAAAAATTTAAAGAAAAAAACCCCAAAAAGCTTATATTTTATTCTAAGTCTTGTGAATGTTTTCTGCAACCAAGGCTTAGAAAAATAACGGCTTTGGCTTTTATGAAACCAAATGCATCCTTGGAAAGGGCTTTGTCTGGAGAATAACATGTCAGCATGAACACTTTACATGACTGCTTTGAAAAAATGACTTATATCTTGCCCTAGTTCATATGTGACGGCTTATAATTTAACCCCCATGGCATTCCTGAATTCTTGCAGGAACACGTAAAGGGTCCTACCGGCAGTCTGCTGAAATAAAAAAAGGGTTGACACAAAAAGGGGCTGAAGACATGGGGCCAACTGTTACAGAAAGCACTTGACCTGACCATCATGTCACAGTTCATGTGTTATACCCTACAACTGGAAGCGCTGTCAGATATGGAGAAAAACACATTTTCCACCATTAAATTTAATTTACACCAATAAATTTAATTGAATAATTGGATTATTAAGATCTGGATCTTTAAACCTTCCAAAAGATTTTTAATTTAATCATACAATACTGTTCCTGTTATATAAAATCTAAAATTATGCATACCCCCCCCCGCCTTCCCCCAGCTCAAGGTTATTGTGTTCGTGTTTTAAGCGTTCACAAAGCAATCAAAATCAGTGGTGTTTCTGCTAAAATCCATTGGAAACTCAAAATACAAAATAATGACTGACTTAAGGATCAGCCTCCACCACTTGAACCCCACCTGAAAGGAAGAAAGACATAAAACTATGTACTTGCAGTTGAGAAATGTCTTACAGTTCTGTGTTCTTGTTGGCATCCCTCAGCTTCAGTCACTGCACTTCAGAGCTATAATTTTGTCACTGGCTTTTATCCTTAGCATGTCTGATGTATTTTTTGTGTGTGTGCGTGTGTGTGTGTCTGATTCTTTTGAATTTTGATCAAAGTTAAATTGTGATACCAGGAGCTCTCTTTCTAGCTCAATAATGCATCTTCTGCAAAGGGGTTCTGATGGAATAATGAGTGCTTGTGTTACATTATTCTATCAGTAAAATAATGGATTTGTGAATACATAGAGGCTATGACATAAAGTTATGAATTCCCTTTTTGAGGCCATTGAAAAAAAGATGCACACACAATAAAGCTGCATGACAGCAAATTACTCAGCGCCGGACAGTTACCGAGTCAGTTAGACTGATCCGAAATGGGTTCAAATCTTGCTACAGGGACCTAAACAGTGCATAAGACAAGATTCAGCTACTATGCACTGCAAAGGAGAACACACACCATTAGTGAGGGATGCATCTCCAAACTGAGCAGAGTCTAGAGCCAATTATGACAAATAAGCATGATTATGTAAACAGGACATGAGTGATTATCTTTTTTCCCCCAGATATCACAGACGAGAGGGGCTACAAATAAAGATAAGAACACTATTCGGCTCCTTTTTGCAATCTCCTTTTGTTTTCTTTCTCAGAATTGTATCTTTTACCATCTTTATGAATCATAACTCATTAATCTTTCTTACATCTATAGCCCAGATATGAATGCTGATGCATTTAACAACTGCTTTGCCGCTGCAGAAACAGGAGAAGCCACTCCTGATGGCTCCCTTGCATTAGGTTTTTCTTTTGTAGGAAGCCCTTTAAGATTCAAAAGGTGACCTAAGCTCCCAAAAGAACCACATGAAAAACACAGCAGGGAGTCAGAAATTCAAAATGTGTGAGTAAAGGATGTCATTACTCACAGTGAGTGTCACAGTCTGGGCCAGTTTCTCACTTGTAGTGGTGCCAGCATTTTTTTTTTTCCAGGACTGGCTGCATTTCAGCCTGATGTATATTACTTCAGATGGGGTTGCCTCATCAATAACATGTCCTTCTCCTGATGAAAATGAAGTTTAAACTTCCTCAACAAGCTCCAATATGGATTGTACTTTCTTTTGTTGACTCCGTTTCTTGTGTCGCATGCTGCTTTTGGCTCTAGGTGGGCAAAAGAATGAAGGGAAAGGGAAAATAATTTTTAGGCTCACTTCATCTCTTGTCATCCCCTACCACCAGCTCTTTGGTTCTATTTCTAATGGCTTTTATTCATCTCTAGCCCCCATTTTAATGGATCTTTTCTTAGAAGCTTCTGTTTTTTTTCTCTTTTTATCATCTTGAAATGACATCACTGTTGTTGCACAGGTGCACACAAATTTACATGTCACAGTTATGTGAACTGAGTTTGTATTGCGCAAGTATTCACACACTGATCATAACTAGTCTTCCAACCATAATGAATAAAAAAAAAATGCAACCTATAAAGGCATCCTTTGAACAACAGTCACAACAAACAGCCACAGGAAAATATGACTCACAGTTTTTCTTTCAGCAATTGTCATTCTCATGTGCTCCTTTTAACAAGCCAGACTTCTTTGGGAGTGGGGGTATTCACACCACCCCATATACACACACGCATATACTACAGAAAGGTCAATGTTGGGGTCCAGAACACGAACATTATACACATATAAACATGCAAAATTTGGCTCTATTTAACAATTCAACACACTATGACCACAGAAAGAACCTTGTGGGGGATGTCCTCAAGATTCCCAAAATATGGTGATGGTGGAGGTGGTTTCTGCAACTTTGAATGGGTCAAAAGACAACGGTAGCAAAGTACAGTTGAGCCTTTGTGTAAAGTCTTTGATGATGAATGCCTTTGGGTGGCTTTACGGGGGGCAATTTATTAGGAGGGGCAAAATGCTGATGGAAAAACTTTCCCAAAAACATGTTCCATTCTTTGAGGGTAAAGAAATTTAGATTAAGATTAAGATAGTGGTGATAACACGAGACACACATGATGTTGGGCAAGACATAACACTTTTCCACTGGGTTTGACTCCTAGGGCTCCACAGCTGAGATCTCTATATCGATGTACCCACCACTCTTTGTACAGTAAATTAAATGAGTAAGTTATAAAAAAAAAGAAAAAAAAAAGAAAGAAAGCGTGAGCTCAATTCTGATTGCAATGATGTTGTACTTTTGTGTTTATTTAGACATCGATATGAGATCTGATCACGGGATTCAATGTTGGCTGCTCTAAAGAAATCTTTCCATCATGTTTGACCCAGGTGCCTCTTTCAGTTAGATAACTACCAGTCAACCTAACTATTCCTGAAATATGTGAAGCAATTTAATTATGTCACTGTTCAACAGAAACTGGCACATTATAGGTCAGTGACCCTACTGGGGAACCAGTGTTCTTCACCTGGCCTCAAAAATCCCTCATCCCTACATCTGCCTTGTCAGATCTCTTTTGCACTTGATACCACTCTTAAAAACATTTTGACTAGAAGATGATACTCATGAAAAGAATTGCCCAATGATGGTCAGCATGTTATTAGTTACTTAAGAACACCTCTCCCAATCCTAGCATCAAAATATAGACCAAATTAAAAATCTAAGTGCATTTGGCATAAAAAAAAATCATAGAATATCCGCATTGCATCATACAGTAACTCTGGAATATATTGTGTTGAACCCCAGGATTATTTTGAGGAAAGTTTATGTAATTTCAACAATATTCTTCAAAAGTCTTTAGAATGGCCTTTCTTTTTAACTTGAATTATTTGAACTAAATTGGGAACATTTCTTTTTCTCTGAACGTGACATGAAACTATTCCAAACATTGGTTTCTTAGCTACACAATTGGAGTTCCTGCCCCCACAACACGGCCACCTAACAGTGGAATGCAATTCTGACAGAACATTTCCCCCTCAGCATACATGCTTACTTGGGGCTCCCAAAGTTCCACCAGGGAAATGGTCATTAAAGTATCAAAGCTAACGGGTCTCTTAACTGCCGAAAATATACCTTTACTTTCATCATCAACTCAGCTTTTTGATTAGGTATGAGGATGGCTTAGACCTGGGGTGGGCAACTTTGGTCCTTGAAGTCCTGCAATTGTTTGGAGTTTCCCTGCTGCAACACACCTGACACACATCACACTCAGTTAGCAGACTGGTGCAGAGCTTGGCATTAAACTCTGGACCAGTCTGCTAATTATCCATTGATCTGAGTCAAGTGTGTTGCAGCAAGGGAACTCTGAACACTTGCAGGACTTTGAGGAGTTGCCCACCCCTGGCTTACACACCGAATCACTGTCCCATTGGTTTATGACTGGGGACATCCCATGATGTATTGAGCATATCTTATCTACTGTCCTCTCTTTTTGTCTTTATGCATTTATGCCACTTCTGCATTAGTAAATTTGTGTCTTCTTTCTGTCTCGTGGTTTTATTTCTTCTGTCCTCTGTGTGTGTGTATCATCTTTCATGGTCCAGAACTGCATGCTTCAGATTTGTGGCTGCTGCTCTGTCCAAACTGCCTGTTTACTCTGATATCGTTTGCTTTTCTTGGTCCGATCACTTTTGCTATCTCTTCACACCAACTGGTCAAGGGCGATAACAGCTCTCCCCAAGCCATTTCTCTCTGTTTTTCTCTTAAAAGCAAGTTTATATCTTCGTCCTCTCATTAAGTGCTTGATCAAAGATAATCTTTGGGTTTCATTTTTAATATAATAAGGTCTTTGCTCCTCTACATAGAAAGCCCTGGAACAGCTTTTGGTGCTCTGTAAATTAAAATGACTTTAATTACTTTCAGTTTATAACACGTAACAAAGAGGAGCATGGAAACAGAGGAGACCCAGATGCCTCTCTAAATGTCAAGAAAGAAAAAGAAACTCTTTCCAGCCATAGAAAATAGTGAGGTTTTTTGACTTGCTTTCGTGTTACTGCTGGTTTTTAAATGACGTTTCGATTGTCCGAACCAACTTGACATGGAGCCAAAAGGCAGAAATAGAATAGCAATGAGGCAGAAGTGCACTTCAAAAGAATTTAGTTTTTTTCCAAGAGGATCTTTTTTCAGGCGGAATGGGCCTCTTCTGCAAATGTGAATTACCACTATGATGACAGAATTAACTATTGTACAGGCATGGACATTTTTGCAGTTGATAATTCCTTCAACAGTTTAAGTAATATCCTGAAATAATTACCTATGTAAAGAAATTTGCTTTAAACATCTTTGTGCAAAGCATCTTTACAAAACTCACTAATATTAAGTCGTTCATGCTGGAAATCTTATATTTATATATATTTATTTATATATATATATATATATATATATATATATGTGTGTGTGTGTGTGTGTGTGTGTGTGTGTGTGTGTGTGTGTGTGTGCGTGCGTATATACGATGACAACTTAATCACCTGAGATCATTTGCTTTTAGAGATACTGAAATTCGGTATATTATCCCCATGTTATTTAACTAATAATAGCTAAATAGGCTGCATATCATCACTCTCTTAAAATAATGACCTAAGTCACTTTTTTCAAGGTTTTCTAAAAGCACAAAAAAGTCGACCGGATATCTACAAGATATCTACTATTTTTGTCTTCTTAGACAAACATTCTAAAAACTACTGAGGCCATTATTTCAAGAGGGTGACAATATGTTAGATGGCTTGTGAGGAATTAAAACAAGAAATGTTTCTGTTTTTCTTTTTTCAAAAATATGTAACTTAAAGGGGTGCTATTATGGTATTTTGAGTTTTCTGAGCTTTCTTCAGTGTTACAGTGTTGAATCCTCATCAGACATGTGAACGGCACGTTTTTTTTTTATTACCTAAACGCGTGTTTGAGTTTGAGTTTCAGTTCGGTTTCCATCGCGACAAAAAACACGTCATTTTAGAGAGTTTTATCTACTTTGAAATCCTTGTGACGTCCCGGGGGATAAGGTTCGGTGATTGGTTACCTTCTACTGGTTAACCAGGGCATGTACAAATACATCAGGCGGGTGGAAAACGTCAGATAAAGTTATTTCCAACGATGGCTGGTGAGTTTACCAAAGAGAGACATCCTGCTGCATTCGTTGCTGTGGGTTGCTGTTTTCCACTTTGTTTTCAGGGTCTGATTCAGGTTCCAACATGTAGGGCTGTATGCTATGTGTTGACATAGTATTTTGTGTTTTTTATTGAGTTCATATGAACCTAATCCTTCTGTTTATGAGACGTTACAATGACAGCGAAGGCAGTTGCGGTGCGCGCTCAAGATGTAGCGCGGTGGCGGGAGGCGGGGCTTAATGCGGAAGAGTCTCAATCCACTCGTTTTGCCCACAGGCTGATCTGACAGCCTACAGAGAGGGTCGGTCTGAAGTAAATAAAGCGATTTGTGACAATAACTCGATCAATCCCAGCCCTTCTGGGCTTAGAAATAAAAATAAATTAGCCTGAAATGCACATAATAGTTCCACTTTAAGAAAATTAATATAAATACTTAAGCCCTTAGTTTTAGTCTCCTTTGCAAATGTTTGGTCTCCAAGGAGCTCCTTGTCATTGTCTGGAAACTTCTTGGACCTGTTTGCAAGTAGTTTCTGTCATTCAGTTATCCCAGTCCAGTGAAACATCTTTGCATAATCTTGCGAGCCTCCAAAAGGACTTTTCACAAGGATTTAGGTACTACAACTACGCTATTGTATTGTAAGATTTTTGAAAATGATGAGCAATTTGGTGACATTTCTAACTTGACTGTCAATAATTTTTTTAAATTGATAAAGAAAGATTTCACACGGTGTAAAGATTCAGTTCTTAATATTTTGCGTGCAATTATATATCTTCATATCTTTGTTCTATTATGTTAAATACAGTGAAATTTGTACTTTTATGTATGAAATGCATTGCATAAATAAACACAGATCGTTACCTGATCCTTGCATTTGATTGCACAATTGTATTGACTTTTTAGTTCAAAGATAGAAATTCCTTGGCCAGTGTGTCATGACACCATTCAATGTACTGGTATTTGAAGGAGTATAGGATTGCCGATGTAGCTGTTGGCATAACAACAAAGGTTTTTAATGCCCATTCATCAAGCTTATCATTTGGGATCATGGTCATTAACTCACACCCTTTAACAATTGTGAGAACAAACCTTTATTTGTCTTTTCTTCTTAGAATTAGGAGGTCAGTACTTGGATTGAACAACTGCTATGATTGTTTACTTGCATAATTCACAAGGATGCCTTTGCCTGTCGGTGTTATGAATGTAATGAAATCAAGGTAGATCAGGTACAAATGACATTACTTAAAGGCCAAAAATGCAGAAGTGTCTGTGAGCACAGTGACATATTAGCCATAAGACTACGATGACATGGTTTTATTATACATTGTTAGTTATGCATGTGATTCTAAGGCCACACAATGCTGGAAAATCCCTAAAGTTCAAGCCTAATATCAAGAAGCTACAGCTTTTTTGTGTGTTGTAACAGTTGCTGCAATACACCATATGACTTTAAATCCCCTCCAGCCAAAGGAAACACTGTGTCTTCTCTTCATCTTCGGCTCTACATACCCATCACTTGTCTCAGCTCTAAATGCTCCCATCTATCTTCTGCTCATCAATCCATTCCAGCCACTATAGCCCCTTGTAACCCCAACATTTATCTAAGTTCATGTAAATTAGATGTGCAGCAGTTGGCTCTTTCTCTCCCTGCATGCTGTGCCCCTCCATCATTTATACATCTGTCTGTTCACCTCTTTGCCGGTGACAAATGCCTCTCACGATACTTGCATGTTGACATTCTCTCTTTGAGCTCTTACTTTAATACCACAAGCGACGCCAGTAACTCGTCCCATCAGTCGCCCATCTGCTCACCCCCAGCCGAGCAGATGAAGGCCACAAGCGCAAGCTGCAGATGTTTACATATCATCCTTGTGACAGACACATGTAGATGCATACGTGAAGATAAACAGATCAGTTTTGGACTTTATTCCTCAGAATAATTTGTTGAGACTTTACAATTGTTTACTCTAGAAAGCTCTGAGAAAACCTGGCCCTGAGCAATGGCATTCAGGTCTCGCAAGCTCTGTTTTGTGTGCTGAAAGACAACAAGTGCTCTACCTTATCCATTTATCATCTTCTCCATTGTCTGTTTGTTAATTTTGCTGCCTCTTCATTTCAATCACTCTTTAACCCTGTTTTTTCAGCCTGTTTGTCAAACATATGCATTTGAATAATTTCCTGGTTTTACATTTAAATAGTTTTAGTAGCTAACCATAATAACATTCTTCACCAAGAAAAAGGAAACTGATTATACTGATGGGCAGCTTTCCAGCCAACAACTGCAGAATGTGTCACACAGTGAGCACTCATTTGGCACATAACTCAACACGTTATCATGTTACAAGTGCATGCAGAGAAATATTAAAAGTTCATGTGTCACAGGTGGGAAAAAGTTATCAGAAACGTCAAAGTAAAGGCTACTAATGACCACAATCAGTCTGAATTAGATATGAATTGGAAACACTAGAAGACTTAATTTCCTGGACTTAGCCATAGAAATAAAGTTTATATATATATATATATATATATATATATATATATATATATATATATATTCTCTATGCTGCTCATGGCACATACCCAAGCAATGTGTTTTAGACTTATTAAGTGATATCAACACTGACATACGCTTACCTGATACATAATGAGACTTTACACATGCACACACAACAGCAGGATTTAAAATGTTAATGGGAATCCAGTTAGCTTTCCATTATTAGCACATTGTCTTATATAAACACATGTAATTGACACAGCAACTACAGCTTCTCTCATTCGTTTAAACAGGACAGTAGTTTCTAACACCTGTAACATTAGCTAGAAATACGTCAGTTTTTAAAAAAAAAATATTACTCAGCAGGTAGTGTATAGTTTCTACATTTTTATAGTTTGTTTGTTTGTTTGTTTTTTTAAATGCATAAACTAAAAGAAAAAAACAAATCAGATTTTAAGGGAGCTTTGGTTCAGTCTAGATGTGCTTCAGCACCCCCAGAAATGGGCAAAAAACACCCAAGCTTCAGACTATTATCAGTATCTCTTATCTAATGCAGTGCTGGCAGCAACAACTAAAAGGAACATAGCACATGCTTCAAAATTTCACTTTGATAAAACTGAACAAATAAACCTTTTTACCTTGAGACTGGAGGCAGTTTTAGTAATTCTAACTAGTAATATTCTCATGATTTAGTTTTTTTTTTTCCACTTATAATTAAGTCTGCAATATTTTTTAAAATTCCCAAAATATAATCAAGGATGGTCCCTGTGTTTTTGGTTTACATAATTTCATTGGATATATGGTTACATCTTTTCTTCTTATTCTGCACCATCAGAGGAAGAAAGTTGTTTCCCCTGTTAAAATAATTTGAGCTACTACAGGGATTAAATGTGAAAAGCTGACGTTTAAGATGCATACTTAATTTTCATTCCATACACATTAACCTGACAAATATGATAGTCTATAAGCTTAATAAACTAAAGTGCTCTGTAAAAGAAATACCTTTACAGGTGCAATTTATTTATTTATTCCCTTTTTTTAAAATCTGTAAAAATCATATTTGTTATATTACTTTCATTAGCTTTTTTATTTCCACATTTGCATCTGATTAAACTGTAATGGCAACCTTTTGCCTTCAGCTGATGCAGCTCCATCATGATATTAAAATGAAAAAGCCTTTCTGCTAATGCATTTTAATTTTCAAATTTGACATTTGAAATTTAATTTTGATGGCCATTTGCATCTTTTGAAAATTAAATCTTGTCATTTTGGCATCATTTTAATTAAGTTACAAAATGATGAATCTTGAGAAAGAAACTGAAAATGCTGTTTGATTTGCTGTTCATTTAATTTATCAAGCCAAAAAATAATTGCAGCTTCATTTGGAAAAAAAAAAAAAAAAAACCTTTCTGCTCATGCGTTTAATTTTTGGTACAGAATCGCTTCCATGCACCACTCATGTCTGTGTCTAATGGAAAAAGTTGTTTTAAATAAAGCTGGCACTACCAGAAATAAAAACAGTTAAACGTGTTAATTTTGCAACTTCTCCAACTAGAAGATGTACAAATTCCAATCTACTACATACAAGCTCATTACTGTTAGATCCATTCTCATTGAAGTTTGCTTGGGTTCTTTGAGATTTGACACAAGTTACATATTTAAACTGAAAGTATTTATGAGTATCACTCATAAATAAAACAAAGCCAGTCAGCAAAGAAAACCCAGCCCAAATACGTCGTCTACATCAACACAACGTGAAACTCCTAGCTGCCATGGCAACGTATGCTCAGCGTAATTCCATCATCAGCGCCGTCCTGGACCTCTGAGCATGCTGCTCACCTGACAGCCATGCTTGTTCCTGCTGCCATATCTGTCTGCATTTCAAAAGCTTCACTTCCACCGATGGTGCACCTGTGGTCTCTGAGCCTTTAATGTCCTCCTCAAGGGACGTTAGATGAAGTCAGTGCATAGATGAAAGACATTAAAGTTGTACATAGAGCACACTATATGTACAAAACAATTTATTTCACATGAGCTACATATTTGCTTAGCTTTATGAGAACTGAAGAAATTCCCTGCAGTATTAATGTGTATAGTATATGCAAACCAGTAGGAGTCCCTGCCTCTGCGCCATTTCTCATTAGTCATCAGGATATGTTGCATCAGGTTTTCACAAAATGAAAAGAGTAGAGAAATGAGTCTATTTATCTCCCTTGGTAAACAATGTTAAATTATTTTAGTGTTTAGCTCAGCCTAAGTCCGTCTGACTTTATTTGTGTTTCCTCCTGAGATCTCCCATGAGGCAAACAGAGGATTTGATATGGGAATCAGATTCACTAGCTTCACATGACTGACCTGCTTCAAACCACAGCGCATCTAGCACAAATAAGCAATGGCTCTAAACAAGATTTTAGTTTTCATGTGGATGTTAGGCAGTTTGAAATGATGACAGCACACTGTGCTATCACCTAATAGATATAAGTGCCACCTAATGAGTATGTAACATGAGCATTCACAGTCAAGACAACCCCCCTGTACATGCCTGTGATCTGTGATTTTAATTTAAAAAAAAATGTCTCTATTTATACAGAATGTCTTAGTCTATAGTGCTAAAGGCTGGACAGCACTCTTACCAAAAACTGAAATTTGCAATGTGGATGTTTCATGTCTTGCACAGTTACATTTTAACAAGTGGAAGCTGGGGACCATCATCCCAAAAGTCCCTTCACAAATAATCCATAATAAAAGCTAAATAAAATACATTTAGCTACTAATGAATTCTCTATCAGATTCATTTAGCTTCTCGTTCTGGTCTTGTGACTACATGTAACAATGTGATAGAATCTATGCAAAGTCCTGACAACAGCTTGTAGACGCATCACTCATAGTGTATCATCTTCACACATAACATATCCTGTTCAAAAGCTACAGTTAAATAGAAAGTATATTTGAGTGCTGCAAATAAATTGTGTAAACAGAGCTTGCACCAACAGTCTGTTTGGCTGTATGCCACTAAATTTAGCTCCTGATATATTTTCTGGTCCAAGTCTTTCAAACAGCAAAACATGGACTGATCTTTGTGACTTCAGTCTTGCTTCACTGGGTCTTTATGGCAATGTACAGCAGGGACACAGACAATATTGTTGTGTTCTTTTTGTTCTTTTTTTTTTTAACTACAGACATAAAGGTAAATACACTCCACTGCTTCTTGTTAATGCTTGCTTTGCTGAGGATTTTTAGTTTTTCTCTGAGCTGGTATGTCAGTAAAACCAAAGACATCTGAAATTGTTATAATCCAATTTTTACCGTGCATGCACAAAAACAAAACAAATGTAGATATAAGAATGATGGCATTGGTGTGCATGGAGAAGATAATGGAATACAATTAAGACCAAGGATTCAGAAAAGACAAAACATTTGCAGAAAGTGAATGAAAAACATGGGGAGCAACTTGCAAACACACACTCACACGCTGCTCAGACAGGTCTGTGCGTACATTACAATACTGGGGAAACAAAGGCCAGTTCTTCTATCTTTGTGTGTAATCAATCTTCTGATCTTTCATTCAGGATTTCAATTAGTTGTTGCAAACTAAATGCATGACTCACTGCTAATCAGATATGGGAAGACAACTTTCCACCCCTTGCAATGCCCCAGGCTTTCTTTCTTCTTTTCTCACATCGGTCTTTTGGAGAAGAGCTTTTTTCTTTTATTCTTTCTGCAGCTTCTGAATTTATTAGTAAACCTTTTAGTAACTTTGATTGAGTTTGAAATCTTATTCAGGCATCCATTTTTTTCAACATACTGTGCTTATTACAAGACCAGTTTGTGATTATTTTTTGGCTACTGTCAGCTTATTTTTCTTTTTAAAAAAATGATTTAATCTAGATACGTTTTGGTGGATTCTGAAGCATCTTTCTGGCCAGGATGGTGCAACAGCTCAATGTGAAAGTGAAGCATATCCTCCAACTAGATGGAGGTGCTCTTTGCATTTGGATAACACGTGTTGCACAGAAATACTTTACTTCATGTGTGGATGAAAGTGTTGTGTTTGTGTTAGTTCATCACTAAAGAGTCTCTGGAACAAGATCTTTTTAGCTCAATGCAAAGTAGATTTTGCAATTATTTGGTTGAATGTATGATTTCTGTTTCGCCATTCATGTTAGTGGACTTTCTGATTCAAACACTGTTTAATTCCATGTAATTCACAGCAAAATCTGCACAGTGTACGCCAGCTTCGGAAACTTTAAGGGTTTCGAGTGTGAAGATGTGAGTTCAAAGAGGATTGTTTTTCTCCATATAGACATCACACAGCAGAGCCTACTGTGAATGCTGTAGCAGATGGTGGAGAGCAAATGAATGGTTGAAGGATCCTGCCTGAGGCCACCCCTCCTGCAGTGTGAGCCTGGTGGCTCTGATGTACATGGCACCAATGCTGGAATATCTGTGACAGCTAGCTGTGGTTCAGTTTGGGAAGCTACAGGTGCTGGCAGGATTGTTTCAAACGAGAATTCAGCAGGTAAAATAGAGACCGAGGTTGCGTGAGAGTAGAAGAGGAAGGACAGTAATGGATAGTGACGACGGGGTCTGGAGTATTGGACAACTGGCTGTTCTCAGTGATGTATTGTTTATTACACCGCCATGTTATGTGGCAAGATGCTAGCTGCTGTTCAAAGATAATTATTTGCTGTTACTTTTTCTTATCAATGATGGTGCTAGCAGACCTCATTTTTCCCAAACCAGTTTAACTCTTTTATGATTAGGTCAGACAGTGAATTTGTAGTAAAAAAACAAACAAAAAAAAAAAAACAGTGCTTGTTGATGCGCAAGACCAATACGATTTTCCAAAATCCAGGTCTAAAAACCTCTCAAACTGCCAACTGATGGCGCTATTGCAACCTAATTTAATGTATTGCGGCATTTACAATTACATAATCAATAGTTACACTTCACAAGGAGCAAAATGAAAAGCTTACAAGTCATTAGAGGCTTATAAATATTTCAAGGCAGCATGGGTTACCACACTTTCAAGCTACTGTCTGAGATAATAAGTTTATTGATGTAGAATGTCATTATGAAAACTAACTGTTGATCTGTATCAAAGAGGGTTTGCAGAAGGATTAAAAGATTTCTGGATGATTTCTCAAAATATTAATACACGTTTTAAAGTCTTTTGCTTGAGGAACTTGGGTTTGTGGTTGGAGGTAAGAGGGGCAGTACATGTCAACGACACATAAATTCAGTCCTGCTTAGTTTTGAAAATGTTAAAAGTGGAGATAAGAGACCTGGGGAATGTTTCTGTTTCCCAAATCTTTCCACAGACCATTTTACACACCAAAGAAATTGGTGCCAAACTCCTTTGTACAGATAGATGAGAGCCAAAAACACTTTTGTCCAAGCTTGCGTTTCAAAATTTCAGGTCATGAATTCATCAATCATCTTTTTTCCCATCTGTTCAGAGAAAAACAAAGGATTCATCTTTGTTGCAAAAATGGAAAACCAACTAAAGATCCAGTTGAGATGGAACAAAAAAAAAAAAAAAAAGGGAAAAAAAAGGGAAAAAAAAACAGAAAAATATGCAATGGAGTTCAACATAAACTTCCCCAGGGCAGATGACTGTGATGTGGGGTATGCTGTGAAACTTCTGCAGGGGCTTATTCAGCTGAGTCCAGGGGATAAAGACACCTTAAACTTGGATATAACTCTGGATGAACTGATTTCTATTGTATCTCAAATGGCGTCAGGCAAAGCTCCAGGAATAGATGGCTTACTGTCAGACTTTAGGCCTTTCTATGGTGTTTTGAGACAGGACGTTCTGGACAATTGTAAAAGGCCCTGCTGTTGCTTCCAGCAGGTGTGAAGTTCTTTCTCTTCTCATTGAAGAAGGAGATTTACTCCATTAGGAGGGACTGCAACAGAAACATTGCTAGATGTATGTCTCACGAGAGGCAAATCTGTCATAAGATTGTGATAAATGTTTCTCATAAACATTTTCATTGTTTAGAGTACTGTTGCAGTCTAGCACTAGCAGAGTGCAGATATTCCTTCACAATTCTCCTTTCTGAGAACCAAAGATCGTGTCTAAGATTATTAATGGAATGATGGAACTGAGTATATTTTTCCTCCCTCTTAGTCACTTCTGCTGTTGAGGGTTTGCAGAAGGAAAGTGAACTGCATCCTTCCATCCATCCATCCATCCATCCATCTTCTATCACTTATCTGAGATTGAGTCTCAGCGTAGCTGCTTAAACTGGGAAGCTCAGACTTTCCTTGCCCTGGGTCCTTCTGTCAGTTCATCTGGGGCGCATATGCATGCACTGCCTGTGTGTGTGTGTCCTTCCCTAGTCATGTTGCTATAGCTTGATGTGAGTGAGGTAATGACTCGTGCCCACTTCTAGACCTCATAGAATAAAACAAGATGGTTTATACCTCATTGAGGGTTTTATTCTGCTAAAATTCTTTTATTTGACTTTACAGGTCGATGGAAGTAAACTCCTCAGTCTGCTATTGATTGGTTTGATTGATCAGATGTGAAATCATTCCACTGTCAGAGATCTGAAAAACGCTGATTGCATATATGGTTTCATAACAAATATAGTTTCCTAAAAACGTAAAACAGAGACCCAGGCAGGAAGTTAGATCTGAAGGGAGGTGCAGTTGATGAAAAGCAGGTGACTTCAGTCTTACAACATTTTTCGGAGTTTACATAGCTCTGGTAGCATGTATCATCACAGCATGACCTCATCAGAGCTTCCTTTCTCCTGTCTGTGGATTTTACAGTGAAACATAAATCAATAAATCATGGGTCATGGCTTGAAGGAAATGCTAGAGTCTGAAGGGTTTGTTTGTGCATCACCTGAAAGTAAAACTCCCTTTTAGTAACCTGATCAGTAATCTGGTCTCTTTCAAGGCTCTGTAGAGGATCAGACATCTTAAATGTTCACTGAATGAAGATACCTCATGGATGCTTTGTGTTTAATTTCATTATGTTTTAATTTGGTGTTTCACAAGGTGGTTTGCATTCATCAAGCAGACCTCTAGTGTGTTTTTGATGTGATATAAATTAGTGGAATGTTACTGGGCTCTTTCCCTGTCTTCTTTCTCGTTTTTTTTTTATCTTCAATTCACTTTATGGTCTGCTGGAAAATGACCAACAGCAAGCTTTAATACTACGCACATTGTCACAGTAAGAATTTTACAGCTACAGTATTTTAAATGTGTCAGATGTAAGTAACACACTTTTACATAGATGATTATAATAACACTTGTGGGGGTTAGAGAGAGTAACATCCTAGTTGCAGGGTATTTGAGGAGTACTATTTCAGGCAGGAAAACACCATTGTTCTCATATGCAGGAGACTATGAAAGTATTATCTCCGTTGAGACCTTGGCATTAGGCGGGCAATTTTCTATAAGATAACAAAGCTTTTAAAAACAGCGAGCTTTCTGGCAGTAGGAAAAATGAATTGCAGTTCCAGATCTCTTGCTCAACAAAGCAAGCAAAGAAATGATTTGATCAGTTTTATAAAGCAAGAAAAAAAACCTACAACCCAGTATTCCTAAAGTTTATACATAATATTTTTCTTTAGTGCTGCCGAATCCCAGAGTAGGCTTCTTCAATAGGGTGTTCGTGACCGTTAGGGGGGCAGGGGAGGTACTGCAAGGGGATTCTGCAATTTTTTTATTGGTTACACCATTTTTTACACAAATGTATATACACAGTTGATATTACTTGAACATATTGTGGCAAACGGACACTTTAAGTAAAAAGTTATGTTTTAGTTAGAAATGCACACATTCAGCAACACTAACTGCCTCAAGCTGGACATGGCTCCCAGCAGAAGACTGCCTTAGGCTTGTCCCTGTCCCTAATCTAGAGGTGGACCCTATTACTCCTGTTGCTTCTGTGTCAATAACAAGACTGCATGTTACAAGCTGACTGATGGGTTCCCTGCTACTGGCCAGAATTTGTCAATTTTATGAGCAAAAATAAATTGTTTTGTCATTTTACAAAAAAGAGAAAAAAAACCTCACAAGGACAAAAGTGAGACACCCATCTCTGAAGCTTCTGATGGAAATGAAACTCGTGAAGTTGCATCCGCTGCTGATGTTGCAAGTGCAAATGAAAAAAGACCTGGAAATATTCATATAATAATCAGAAGCTTGGATTAGTCAACACCTCTGTGGAAAGTCACCAACACACATGCCTTTCAGCTGTATTGTGGTTCCTGCTCCATCTTTCCATATACATATAAAACAATTCTACTCAAGTTTCCCACCTTAAAACTTTGGATTTGTTTGGATGGTGCACTTACTGTTACAATGTACATTTATGGGGCTGCTTTTGTCCTGCAGTGTCCCTAGGCTGAGAAAGTGTACTTGGTAGCAGTTTTCCAGCTGAGGGCATCATGTGACAGCAGCATTTTGGTTTATGGCACCACGTCATCCACCTGCAACTGGATATTAGCACACTGCCAATTTTAGATGAGCTCCATGACTGATTTGGCAATAACTCTTAGGAGGCCATTATCTGAGGAAGCGAGGCCAAGAATGAGAGAAAGTGACAGAGTAAGAGATAAGAGACAACATTGGACTGTTTTTTATTGGTTGGAGAGAGCTCAGAGTAGAGACAGGAATTCAAATTACCCTTCACCCTTCAATAAGAAAATATGCCAAAGCTCAGTAGTTTTGCTTTAAGAGTAAAACATATTTCAGAGAACAGCCGACTGTTTAAAAGACTGCTAACTGATAATTGTTAGATCAACTTACAGCAAATTCTCCTTGTTTTGTTCACTTTAGTTTGTCATTACCCAGTCTCACTTAAGACTTGTGATGTTGTCTGTAGTAACAGTAGTTTCTTCTAGTGGTTTTCCATTGATTCATTTCATTTCATTCATTCATTTCCAGCCAGCATTTTCAGCGTCTGAAAACGTCTGAAAACTTAGTAATATACTGCTGAAATGGCAACATTCACAACACTGTAGGTGCTCTTTCAACAGTGTAAGTGGCAGTGGTGACATCTAATCAAGCTAACTATAATCAAAAGTGGAGAGCCAATCATATTCTTTAAAATGGGTTATGAGCTTTATAGCAATTTGATAGGCAGCACAAATTTACCAGCTTTCTGAGGTACTGAAAATGGCAGACAGCTCAGGATGTGCTGGATTTTATTAGGGATATATTCCTACTTTCTGTTGCCATTTCTATGCCCGCCCATTACCATTCCAGACACTACCTGTGCACCCAACGAGTAGTGTACATAAAAGTACTAAACTCTATAACTCCACATTTTAGCAGTTCCGCTGTAACACCATTAAATTGAGTAGCTTCTGAGTTTTATGGCAACACAAAGCTTTACATTAAAAACAAATGGAAAAAGACAGATTTCACAGCTGCTTCACATGAGGAAAATCTCTACCAGCCAGTGCTCAATTGACTTTCCAGTTGCGTGAATATTCTATTCTATTCTATTCTATTCTATTCTATTCTATTCTATTCTATTCTATTCTATTCTATTCTATTCTATTCTATCCTATTCTATTCAATTCTATTCTATTCTATTCTATTCTATTCTACAGTCATTTAGCAGATGCTTTTATCCAAAGCGACTTACATATGAGTGAGAACAACACAAGCACAAAATCAAACAGTAGAGGACATCGTAGGAAGGTGCTAGTGGACTGTCCAGGTCCTTCCATAAAGTGCTACAGGCTTCTGGTTTTTTTTGTTTGTTTGTTTTTTTTTTTGTTTTGTTTTGTTGTTTTCTTTTGTTTTTTGTTGTTTACTCCCTTCCCACCCCATATTACCATCTTTGTTAGAATATAAAAACTTAATACCATAAAGTTTGTTGCAGAACTTGGCTAAATTCTCCAACTTTCCAATAAATACAGCTATACTAAGTGCTCCTTGAAGAGCTGAGTCTTCAGCTTGCTCTTAAAAGTAGACAGGGATTCTGCAGAGTGGACAAAGTTTGGGAGATCATTCCACTATCGTGGCACAACAGAGGAAAAAAGTCTGGCTAGTGATTTAGTCCCACGAAATGGTGGTAACACGAGGCGTCTTTCACTGGTGGAATATAGCTGTCGAGAGGGAGTGTAGGCCTGAATCAGGGAGTGAAGGTAGACAGGAGCCGTTTCAGTTATTGTTTTGTAAGCCAGAAGCAAAGCTTTAAATTTGATGCGTGCTGCTACTGGAAGCCAGTGAAGAGCAATTAGCAGCGGAGTGATATGAGCTTGTTTGGGTTGGTTGAAAACCAGACGCGCTGCAGCGTTCTGGATTATCTGCAGAGGTTGAATAGAGCACGCAGGCAGACCTGCCAGAAGGGAATTGCAGTAATCAATGCGTGAGATGACCAGAGCCTAAACCAACACCTGGGTCGTGTGTTCTGTCAGGTATGGTCTGATTCTCTTGATGTTGTAGAGAGCATATCGGCAGGTGCAGGCAACCGAGGCAACATAGACCTTAAAGGTCAACTGGTCATCCACCATGACCCCAAGATTCCGGGCAGCCATCGTAGGAACAAGTGTGACAGAGTCAAGCTTTAATTGCGGAAGTAAGGAAGATTGCAACTAAAAGCAACTATTTTGTAATGTATCTAGGTTTGATAAGGTGAAAGCTCTTTTCAGTGTAAAATTACAATGTAACCATTCAGCTGCTTTCTATTAATATAGATAGAGCAGAAATTATTCATAGCAAACATTTTAGCAAATAAAAGAAATTATTGCACAGCCAGCAGCTAAACCTATACTAACCATCGGGGTTGGTGTCACCAGTCATGCCTTGCAAGCCTTTAAAGGAAGCAATCATGGAGTTTCTTTAACAGGTGTGTGAAATTCCTCTGTCTCGTCTTTTCTTGTGTGTATGACAACTGCAACTTTAAATTTCTAAACTGATCTCAGAGCAGTAAGCTGAGCCACTGCGTGGGAAATGGCACTTGTCGCCACAATCCTGCTCATCCAGGCATTACTAAAAGTTATGCCCATAAGCCATAAATAGTACAGTTGACAGATATATTCTGACCCTTGCCTTACTGCCTACTTCCCCTCATCACTAAGGCTGATCTTCTGTCCTTACTCCTCTTACTAAAAAACAACCCACCAACATACTTGAGCTCCTCTGTATGGGATAGACTGTCCCCCCTTCAACTGATGGGAGAATGCCATCTACTTTCCAGGAGAGAACCATGGCCTCAGACTCAGGGGGAACTCATCTGCATTCCAGCTCCATCACATTCAGTTGCAAGCTGTCCAGATGAGAACTGAGGGACCCCCTGTGATGGTGCCAGAGGGACAACATCATCCGCAAAAAAGCAAAGATGTAACCTTCAACTCCTAACGCTGAATGTCTTCCCCACTGTGAGGCTGCGCTTTAAAATTCTGTCCCTGAGAATCACAAACATTCAGGAAGATAAGGAACTGAATGGGAATTTCTTTTTTTGGGTTTACGTTCAAATTTAGTTTAGTGCATGTAATGGAAAAATACCTTTCAGTACAAATTTTAATTCAATGTGTAGCGAGTCAAAGGCTGTTGTCAGTCTTAAATATATTGCATTACTTCAACAATGTGTTATATAACCATTGGAAAGCATTTATAAAGTAATATGACCAAAAGCAGTCTGAACACTGTGACATCAGTGATGTTTTGTCCGGAAACACAAAAAATCTTTATTTTTCACAGCAAGCAGTTACAGTTAACACCAGAAAAGGAGATGAAAGTCAAACAATGTGAATTTACAACCCTGTGGGTCACCATGTTTTCTCAAAACTAACAATCTCACAGTTAAAAAAGCACAAGAACAGGAGTTGTTTTCCTACTCTTTTTTATCCTGCAGTGAATTGGGGACAATGTAAATCTGAAAAACAAGCAAAGATGCCAACTTTTAAATCCTAGAATAAAGATTAAACAAACTTTGACTTGTAAATGTTTTTGGAAGGAAATAACTTCCCAAGAATAAAGTGTGCTGTGCAGCCATCAACAACTGATGGGGGCGGGTTAAGGCGCATGGAATGCACAAGCCTCATAGGATGACATTGCCACAAGCATGGAAATCCTGCTATGAACCTAATCTGCAACATGACTGAACTCCAGCACATGGACGGCAGCTATGGGGGAAAATCTTACTCAAAGACTTATCTTAAGCATTGAATGGCCTCTCCATGAACAATGGCAGGTTTTCATGGCATGATCAGTTAGTAGGTGGCATGAGCAGGATGTGCTCGGAGAGTGGCTGTCCTAGCTTACTGTAACTGCAGTGAATTTCTGTAACTGGCCGTTTTCCCCAAGACGTCTAGTTCCTAAAAAGTATGCTGTCCCTGACCACAAGAGACTGCATTCTCCACACTCTGCTCTGTCCCACTTAAAAACCCACTGGAGTTCCCCCCTCCTCATATTGGTCTTTAAACCCACAGCTGTCGGCTTACGTTTCTCCCTTCTTGCACATGCTCATTTATTTTTCCAGTATGAAATGCTTAAAAGTACAAATTCTCATTGTGTTGTTAAAATATATTTACTTTCTACCTCTCTGATGTGATAACATATATAGTTACAGTTTATAGTATATTTATTTTATATTTTAAATTTTATCATCTTTAAGTGTTACCTAACAACCAATAAATGAATTATTTCTTTCTATTCTTATGTTTTTGTGTGGTTTTGTATTTTTATGAAGCACCTTAAAGTTGTCTCTACTGTGTGCTTTATTATACATATAAAATGTTTGTGCTTAAAAACCAAAACAAAAAATCATTTTATGCCTATCTGGTAAAAAACAAATAAATAAAGAGAACCCATCTACAAATGCGGATAGACTGAAAGATTAAAGACTCATCCAAGCTTTAAGTTGGTGTTTGTTGAACAGATATTATCTGTGGCTGCTATGTTTGAGTGCTGGGAAGTTGACTAAACATTGTGTGTCTTCTGCTGTATTCGTTTTGTTCCTCCGGGCAACACTAGCCGGCCAGCTGTCTGCTTATATCAGGCTGATGTCTAGTCAACACAAACATAGTAGCCAAGTTTATTATTATTTATTATTTTTGCTCTGCTTATGTGCAGTTTTCATCTTCCTATCATTTGCAGAAAAAATGGTTGCAGAGCTGGAAAATTACAACAAATAACAGCATATTATGAAACATAGGCCACTGCTTCTGGACACATAGACGTCAAACATGCAGTCACAAAGACTGTACATTAAAACCACTGCAGACCCAGCTTCTCTTATGTCATGTAGTTAAGTCAATAACATAAGGTCATCCCAGTGTATGGTGAGAGACTTGAGATACTGCAAACAGTCAGACCTACAGCCTGAAGCTGAACCATATAATGTAACATTATGTTGATTTAGAAAACTTCAGAAAGTGTTTGTTTATCCTTCTCATCCCAAGGAGTTGAATTTCACTCTGGCATTTCCTGTAGTGGCTGTGACCGAATGTCTCCATCAGACTCTGCATTGTTTCCTCGTGTTTTCCTTTCCCTGTACTCTCAGAGCCCTCTGCCTGTATATCAGTCTGTGTTGTTTGTAGCTGTTTTGTGAATGTCTTATGCAGGCTTCTGGCTCTGTTCAGTCTCCACATCTGCCTGAAATCATTTCAACCCTCACAGTGAGCTGACTTGCATCCCATCAGCTCTCCAACCAATCTTTATCAGATTGTTGGATCAACTGCTGTGCTTGTTACCCTTTAAAACTTGATAAAAAAAAAAAAAAAGAAAAATCCTGCATCTGCTGAGACTGCCCCACTCCATACCAACAATGATCTGAATACCATTACTGTGCTCTGACTATCCAAACTTGATTTTTTAAATGAATGCCTTAATAATCGACAGAGTTCTGTTCGTAAAACAATCCAGTGCAATTAATTCACTGCCATTCATACTACAGAAAAAACATACGTAAATATATTCACTTACAAAATCTTGAAAAATGTACAAGGGAAGGGTAGGGTAGGGTAGGGTAGGGTAGGAGATCCTGGAACAAGTTGGAGAAAGCTGCATTTTGAAAATACACTATTTAAAAGTC
Source organism: Telmatherina bonti (assembly GCF_933228915.1). Lineage (NCBI taxonomy): Eukaryota > Metazoa > Chordata > Actinopteri > Atheriniformes > Telmatherinidae > Telmatherina > Telmatherina bonti. The sequence goes on from NC_136622.1 coordinate 25,639,356, forward strand.
CAAACCCTTTTCATCAGACTTCCTCCTGAAGCAACACCTCCAGAGCAAAGAAACATGCAATGCTCCCGAGGGTTGACGAGCAGCATTGGTCCGCTAACATTCACAAACGCTTTTCTCTTGGAGCGTGTAAGTGTGTACTGTATTTTGACATAGCATGCAGGCTAATTTTGCAAGCCAAGCTCTGGCTCTCACTTCTTCGCCTTTAAACGTTCACAAGGCCTCTGAGAGCATGTGATTCATGCATGAAGAGAGACATGGACGGAGGGATTGAGGGGGATGGGACAGATGGCAGTTGAGTTTGACTGACATATGACCATTCAGTCTTTTAGAACAGGTCGGTAAAAGGATTGGATGTTGTTTTTAAGTCCTGTTCATTCCACGGGGGACCAAATTGTTTCTTGTTTCTATCTTAGAACATTTAATTAATTGTGTGCATTTGGGGTGTGGACTGGATTTTATGCAATATAGTAAAAATTGCCAGTTGCAAACATCTACCCTACCTTGAATAGAAAATTTCATAAAATGTTCAGAAATATGTTTTTTGTATGTTCAAAAATACCATAGATTGGAATATTAAAAAACATGACATTAATGCACTTGCAGAGGGTGGCAGTAGCTCAGGTGGCAGAGCCAAACATCTTGTAACCTGATAGTCCAGTTTGAGTTCTGCTCCCCTGTGCTGCTGCAGCTCCAAAGGGGAACACGATTGTTCTCTACGGGTTGTTCCCAAGCCTGGATAAATGCAGAAGTTTGCGTCAGGAAGAGCATCCTGCAACCCCTTCAGATGGATACATTTGTACAGTTCTATTTATATAGACTATGTATATATTTGTATTTATAATTAAAGAAAAGCGATCAAAAACAGTACATGTTTAAAAAATGTGATCCTCTTTGCCTTTAGTCAAATGAATAAATGAGAAAATACTTATAGATAGTGTTATTTGTTTTCTTTCCATTGTTGGTTTTATAGTTTTATAGATTCAAAGTAAAATAAAAACTATAGAGAGCTAAATTCACGTTTGAACTCAATGTGCACTCAGTGACATGGACGAGTTCAGTACTAATACAATCATACAACAATGAAAAAAGAAATTGCACACACAAAAAAAAGAAACAACCTTAAGCAAAAACTCATTTGAATGCATTTGCAGTCATCTGTAATGGAAAAAAAACAAGGAAAACACCTGCACCACGTGCAGCAATAAATGTTCATTGTTCACTCAGAAAATCAGTGCACTCATGACAAAAGGTTTTGTTTTTTTTTGTCTTTTCTGCATGTTTTGTAGGCAGGGAGGAGGTGGGTACTCAAAGACCAACAAGCAGGCAATGTGTATCAGTGAGTAATGAGAATAAAAGCTAAGTGAAAACCAAATATTTAGATTCATTACGTGCGATCTATCTATCTATCAATCTATCAATCTATCTATCTATTTATCTATCTATCCATTGATAGTCTGCCATTAAGCTTTTCATCAGCCTTATCTGTGATGGGAACAAGTCATCCTACAGGATCAAGAAGGACCACCAGATCCTAAAACATTTGAAGCTGATTGCACTAAAGACAGTGGCAATAATAATGCATTTCAGGAAGGACTCAGTCATCTTTTCCATCCATGGTAATCTCTGAGTCCTTTTACTTCCTGGGCAGCAAACATAACCCAGGTGTTCCAAACAGAGCACAATATCAGCTCCCTCACCAAGAAGGCTCAACAAAGGTCTGCTGAGGTCTTCTTCTCAGCAGCAGAAGAAATTTCATCTCCTGGAAAAGTTGATGGTGAACTTCTAAACTGTCATCACTGACTCCATCTTCACATCTGCTGCAGCAAAAGCCAGGGACAAAGCCAACCGTATCATCCATGCTGCTGATAAGGTGATCAGCTCCAACCTCATCAGAAACTGTACATCTCCAGCACCCAAAGATGTGCAGCCAGGTTGGCAGATGACCCATGTCATTCTAGAAACCAACCCTTTCCAGGCCCTCTGGCAAGAGATCCAGGTCCATCTGGATCAGGTCCTGAAGTCACCAGAACTATTTATTTCCCAGTCAGCTTGCTGAACAGTGCCCCAGAAAATGGAATCTCAGAACTTTTGCCTAAACAAAAAAAAAACAAAAAAAACAAAAAAAAAAACCAAACAACAATTAAAAAATAAATAAATTTATTTTACATTTTTTGGAATTCTATTTTTTTTTTTTTTTTTTTGCATAAAACAGTGTTGCACAAACAACTGGCCATGTTATTGAGGGACCTTTGGGCTGTGATGTCACAGCCTCTGGAGTCACATGCAGATGAAGGAAGAAAATCTTTTTAAGTACATATATAAAGAGAATATGATGTATACAAATTTGCGCACGAGTCCTGTTCAAGTCCAGTTCTATTTACCCTCAAATTAAATATTTTTCTGATGTAGTCTAAGGTCAATTTGTGTCACCAAAAATAACTGAACCCTATGACTCTGCTCAAGTCAAGTTACTTCTAAGCTTGCCATCATATGAGAACATCCTGTCAGTCACTCAACACTCATCAGTCCCAAAAGGCACAAACACAACTAATTACTCACCACTTTTAGTACATCAGGAAAACCACAAACAATCATAGCAAGTTCCCTTCTTCTTCATTGTCCTTATGTTATCAAATTTCTGCCTGGAACAATAGACTATGGTGTCATACTAGTATGAGAAGATGAATGCAAACAGTTCCAAGAGCTGAACCCTATATTATGTAAACATCCTGCTCATATCCTGACTCAGCCAGGATGTCAACAAATACTCACAAAGGCTTCATGGGAGTATTTGATGTTGTTGTTTTGTCATTCAGTACTCAAATATTCAAATGCAGAAGACTGACACCGTTGTCATTTTAAATTTCAAAGGTTCACCCAAGAATAAAGAAAAAATAAAATACTGTGTCACTTAATGAATATTACAAAGAACACAACTGCAGGCCGGGCAAGGTACTGTCTCATCTTGACAGATTCAGAATGATGTTTTGTTCTGAACTTACAGCACAGAAAATCAAGTACTTGGCCTGCCGCCCTGCACGAGGACGTCACTGAGAGAATACACACAATACATACAATGGCGTTGTTGTTCTCCTTTAAACTATGAACTGCTGAACTGACCATTGCCTTGAAAAAAATACTGATCGCATAAATGCCTCCATGCAAGGCGGCATCTTGTGTAAGACTGACCATAATGAACAAACTGTTTGGTCAGTCAAGCTTTTTAATTGTACAGGACATGGTTGCAGCATTCTGCGATGTTATTAGTAAAGCTTTGACAGTAAACACTTTGATTTATTAGAGGCCTATTACATCCAGTGATTTTATATTTTTAGTCATCGGTTTTGTCAAAATATTAGTAAAGCTTATCAATTTTATTTTTCATTATTTATGAGGATTTTTTTTTCCAAAATTATGCTGCCATATGCAATCATTATGAAATAGTTACTGTTAAAACACAAACCCAGATCTGCATCTGTGGGGAAATAAATGAAAAAAAAAAAAAAAGATAATTGCTAAGATATTAATTCCTACATTTATGTCTTCTGTAATTTAGGAAATAATTAAATAAAGTTGGAACTAAAATCTGTCTGAAGTAACCAGATATTTTCATTCATATGTGTGAATGTACACGCGTAGCTGATACACATTACTGTGATCATTTCTGGCAGCTAGTATATAAAACACAGAAGTTTCCTTCCACTGATCTGTAAAATTAAATAAAAGAATTTCAGATGAATAAAAACTCCAATGATGTATAAACTGTAATGTTTTATTCTATGAAGTCTAAAAGTGGACTCACAGGTAGTTACCTCACTCAAATCAATCTCTATGGCAACATGACCAAGCAAGGACACATACACAGGCAGCACTTGCACCCACTTTTTAAGCAATCAGAACTTTATACACAATCAAACATGACAGTATAGTAAAGTAATTTCCTTACCAATATATTAAGTGTAATGTGATCATTTATTTCCTTACAAAAAAACTGTATATCATTACAGTAACATATTGCCTTTTAACACGTCACCCCAGCACTGGTGATAATGTCTTGCTCAAAATATTGTCCATATGGAAAATTGTTTTACAACACAAGACGTAACAGCAGCAACATTGTGTCTTGTGTCTGTTCAGCATCATTAATTCCCTTTACAGGAGTGCAACGCATACACTTGCTAATCCTGAATATTGTGAGTGAAAACTATGTAGAAGTTCAAAATTAATACCAATTGCACTTTTTTTGAAGATTTTATAGTTCTGTGCTTGTTTATGTTTTATCCGGTATTGCACCGAGATACACAGCAAAAACTGAAATCTAAGTAAGAGTAAAAATCTTAAATTGAGTACACATTTGCTTATTTTTTTTAAAGATAAGACAATTCTTAGTTTTTGTACCAGAGAATTCCTCTTGTTTTAAGAGTATTTTTTCTTGTTTTGGGAAGTCTTGACAAGCCAAATTTTCTTGTTCTCTTGGCAGATAATTTATCTTATTCTAAGCAACATTTACTTAATTTTTTTTTTTTTTTCTTGTTTAAGGCTGAATTTTTGCAGCGTACTATGTCATCTTTCAATAAAACATGTTTTACATGTATTTTCTGCTCTTGACTCTGCAGTACATTTACTCTGATGTACCATCGGTGTGACTGTGTGTGCATGCAAATGGAAATGTGTATTTTATTTTGAAATAAGGGGTATTTTAAAATCAAAAAGGCCCATATGAATCAAAACACTGCGTTCATTAAAAGAAAGGATTATTATAAGAAATCCTTTTACCCTTCAAACAGGCGTGTCAAGCTACAGTCCTGCAGGGTTACAATCCTGCAAGTTTCCCATGTTTCCCTGCTCCAACACATCTGCCAGGTAGTATTCAAAATAAAATTATTAGACTTTGGCCAAAAGTAATGAATCATTGTTTAATTGTTCACATTATTTTACAATAATGTCTCATTTGTATGGAAATTTTCCTTGGTGAGATTCTCATGGCTCCTAATTTGCATCAATATTTTTGTTAATTTGTAGGAGGAAGAGAAGTATATGCACAAAGAGCATCACATCATAACAGTGTTTTGCCCTGAATCAAGAAGTGTCTCTCAAGATTTTCACAGATTCAGTTTGACTCAAATGCAAAACATTCTTAAGAAACAAATGACATCTTTTCTGCAATCATTTAATTAAAACTACTTACAACCTCATTTCAACCAAAAAGTTCAGTGCCAAACAAATTAAACTGATCTCTTTATGGTCTGAACAGATGCTGGAACCAGATACAAACTTCAAACTTGACAATATATTTCTAGACTTTCATGTGCGATAAAACAGCATATACTACAACTCATTACATAGTTATATTCTAAATCAGAAAAAAATATATATACGTTTCTGATACACTGGAGCATTTTGTGTTGGTATGGCAGATCAAAAGGAACCCCTGTAAACTGGTGAGGTGTTGGCCTGACATGTTATAGTCATAGCTATAAATGAAATTAAATGATATATTTAATATATATTGACTTCATTTGATATATACTTATTTATATACTTTTATATACTTTTAAATGAGAAAAAAATATGTATTTATGTATATAATCTAAGTTATTGTTCCAGGAAGCTTAACAAGTTTACTCAAAGGCAATACATGTAATAACATCATTGTAACTGCATCATTGTGGACAGGTCCCCAACCTACCCATTTACAGGTTTTTTTTTTTTCTCTTTTTCTTTTCAGGAAGCATTAGTTCAAGTTTATGAAAAAATAAAAAAAAATAAAAACAAGCATATTCATATTTTAAAGAAGAACTAATTCATTGTGTTGCTTTGGCTTTTTGTTTTACCCTAACCAATCATTTCTCGTATAACATTTAATCTCAGGTCTGTTTAATTAGTCTCACATATTGTTGTTCTCACATATTGTTTTTATTTTTCTGCTTGTCTGTTTGAATTGATTAAACTTATTACATTCGGAAGAGAGGAGTGTTATGTCTGTATGGGCTTAAAAGCAGTTTTAAAAAAAATTAAATAAGAAAACACAATGAAACACCAACTAGACTCATGTCCTGACAGGTCTGTATTGCTGGGCTCTTCTCTGCTTGTATCTTTGTTTAATCTTTTTATTTAGCTGTGTTCGGTTTTTCTGCGTTGCAGATTTTGCAAAAACCTAAACCAACAACAGGAGCAGGTTGAAGGACAGTAAAGACAAACCAATGACCTTAAAGTACCCTTTCTCCATTTTTTTTTTCCCCAATCTTTGACTTTTTCAGACCTTTCACAAATGACAAAGCACCTTTAGACAAAGGTTTCAGGATAAATGTGAAGTCATGGACTTGAATTTTTTTCAGATTGTTTTCACTTGGGTGTGTAAAGAATGCATTTATTTAATTACTTTTGCTGATAAAATTGTGTAAATGTAAAGCACTTTGTGCAACTTTTATGTGAAAAGTGCTTCATACATTAAGTTGGATTTGACACGATATGTGTTCTTTAGAACTAGACTACCATTAATTAGGTGGTAAATTGTGTTTTATTTAGCTTGTAATACAGCTCTATTATGCATCTAACCTTTTCCTATAAAACTGTAAATTTTAGATTAACTCCATACATAACCAGAAATAACAGCCAGATATCCAAAATTGTTTTTCAAAGCTCCACCAGAAGCTGAATGGTTATTCAAACATCTTCACCATTAATGTTTTTTTATTTTTTTTTTTAAACAACCAGTTTCTACAGCTTATTTGAATTCAGATTATAACATATGTAAAGATGCCCACATTTCTGTCCACACCACCTCCTTATAGTCTTCTAAGAGATATCAAAGTAATCCTGACCTTAGTAGGAGGTATAATCTCTAAAGCATGTAATGGAACATAATAGAGCATCCTCCCAGCCTGACTTAGGTGAAACACCTCATTTAAGATGAATCACAGAAGAGCATGTGAGATATCACAAAGAAAAAGTTGGTTGTTTTTTTTTTTTGGTTGTTTTTTTTTTTTAGATGTAGAGGATCTGCTCTTTGCCCTTGTCAATAATAGATCTACTCAATCCATCTTTAGTGCTGAGCCCAGACACCTTTCAAAAGAAGCTCAGTACTTGTGTACTTTTTTATTCATTATAACTACAAGCAGTACATGCTTATTTTTATTTTTCAGTGATCTATACCAATGTTTTTCAACCTTTTATGAGCCAAGGCACACTTTTTTTTCAATGAAAAATCTCAAGGCAAACCACAAATCAAAATGTTCTTTTTTTTTAAAGTCCATATAAATAATATAAAGTCCATCTCATTAAAGACTCTTGAATAGAAATCAGATAAACACATGAAAGGAATATTATTGTCTTTCACTGGGACCTGTTTGGATGAAGCTGCTTTTTAGAACAATTAGGTTAAATTGGGTAATTTCTCAGGGCACACTTGATAATCTCTCTCGGTACACTAGTGTGCCACGGCACAGTGGTTGAAAAAGACTGATCTATAGAACCCATATATTCTTTGATTTTCCTCCTTCATACAAGACACCACTAAACAAATAGCTTGTTTTTGTTCAGCTCTTTTCGCTATGACATCCCAGTAACATCTGTATCTTTTGAGATGCTGCACTGATTTTCAGTCACACCACGATCAGCATTACCTGCCTCAGTGTAACTGAAGATCATCACTCCAAAAGCAGGCGAGTGAAAACAAAAGAGCAAAGATGAGCAAGACCCACTCTGCTCTAGGCTGCATCCAGAAATAAAAGTTATGAGCAGGGCAAAGAGCAATCTTTGCCGGGTCCGAGATCCATCTGGATTAAGACGGTATTGCAAAACATGGTCTGGCTCCAGTTGTACAAAAGCCAAATAGCCCATCTGGTATCTCATAAATTCAAGGCATCCCCATAGGACACCTTGGTTTTTTGCTTTTTCCCCAAGTTCACAAAGTTCTAATAAATCGATTGACTGCACCCACGACCATCCTTGAAGTTCTGTTTTCATTTAAAGGAAACATTTTTCTGTGAACGTCTTTAACTGAAAAAACAGATTTGATATTCCCATGTAGGTTGGTTTATTAGCTATATGTTTGGGATGATGTGTTAAGTTTTAGTGTTTTGTTTTGTCTCAGTTTTATCATCAGAATCGAACCCTACTGTTTGACCCCTGAGTGGTTTCTCAAAGGCTCAACTTTACACACTTTTAAGAGGATAAAGAGCTGATTTGGTGTTACAGACAATAATTTAATTTGTTCCAAATAGCCCGACATTTCCAACAGTCTGACATTTTGTATAGCCATGCCTTGTGTTTGATTCATAAATAAGTGAGCTCTCCACCACAGAGAAGATGCTATTCCAACATGTCAAGGTAGAGAAACCCTCCCAGAATACAACAATAAGTTCACATTCAACAGAATGGACAGGACCCTGGTGCGAGCTGTTAAAAACTACTGAAACTGTCAACACCAGAATATTATTTGCTAACATTTAGTCAATATAGCTTTTAGAACTCAATCACAATGCAACTTTAATGGTCAGGTGTAAAATATCTAGCCTCTTTTTGAAACACAGATAGGTAAACTGCATCTTTGATACTGTGTGAATTTCATTGGGTAACAAAACCAAATTAAACAGAAATGAAAAAACACTGACTTCATGAAGTGGGCTTCTTGTTTGCCAGAAATGATGGAGACTCTCTCTGACATTCACAAGAAATCCCAACATTTCTGCTGCCAGCTATTCATAACTGCTCTTTCATGTTGAGGTTTTTTATTTATTTATCTATTTTCATTTTTATAAAGCAATAGTCTACTTTTGTTCCAAGCAGAGTACTATACAGATTTTTGCAATATAAGAAAACAAGCATTAGAAACCATCACATGATGAGAAAATGCTTATTAGCAAAAGGAGATTTTCATTTATATAAACAAAACAAATTATTCCATTATCTCTATGTGATCTACAACACTTCCTGAAATGTTCTTTTCTAATTTGACAGCAAAGTAATAGAAAAAAGAAACGGAAGCATAACAGATCTAGATAAAGTGTGAGACACTGCAGGTTTATCCAGTCCGCTGGGTATTATTTGCTGCATGGCAGATATCGTCAGGTCTTTCCAATGGGTGAGTCTGGAGTCACAGAAAAAAAGAGCAGCCGACATCTTGTCCTCCTGTGTTACAGAGTGAAACAATCATTTGGGATGTTATTCAGTGACCCAGGGGAGAACTTACACTGAAGCCTCTGAAGCTAAAGTTAGTTAATTAGATGTGTACAGTGAGAGAGATGAAAGACGGGGGATTATAGTTTTGTCATTTTCACAGGGACTTCGCCTTATTATTTGCAGCAGCTCCTCAAAGTGCCACCATGATTGATTGTGAACCGAAAAAAAATATGTGCATGCTAAAAACCATCAGCAGACATTCTTCAAACTGTTGGCGAGATGCCAGTGCTCACTCATTGAAAAGGCTCGTCCCCTTGTTTCATTTACACACACACACACACACACACACACACACACACACACACACACAGCCTGAAGGTCAAACGTGCTTTATGGATGTTTCACCTCTGACTTCCAGCCACTGCAGCTCTGCTGTTTTCTACCATGCAGCTAAATTCTGTAATTGTTGGATTATTCTCAACAAAGTTTCAATGACACTGCAAGTCAGGCTACATGAATCAGCTGGATTGTTTTTTGAAGAAATAGATACCGTAAGTCAATGCTGGATCAAGTGTTGACATAAACTGACATTTTAATTAATTAACGGTGCACCAGACATGGTGCTGTGTCGCATCAGTCAACAGCTTTTATTTTAGTAAAAGTCCTGTCTTGTAAATATATACATAATGCACTGGGACATGCAACAAAATACCTGTTTTCCTGGCATGAATTCAGCTGACAAAACTATACAGCTGCCATGCTCAAGTTACTAGTGTGACATTCTGCAGTAAAATCTGATCTTCTGGTGTATGTCCTCCGATGAAGACATCACGCTTCCATCTTTTCCAAACCTGCAGCTGAACATATTTAGTGCAGCTTTCATGCATCATTTAACTAGCAACCGTGTATTTCTACACAGTTTCTAGTAACCACCAGATGCAGACAACACTGCAGACGCCAGATCAAAGTTTAAAAATTAGACATATCATTAATGTCCAACTTAGACAAAAGCAACACCTGACTGATTCTATTCATCTTATATGGAATTCTTGTGTGTACCATTGGTGCGTTAAATGTCTTATTTTTATTATTTAGAATTTACAAAAGGCTCAGGATATTTATACATCAAGCTATTGTAGGAAGGGATTTTTATTTTGTCTTTTAAAACATACTTTTATCTGCCATCATCAAGGTGACCTCTTGAGGAGGTTTGTCCTTATGTTTCTGGTGATAATGGTTTGAATGTGTATTCACTGGAAAAACTTAAGACTATAAGTCCTTAAAAAAAATTGCTCAGGTATTGCTCAGTATTTAATCTTAAGCCTATTAATTAAATTAATATAATAATAATAATTAAAGTCTTCCTCTATCCACCAACAACTGTGAAAAGGAGACGTTTCACACAGAATACCAATAGCAGATATGGACAAATCGCTGAGAAAATGCTTTAGGTTGATTTTAAGCCTAAAATTTTAAGCCCATTAATTGATATGAGTTTATAAGACCACCTCAAGCCTAAGTTGTCAAGCTTCTAACTTTGTTGAGTAGGACTCATTGGACTTTGGATAATTGAAGATGTTTTACAATCTGAAAAGGTCAGCAGTTTGGTTGAACAAATTACTGCATCATGCTATTTAGCTTTGTTTAGTCAAGCAAAAATGCCCCATTTGCTTTGCATGCATATGCTGCCACGTGCACAGTGCTGCACAATAACAAGGTGTGTTTTATTGCTGGAATAATACTGGAAGTCTCTTGCCATAAACACATCCATTTTTTATATTTTATCTATAATATATCTTTTTTTCATTCCTCCTCGAATGCAAAGGAAAACCTTATCAACCCTTCAACAACCCCTTATCGATAGAAACTAAATGTATTCACTTCTAAGATTACACAACTTGTTAGCATGCAGTATCAAGAATAATCTGCACAAAAATCTGTTAACTATGAAATTGCATTTTGAAACAAACAGGATAAGAATTCTTATCTCAGACCACTTTTCTCATTGTTGGGGTCAAAGCACTGAACTCACCTGGCAATTTGCTGAAGGACATCCTGTCTGTGGTCTCTATTTTGTGCCGTCAAGCCCCTCTGCACCTTGTCAGTGCTTCATTCATCATCTGCATCTAATCAAAAAATGCCTCCTATATGCTTTTATTTTATTTTTTTTTACCTGCACTTCACAACATCCACTGACTGCCACATTATCTTGCAAAATCATTAATAAATCAATAAATTCCTTGATCATCCCACCTATGAAATGATTGTGAATTGAGAAAGTTTTCAAACCATTAAAGGTTTGCCACATTTGTTTTCTTAGACTCATGCAAAAAATTAATTTGATGTTTTTCTTATGTGTTGACACACGATGCTGCAAAATGACAGAGCAAAGACGAGCTGAGTTTTTTCTTTTTTATGGCAAATGAAGCACGACTTTAAAAAAAAAAAGAAAAGTGTATTGAACAGTGGCCTTTCTCTGCAGTTTGCATGTTCTCCCCGTGTATGCTGGCTTCTCTCTGGAAACTCCAGCTTCCTCCCACCCACAAGACATTCAGATTAGGTTAATTGTGATAGTTGTGATAACTGATCAGTTATCACATGTAAGTCTCTTTGGATAAAAGTGTCTTCCAGATGACTGTAGGACAGAATTAAAAACAGGTCATTAAATAAACCTGAAAGACAAAATATGTGTCAAAAGCTTATAGATTTTAAATTTACCAGAATATTTCCTCAGAGCTGCAAGTCTCTCAGAGCTTTGCAGTTTCCATCATTCCCAGACGGAATAAGTCTGAACCCACCAACAGATTTCAAAGATTTAGTTTTTAAGCTAACCTGAATGCTCAAATGGTCAAGCATGAAGTGCCCTCACTACTGACTGAGTAAGATTAAAAATGAATTTGCACAGCACTCCACCTCTGCTGAAGTGTGCATCAGTCCAGCAGAAGTGTTTATGGGTGGCCAGACGGAACCCATTACTTAAAGTCACTTGACCAGTGATAATTTGTCTAAAGGCTCTTGAACAATTCTTAAAATATGAGAGGCAAAACCTTCCGCATTGTTTTAGTATTCCCATAGATGTTCAGCAGATGTGTGGATTTCCAGAGTACAACTGTTGTAGTGAAACATGGTGATAATGACATCATGCTTTGGGATGAGTTCTAATAAATAAAAAGCTATTCTGACTGGAAAAAAACAGCAAAATATGCACAAAAAACACAAATGTAACTTTAGGAGTTTGTAGTGACAACAGATCATTTCTACATCGAGGAGAATCAGCACCTCAAAATCTGAGACCATGGTCCTCAGCCGGAATAGGGTGGATTGCCCTCTCCGGGTAGGGAGTGACGTCCTGCCTCAAGTGGAGGAGTTTAAATATCTCGGGGTCTTGTTCACGAGTGAGGGAAGGATGGAGCGTGAGATCGACAGACGGATCGGTGTGGCGTCTGCAGTAATGCGGGCTCTGCGCCGGTCTGTCGTGGTGAAGAAGGAGCTGAGCCAGAAGGTGAAGCTCTCGATTTATCAGTCGATCTACGTTCCTACCCTCACCTATGGTCATGAGCTGTGGGTCGTGACCGAAAGAACGAGATCTCATATACAGGCGGCTGAAATGAGTTTCCTCCGCAGGGTGGCCGGGCTCTCCCTTAGAGATAGGGTGAGGAGCTCGGTCATCCGGGAGGGGCTCAGAGTAGAGCCGCTGCTCCTTCGCATCGAGAGGAACCAGTTGAGGTGGCTCGGGCATCTGGTCAGGATGCCTCCTGGACGCCTCCCTGGTGAGGTGTTCCAGGCACGTCCCTCTGGGAGGAGACCCCGGGGAAGACCCAGGACACGCTGGAGGGATTACATCTCTCGGCTGGCCTGGGAACGCCTCGGGATCCCCCCCGCAGAGTTGGCAAATGTGGCTGGGGAGAGGGAAGTCTGGGCTTCCCTGCTTAGGCTGCTGCCCCCGCGACCCGACCCCGGATAAGTGGCAGAAGATGGATGGATGGATGGATGGAGAAACACACTATGTCCTGTGTAACAGATTTATTCTAATTTAATATTTTCTGCCAAAACAAAATCGGACAAACTTTCAAAAGAAATGTGTAGAAAGCCTGCAGGATCCTTTCCAGAAAGGCATGACAGTGATTGGCTAAAAAGTTATTTGTATTCATGTCATTTCATTTCTTTTTGTCATCAAATAAATTAAATAGACCAAACCTATATTGGCTGTGCTGCGGGTAGATGTGAGAGAAAGTTTTAAGAAGCGCATGTAGAATAATTGCTGGAGCTGGAAACGTTTTCTTACACATTTAATCGCTCTATTTTTCCTAAAACTTCTGTTTTTGTTTTTTTCTTTGAAAGTAATATTAGTAATAAAATCTTAACGCATCATAAACGCCATGTTTATGCACAAAAGCACTGATCACTTAACTGAACAAGTTTAGTTAAAAGGTCAAGAAATTTAGTAGATTCTTAAACATTTGAGAAAACAAACTTGTTTGGGGAAAAAAACCCATCATTTTACTTGTTCACAAACCTGCCAAACGTTGCGTTCTTTTGATAAAACACATAAATTACATTAGATTTGACTGCCGCTTTTGATATGAATGACCACAGTGTTCTTATTCCAATCTAGAAGAACTGGACAGCCATTAAAGGGATGCTAACTTAGACTGGTTTTGCTGTTCGCTGTCATCTGACTTGCAGAGGTTTTTGTGTTGACACTGACGGTTCTGTGTCCTCCATAGCATCTCTTTCCTGTTTGCCTTTGGCTGTAATGAACAAACAGAATCTTCTTTTACTTTTAAGTTGATGACTATCAGACTTATGTAACCCTGCAGCTACATAACGCAGACTCTGTGGATGTCACCAAGTTCTTGACATTTTAATGAGAAGAAAACAGGAGTTTTTTTTTTCTTTTTGGAGGGGGTGGCATCAATATTGCCTTCTGTTTTAACCACAATGTCTTTGAACCATACTTTAAAAGCACTGTAACTAGGCGGGACTGTGGTACAAAAAAAGTTAAGACAGATAGCAAAGTCTACCTTTGCAAATTTGGAAACACACCCACAATAACACTTTCTCTGCTTTACACACACTAAACACATCTGTACAATGCAGAATTGATATGAGATGTGCATTATTAGCTTATAAATGTCATGTTCCCCCCCACCATTTAGACCTGCTTTAGCGTAAAGCCCTTTCTTGGTCCCTGAGGTCTATCAATCAGCTGACTTTTGTTGTCCTGGTGACACTAGCTCAAAGGATCAAACTTTGACATGACAGTGCCTAGACTTTGGAATAAGTTGCCTTTCAAAATCAGGCAGACTTCTTTTCTATCCGTTTTTAATGTAATGTCATATTATATCTATCTATCTACCTATCTACCTACCTATCTATCCATCTCTATCTATCCATCTATAAAAAGCTCTACAGCAAGCTCCAGCTCACAATGAACCTCCAGCATATTTTGCAAACAGCATAGTTTGGGCCTTGCTGGACTGCAAATTGCATTTTTAAGTCAGAACTGATGGAAAGTTTTTTTCTTTTTTTCCTAAACACACTATCAGTGGTTTGTAGCCTGGTCTACAGACAAGAAGTACTAACCTTTGGCAAGGTAGAAGGGACAAAATAAAGAATGCATAGACGCCAGCAGTGGCTACAGCACTGAAGAAGATTATGAAACCTTACAGAAGTTCATACTGAACTTCTCTCTCTGAAAACTCCATCACCAAAGCGCGATGGTGGCAGCAAGGTGATAATTTTCTTTATAAGGTCCTGAGGGTTACTTTGGCTGGATTTTAGACGAAGCAAAGTCTTGACAAATATGTCAGGAATACTTCATACTAAACCTTTCAGCATGATAACAACTCGAAACACATTGTTAAAATCCTGCATTTAAAGATGAAATTAAATAATTTAAACATCTTGCTAAGATCTCAATGCAGTTGAGAAGCATGACTTAAAGATAGCCGTATTCTGCAGAAACCCATCCAGCCTGAAAGAACTGGAGCAGTCTTAAGGAATGGTAGGCATTTTGTGTTAATCAAATGAAACAAATCCCCCCCAAATCCATTTTAATTCCGGGTTGTAGGGTAACAAAATAGGAAACACGCCAAAGGGGATGAATACTTTCACAAGGCACTTTATAAGGAACTGGACTTGTAATTCTATTAGTGAGTGCAGAGCAAAGATAACCATCCATCTCATAATGGAAGTCTCATTGATGAGACTGGCGCAGCCTTTCTTTTATCTTCATCAGTGCTGAAGGTTGAGTGGAATCTGTATGATTCACACGGACAGGGAATTTATCCATTTTCACACTGTGCAGTGCTTTTTTTTTTTTTTTTTAATTAATGTCTACTGTTTTTTTGTTATATTTGCTCCATCTTACTGAAGTAATAAAACCAGAAAAAAATAGAAGTCCCAATGACCGTCAGTGTCAGCTGTGGCCGAGTGTGTGTCAGGGCGTGGGGGGTAATGGGGGGGCGAGGGGAGCAGGGGTTCGCGGACGAATCTTTCAACAGCATGACGAAGTAAGCTTTAGACAGGTATAGCAAATAGAATCAGGAGACACTTGCAAACCCCAAATATGGAATTATACAAGATCAAAGTCGCCCGCAATGAGCAGACACGCCAACTGTGCCATGTTAGTGTCAAAGAAATTCTATTTCCCATTACTTTGTCACACCTCTGCAGAATTTCCGAAACGGTATGCAGAATTTTCTGCATGACTGTGATGTTTAAGAGCGGAAATGAGAGGGGGGCCAGGCTATTTAACATTTAGAGATTTCATAAACAACCAGCCGTTCCAAGCAGTGCGATGTTACTGAGGGATCCATCCGGCAACAGTGAGCTTCCCAAATAATCACAAGTGGAATCAAGGGTGAAGGGACTGAACAAACAACCTCTATGCCCCAAATTACATTGTGCTTCTTCTGCATAGTCTCACATTCAGTTTCATTCCCTCACAAAAACTGGAACAGCAAGGACAGATTTTGTTCACTTGGGATCGTGACTCGCTTGTGTAGCAAGTTTTAGCGTGTTTCTATAAACTTCTATAATTTATTGGTTTCCACAAGCTCTCATAGTAATGACTTATTACATTTTCCTGAACATCATAACTTATTTCTATTGCCCTCAGATCTGAACTGTCAAGGGTTCATCATAAAAATAAGTTGATGACATGACTCTCACTGCAAGAACCGCAGCAATTTAGTGTTTTTTTGTTAAACTAATCTACACAACAAATGTGATTTTTCCATTAGATGATTATTATTATTAATAAATTATTATGATTAAATTATCATTATTATTAAGATGATCATTATTATCATTATTATTATTTGTCCTAGATAAGTTGTCTTGTTGATCACCTCTTAGGAGCTATACACATGTACAAACTGATGTGTAAGACACTTTATTCTAGAAATATCCTGGATTAGATTGGAGTTGTGCTAAGATCAGAAGATCAAAAGCAATAACCTAATTTTTGGCCCATGTGACATGGGTGATCTCGGAAACACGTGTACTTAACAGATATTTCTCGAGCAGTCTGAAAAGGGTTGTTTCATGAATCAGCAAAAGATTGTTGGGAGATGCGCACAATGCACATGCATTCAAATCAATGAAAAGTTAATTGCGAAGGAAAATTGTGTGGGCCACAACACAAATCTGCTGGCTCACTGAGGCTTTCGTCAACAACAGCTTCAGAATATGGCCAGCAGCATTCTTCATGCTTTCCATTCTTAATCCCCCTCTCCTTCCTATCCGCTTAAAAATTCAGTTAGAAGTGCTGAGCATCCATATTGCTGCACCTCTAATGACTTCTGACTTTGTTATCCTCAGACCTCACACAATGGCATAATCGTATGTGCTGAGAGAGGGAGGGAGGTAATGTAGCTTATGTTCTGCATAAGACAGACATGAGAGGCATAAATCCAGAGGGAGAATAACAGAGATGTGATGTAATCTTTCAACGTACAAAGAAAGTCATGTAAGCGATGAGGAGCAGAGACAGTGAGACGAGACATTTCTCTACTAACTTCAGAGCAAAACCAAGAGATGATTAAATGAGTCATTTCTAAGTTAATGAGATTGAACTCAGTTATACTAGATGTAGAGTGAAGTATTTATTTGAAAGCATTAAAATTTGCAGGGAAAAAAAATATCGTATTTGTGAATATAAGTTTTTGGAACTGTTTTTAAGAGTAGAATGGGTCTATGTTTTTTTTTTTTATATGAACTGAGGATTATAAACAGGAAGAGATGGCACCAGGGTGAGTTTGTTGCCATGGATGCAACTTGGCAGCACATTTGTCATCTTTCATAAGTGAAAATTGATTTAAAGGATTAGAGTTACTTTTCTTTACTGATGGCAAACCATCTTTCTGTGTGTGTATGGGTGGGTGTGGGTGGGTGCAGTCTGGTTTTTTACATGAATTGCAGAATACAAATGGAATTTCATAACATTTTAGTAGGTCGATAATGCATTTAAGTTTGAAGCACACATTCGTTCCAAATGGATGTTGAAAGGGAATTTGTTTTTAAGTAAATCACGATGGTTTCCTTACTGTAAATAAATGGGTTTTTATGGCGCAGCCTGAATAAACAACTAAGTACCTAACAAGAGCGCATAAAAGCATGTTTTAACTTTTAAAGAATAAAAATGTGAAATAAGTACAGCCTCCGCAAGAGACAGCTCTGGTCTTCATAGTCCCACTCACTGGCATCCAAATAGACTTTCTCTGCTTAATACAGGAAATTTTCATGAGTTTCACAGAAAGCAGTTCAAAGCTGTATGCAATTTGAGTATTTCTGTTTATATATATTTTTAAACTTTAAACATTACTTTCTGTGAAAGTTTCACTGGCGTCTTTTATAATGTAAATTTTACACAGAGTGTGGATTTATATTTTCTATGTGCACAAATAAATTACACTGTCCTGCATCCAGTTACACATCAAAATGAAATTTTGTCAGTGCTATCTACATACGTGGATGAAGATCCAGCTACTCCAGGGTACAATAATACAGAACTATTTAATCTGAAGCGAAAAGTAGGCAAAGAGCTAGTTTTCAGACTATTTTCAATTGACTACTGTAACTTGTGTCTGAAATTCAACACGTAAATGTCTGTGCTTTGTATTCCTGTAATGGGTTGCTTTTAAAACCATGTTGCTGTTGTACATTCAGTGAGTGCTGGGAGTGACGATCTTATGCATGATGCATGGAGTACATGAGGATAAGAACAGCTGACATTTGGTTGCTCGACTTTCAGGATATATCTCCCCTCAGGGTATGACCATTCTTGCAGATAATCACACATGTGTATTTATACACACATACTCATATATTGGACCAAAGCCAAAGCATGTGTCACTTAAGAGAACTGCAGTGGCAGATGTCCCTGTCAGTGACAAAGGTTCAACTCAGCTCAGAGAAAAATTATCCCATTTCTCATGATTCAGATTCATGAAATCTCTGCTTCTGTACTGTGTACTGTAAAGTTTTAGGTACTTTTTTTTAACTTGATATTTATGAGGCCAAGGAGGTTGATGTACAATCCAAAAACTGGCTAAACCAAACCGAGGACCACAAGTATTTAGCAAACAACCAGCATGTTTCACACATTTCTGTCCCTTACTGAATCACATTTTGCATGCATGAGACACACACGTAACACTTTCAGAATGATGGCGAAAGCAGCTGTTCAGCCAGGGTCACAGCTTACCAATGCAATCACACTTTTATTTTTGAACTGGCAGTTTGAGTCACTTCAAAGGACACCAATGATGTAATGGCAGCATTGATGTGAACTTGTCCCAACAAAAGGCATGCTTAAACATCTGAAGTTTCTGCATGTCACTCGAGCATGGGTTTACAAACAGCACTAACTTGTATTTCTGAATGTGGAATGCGAGGGGTTGTTAAGTTAGTTTTATTGTTGTACAATCTGCACTACATCTGACTCCAGCTCCCATAATATACACACCTGAAAACAACAATGCAGAAGAACTATGACAATTTAAATTTAACAATGTTGTGTTATTATAACATCTGTAATCATGCTGCAACATTAAGCAGAAGTCCGGAAAACGGTGCCACTTCAGACAAATGTCAATATTGCTGCAGTCCTCAGACTGCAACAGCGTGACAAGCTGCTAAATGTCAGTGAAAGGAAAGGTGGAGAGGGTATGCATGTGGATATATGTGTGTGTGTATGTGTGTGTGTGAACAGTCCTTTTCTCACAGGGTTTTAGGGAATGAATAGTAGACAAATGAAAAGCGTCAAGATTCAGTGAAGCCTGAAGAATTAAGAGAAAATCAGATCCAACTATAACATTTAGACCGAGTCAAAAGCTCATGGGCATGGGAGCCACTGGGTGATTAGGGTTATTCCTATTCGCCATAATCACATAATCACCGGTTGCCCTTAGCCTCAGTGAAATCTACGCCTGTGACAACCCCTCGATCCATGTCCGACATGAGAAATAATTGATAAACATTTAAATTACTGCCCACTCCATGAAATCAACATTAATACAGAGGCAGGATGAATGTATACAGTTCATTTCAGGCTAAATTTAATCAAACACTTAAACTTGAACACACTGTCAATATTATTAGAATGATGTCATTTGCATTTTCCAATAGACTATTGGAAGCAGTGGCCACTGTGTGAACCCAGCTGTTTGCCAGCTGGATGGAAATGAACTTCACATCAAGGTGTCTCTTTAAAAAGGTTACAAACGTATTCATCCTGGCCAGCTTTCAGAAAAGCTTTTAACCAGTGTTATTTTGCAAAAGTGAACATTAAATGCCACTTTAACCACACATGTGGTTAAAGTCCAACTGGCTTCATTGGTCTATGATACTTGTAACCAAAAACGAATTGTGTGTGCAGCTCATAGTACTGTATTTGTACTTCAACATCAGCTGCAAAGGGGGTTGCGCTTACCTTTTATACTTTGTTCAAATTATTCACATGCTCTGTTTCTGCAGCCACACAGCTACAGACAAAAGGACCCTCTTCTGTTCAGTGCAGCCCATAGACTGTATACGAAGAGATGGACAGAGCCTCCATGACATCACCCATAGGTTTCTGAAGAGCTGAATTGAAGCTCGGTGGGCGGTTCCTACCATCGCCATGTTGGCAGCGTCATGCGCGTCATCTCGCCCGGAAAATACAAATATGGGCAAAGAGGTGGAGCTAAGAGGGGAGCCATGAGTGTCACGGCGGGTGATTGACATCCAAACTCAGAGCTTTCTGTAGCTAAAAGCTAACCAAGCTAACCAGCTAATGGAGGTAAGTGGGCTAAAGCTAAGTAACTTTGTTAACCAGCTAAAAACCGCGGATGTTCTATGTTCTTCCTACTTGAAGCCGGAGATTGGTACCTGTCAATCAAAAGGACCCGCCCCTAAATATGCCGAACTTGGAGATTAAATTACTTTTAAACTGGCAAGTTAGAAAAAACTTATGTATATGTATATATACATATACATATATATATATATATATATATATATATATATATATATATATATATATATATATATATATATATATATATATATATTATATATATATATATATATATATATATTTATATATATATATATATATATATATACATACATATATACATGTACATAGATAGATATACATATATACATATATACATGTACATATATACATATATACATGTACATATATACATATATATATATATATATACATATACATATATACATATACATATACATATATATACATACATATACATATACATAAACATATATACATATACATACATATACACATATATATACATATATATATACATACACATATATATATATATATATATATATATATATATATATATATATATATATATATATATATGTATATATATATATATATATATATATATATATATATATATATATATATATATATATATACATTTATATATATATATATACATATATATATATATATATATATACATATATACATATATATATATATATATGTATATATATATGTATATATATATATATATATATATATATATATATATATATATATATATATATATATATATATATATATATATATACATATACACACACACAGATCAGTGTTCTTTTACTACAACTGACTAACCACCACCGGCCAATGAGTCTTATTGAGAGTTAAAAGGTTTATACACATATAGTTAGGTTGACAAAATTACACTGTCAATGACTTTACCGTGGTTCCCTTCATGTGACACACTTCCTGATGCAAAAGGATAGCAAAATGTTGTTATGCTATATTCTTTAAGCTTTTATTGTTTTTTTCTTTTATCATTTATCCTTATCCAGCATTTACCATGACAAAGTTGTAAGTTTAATAAAAGCTAAAAGGAAGAAGCATTTGGCACACTGAGCTTCAGCTTTGCAAAAGGATGTTTGCCTGCTTACAGCCAGTGTTAAGCATAAGCACATAATAAGGAATTCATCGATTTGATATTTACTCAGTATAAGGTAACACTAAAGATGTCTTAACAGTGTTGTCGTAGCTGCATACAGCTTCTCACAAAGAAGCAAAAAGGATTTTCCCTTACGGACAAAGGGAGAAAATGAGTCAAGACAGGGTTAATGAATGTCAGAGAGCAATGACAAATGATGTGGCAAAAGCCCCACAACTCTGCAGCTCAGTAGTATCCTAATTCTGGACTAGATTCATGAGAAACTCCACACAAATAGAAAATGCATTACTTCTTGAAGTATATATGTTATGTATCTATACTTTCTTTTTTATTGTTTGAGTTTTTATTGATTGATTTTAAATAGTTTTTTTTTATACATCAGATTGCTAACCTAGATGAAAATCAATGGTCTCTCAATCCAAAAAGATATATCCAACAACCAGCTGTTACACATGTACAGAAACATAATAGAGATCATGCGGCCTTTGCAGGAAGACAAAGTTGACAATCATTAGGAACACCTATAGGAGAGGAAAAAGCTGAAAAAACTATGTATCACAACTAAAACAAAAGTATACGAAACAAACACACAGACACAATGAATTAATGATCAAAAGCAACTATTAGCATAGAAACTGATAGTCCAACACAGTGACTGTGACAGTTTGCAAATTCAGTTCAGTTTTGTGGGTAAAGATAGGTAGCCATTGACCCCACTGGGCAAAGGGCACCCAGGACGGATCAAGAACTGGGCACAACGTCCATTTGCCTGAAGACTGTCTTCGCAAACGGAGTACCAGCACAATGCCCAAGAGCATCTACAACCCTACCCTGATGCTACAGCCACACATTGTATTTTAACACAGGAGATAGTGTGGGGAGGGGAAAAAAAGATACTACACTACAACACCTGCGTCCAACTGGACTCGCAGCAGTCCGACTAGCACCTACCTATGGCGTTCCTCAGACGAGAGATATAATCCCTCCAGCGTGTCCTGGGTTTCCCCCGGGGTCTCCTCCCGGAGGGACATGCACGGAACACCTCACCAGGGAGGCATCCAGGAGGCATCCTGACCAGATGCCTGAGCCACCTTAACTGGCTCCTCTCGATGTGAAGGAGTGGCGGCTCTACTCTGAGCCCCTCCCGGATGACTGAGCGCCTTACTATATCTTCCTGTTAAGGCTGTAGCTCCCCAGCTCCACTGTACACAGTATTGACGGAGCACTGCTTCCCCCTCCTGAGTCGCCAGATGGTGGACCAGAATCGCCTTGAAGCCATCAGAATTCTTTCTCCATGGCCTCGCTGAACTCCCCCCACACCCGAGTTTTTGCCTTGGCGACAGCCAAAGCTGCATGCCGCTTAGCCTGTTGGTACCTATCAGCTTCCTCCAGAGTCCCACAGACCAAGAAGCCCTGATAGGACTCCTTCAGCTTGACGGCATCCCTCACTGCTGGTGTCCACCAATGAGTTCTGGGATTACCGCCACAACAGACACCCACGACCTTACGGTTACAGCTGAGGCTGGCAGCCTCAACAATAGAGAAATGGAACACAGACAACTTGGACTCAATGCCCCCTGCCTAACTAGGGACATGGTTGAAGCTCTACTGAAGGTGAAAGCAGAATCTCACTCTGATGGGGAACTCTGCCAGAGATTCCCAGCAGACCCTCAAAACACGTATGGGCCTGCCAGATCTGACTGGCTTCCGCCCCCACCACCTGAGCCAACTCACCATCAGGTGGTGATCAGTTGACAGCTCTGCCCCCCGCTTCACCCAAGTGACCAATGCATGTGGTCGCAGGTCCGATGATACAACTACAAAATTGATCATCAAAGTGTGGCCCAGGGAGTCCAGATGCCACGTGTACATATGGACACCCTTATGTTCACACATTGTGTTCGTTATGGACAATCCATGACCAGCACAGAAGTTCAAGGAAGTTCAATAACAAAACACCATTTGGTCTCAGTGTCTGTCTGTCATTGCCAACTGTCATTCCTCACTGTCATTGAAGTCCCTCAGCAGAACAAGGGAGTCCCCAGAAGGAGCATCCTCAAACACTCCCACAAAGGACTCCAGAAAGGATGGGTACTCTGAATTGCTGTTCAGTGCATAAGCACAGACAACAGTCAGGACCCATTGCCCCACCCGAAGGCAGAGGAAAACTACCCTTTCGTCCCCCGGGGTAAACCCCAACGTGCAGGCACCAAGCTGGGAGCTAATGACAATGCCCACACCTGCTCGGCACCTCTCACCATGAGCAACTCCAGAGTGGAAGAAGGTCCATCCCTTCTCAAGGGAACTGGTTCCAGAGCCCAAGCCATGCGTCGAGGTGAGTCCAAATATATTTAGCCGGAACCACTCAACCTCGCACACAAGGTCAGGCTCCTTCCTCACCAGAGAGGTGACATTTCACATCCCTAGAGCCAGTTTCTGCAGCCAAGGATCGGACTGCCAGGGTGCCCGCTTCTTGCTGCTAGCCAGCTCACATTGCACCCGACCCCTACAGCTCCTCCTGCAGATGGGGAGCACGAGGGAGGTACAATGAGTTAAAACCTTACTAAGAACATGTTTACAGAAAGCAGCAAAGTAAAATCTGCTCATGCTCTTAAATCTTACAATTGAGAACATTGTGTAAATAGGTAAAAGCTGACATGAGGATACAAAGCACAAATATCTTTCAAGGGATCTTGATGTCACAGAAAAAAGAAGATGCTAAATAGCAGCAACTGTGGCAAACACTTAGAAATGTGCAAGAAAAACACACACACATATTCAAAGAAAACTTTGCATGCTTGTCTTCATGTGCAACCATTTGGCAAGAGCAAAATACAAAAGATAGAAAATAGATAGTGATGCATAATGAAAACCTGAGGATCAGAAATAATAAGGTTTGTAAATGGGCTGTACATTTACTCTTCTCTCCCTGGAATGAAGCTGTAAAGCCGCCTTTGTTAAACACTGATCCAAAGTTGTCCTTCTGTCAATGCTCAAAGGTTCTTTAAATTTTTATGTACAAAACTCGGAGCTGGTATTGCTTTATTTGAAGACACGTTCAAAGATGAACATGTGTTGCTCTCTTCAGCTGTAATCCATCGTAATCCTCAAAAGTTCAATGTCACATCTTCATCATAACCCCTGTTGATTAATGAGCAAAAAGCCTTTAAAGATTTCTTTAAAACATGTTCTTTTAAGATTTCTTTTAAAAACATTACTTCCTCCTTGTTGGCAAAATTATTTCATTCTTTCCAAATATGATATCAAAAACCAAAAAAGGTTTTACATTTGCTTTGGCACTCAAGCTCTATCACACTAAAGTACCAATTCTGATTATTCAGTACAATATTTCAAATTCAGCATGCTTTTGTGATCTCTTATTTATGTATTGTGTGTTTTTAAGTGATCTGTGCGAAGTGAGCTGCACTACCTGATGCCAAATGTACAAACAGCATATTTATTCAACTTATTCCTCTACTATAGCTACTTGTAACCCTTGTTAGATGACAGTAAAAGGGTTCTTTATAATTTTAATATCTTAAAAGTACTTTGTCTCATATTTGCTTTCTAAAACGCTAAAAGTAATGTTAACACAACAAAGCAGTGATTTGATATGGTTTTAACAGGAAAGAAATGTTTCATATAGTTCGCATTTTTGAAAAATTCT
The DNA here is from genome assembly GCF_933228915.1 of Telmatherina bonti. NCBI lineage: Eukaryota > Metazoa > Chordata > Actinopteri > Atheriniformes > Telmatherinidae > Telmatherina > Telmatherina bonti. Next base: position 25,664,604 of record NC_136622.1, read on the forward strand.
AGATTAAATAGAGACATCAGCTCTGTAACTGGCTACATAAATATGCTGACTTACTGATGAACAAAAATAACAGTACATCTTACTTTTAAACCTTTTTAAAGATAACTTTTGGATACTAAACCAGTTGTTTCCAACTCATTTTCTTTGAGGACCCCCTTCATGCACATGGAAAAAAAGTAATGGACACCTGCCCCCACCCTGTGCTGAAACCATGCCTGGTTGTATGCATTTGAAAGTGAAATTCTCACCATGAACAATGTATTCTGATTGAGTCCTTTTCTTTGATAAACCAGTTAAATTGAGATAGTGTGTGTCTCCCTACAATGCCTAGGCATTCTCCTGATGAGGCGGCGGATGTACTTCTGAAACTTTATTTCCATAGTTCACTGACATTAAAATCACACAAAAATGATCAATGAAAATCTAATGTATCAACCCATGGAGGTCTAGATTTGGAATTATACTCAAAATTAAAGGGGAAAAACACACTACACACTGGTCAAACTTTGATGTCATGTCTTTGAAACAAGTCAAAATGAGACTCAGTAGTGTGTGTGGCCTCTGCATGCCTGTATGACCTCCCTACAACACCTGGGCATGCTCCTGATGAGGCGGTGGATGTTCTCCTTAGGGATCTCTTCCCAGACCTGGACTAAAACATCCACCAACTCCTGGACAGTCTGTGGTGCAACTTGGCGTTGGTGGATGGAGCGAGACATGATGTCCCAGATGTGCTCAATTGGATTCGGGTCTGGGGAACAGGTGGGCCAGTCCTAAAATCAATGCCTTCGTGTTGCAGGAACTGCTGACACACTCCAGCCACATGAGGTCTAGCATTGTCTTGCATTAGGAGGAACCCAGGCCCAACCGCACCAGCATATTGTCTCACAAGGGATCTGAGGATGTCATCTCGGAACCTAATAGCAATCAGGCTACCTCTGGCGAGCACATGGAGGGCTGTGCGGCCCTCCAAAGAAATGCCACCCCACACCATGACTGACCCACTGCCAAACTGGTCATGCTGGAGGATGTTGAAGGCAGGAGAACATTTTCCACGATGTCTCCAGATTCTGTCACGTCTGTCACATGTGCTCAGTATGAACCTGCTTTCATCTGTGAAGAGCACATGGCGCCAGATTCTGTCACGTCTGTCACATGTGCTCAGTATGAACCTGCTTTCATCTGTAGAGAGCACATGGCGCCAGTGGTGAATTTGCCAATCTTGGTGTTCTCTGGCAAATTCCAAATGTCCTGCATGGTGTTGGGGTGTAAGGAAAACCCCCAGCGGTGGACGCCGGACCCTCATGCCACCCTCATGGAGTGTGTTTCTGACAGTTTGAGCAGACACAAGCACATTTGTGACCTGCTGGAGCTCATTTTGCAGGACTCTGGCAGTGCTACTCCTGTTCCTCCTTGCACAAAGAAGGAGGTAGCAGTCCTGCTGCTGGGTTGTTGCCCTCCCACAGCCTCCTTCTCGTCTCCTGATGTACTGGCCTGTCTCCTCGTCTTGCCTCCATGCTCTGGACACTACGGTGACAGACACAGCAAACCTTCTTGCCACAGCTCGCATTGATGTGCCATCCTGGATGAGCTGCACTACCCAAGCCCCTTGTATGGGTTGTAGACTCAGTCTCATGCTACCACTAGAGTGAAACACCGCTAACATTCAAAAGTTACCAAAACATCAGCCAGAAAGCATTGGAACTAAGAGGTGGTCTGTGGTCATCACCTGCAGAACCACTCCTTTATTGGGTGTGTCTTGCAAATTGCCTATAATTTCTACCTATTCCATTTGCACAACAGCATGTGAGATTGATTGTCAATTAGTGTTGCTTCCTAAGTGGACAGGTTGATTTCACAGAAGTTTGGTTGACTTGGAGTTACATTTTTTTGTTAAAGTGTTCCCGTTACTTTTTTGAGCAGTGTATTTATTTTTCTGTTTATGTTATGAAAAGTGGAGCTTGTAGACATTGTTAATGTGAATGGAAGACAAAAAAGATTGACTGGCATCATCGGGAATAGTTGCTTTCATAAGTCACTGCATGGATAAATCCCTTTGTGAAGTTGTGTATGGATGTAATGAGTGCATGCATGACTAAGTATTCACACTAGAATGATAATGAAGGTTCATTCATGTTGCACTCCTACACTATTTCAGTGACCTCTTCCATGAATTTGTTGGCAAATTTGTATATTTGATAACAATTCTTAGACTTTAAAAGTCAAATGACAGACGTTTGTCAGGAACAAAAAAAAAAGAAAGGGAACCAAGGATTCTTTATGGAAACCCATAGCACACATGTGATCCATGAACCATAAAGCAAGAACACACTAAGCCAAAAAACAGCCAGTAAAATATCACCTTCCAAGTTCAAAGCAACACAGGACTTCTCCTTCATCTGCTCCATAAACCTGATTAATTGTAAGTTTTTCAGTCCTGCTGGCACATCATTGCAAAACACCTTCCCATTTACAACTACTGCTAGCAGTGACACCTCCACAGGCTACCGTCACTCACCGACTCAGCACAGGTTATGTCATGAGTTATTTATATAAAGTTGAAAGATAAAGTAGACAGGCATGCATAGATAAGTGCTAAATACATACCACACAAGGATGCAGGCATTTTAGACTGTCTGTAAAATGTTTAAAGTATCACCACGCAAGGAAAAAGCTAATAACTCACTGATTTGCTCTTTAATATGACAAGGATTTACTGACAATATGCAAAAAGACTTGAAAGTGATTAAAATATAGCACTATAAGAGTTGACATTTTCATTTTTTTTATATCATTTATGCATGATGATAAATTTTCATTAATTGAAAATTTTTGCTTTCAAAAGATATTTACTTTATGCTGTCATTAACAAGAGAAAAAGTATGAAATCTTCACATTTGGAGATGAAACATATATTGCATGACTGGACGAAATGATAATGAACGAAACAGATGGCAGCCTATCAGTTCATTCATTGGTTTCACCTAGTCTTTTGTGAAACTCATCCTTGAGTAATTAATGTCAGATCTGGGCGCGGCAGATATTTATTCATTTATAAAGACATAAATTGACTAAAAGTCATCATTGCCCAACTCAATCACCAACTCATGTTTTTGAGAGTCAGTGCATCTCAACAACATGAGTAAGTCATGTTTTCACTCGCATGTGTTTAACCAGAGCACCCTAGAAAAGAAATCCACCCTGTTTTTTTTTGTTTTTTGTTTTTTTTTATTCTCCCACATTCTTCTGATTTTTCCAGAAACCAAACAAAAAAAGAAAAAGTTCCTCATGTTACAAAGACAACTTTGTCTTTTGGTTTGACATCTTGTTGCTCAGAGTAGTCTTGGCTCCCACTGTGGTCCTGACTATCACGTGACACAAAAATAAATTTGGAGGATGGCAGTGGGCATAACAGATTTCCTCCAGCAATGACTGCAGCCGGCATGACAAAGCTCGCTTTCCGGTGCTCCCTTTTGGATTTGGGCTTCATAATTATTACTGCAGCTGGCAGAGTCATTTACTATATCAGCAGCACAAGATACTGAGATGTCTGGTCCCCTTGACTTGACAAGACACCCGCTGCATGTCTTCCCAAAGTAATCACATTACCTTGTGTAATGCAAATGTTTGGCATTTCTGTCCATGTCATTCATGCTGGGTTATCAAGAAAATAATTACATAAATGGCTTTATTTTTTCACTCACAAGTCCCTATGAAACAAATTGAGCACTTCATAAAAAGATTTATTCAAGCTATGATTAAATTAGAAATCAAAAAGAGTTGAAGGCAGTCATATTTGATTCAGTGATTTGTGCTTGCTTTTGTGTTGTGCTGCAGTTTAAGGAAACAGCCCTGGAACTGTGCAGAATCAATTAGACAAATCAAATTGACTCTTCAGTTCAGCTTTTCAGTCAAAAAAATGCACCAATTATCCTCTGCTCAAATATGCTCATGAGCAATCTTTATGCAACTTGTCCAGGTAGAAGTATGAAAGCAAACAGAATCCAAAGACACAGTGAATGCAAAGACGAGGCAGAGAGAAGCAGAAATAGGGAGAGCTGCTGATAGTTAAAGCTCACATTACTAAGGGAGGAATGTGCATTTAGGGAAACTACGTTGGGAGACCTTGTCTGGATTTCACAAGTCTCAATTTCAAGCACATTCAGTGCAAAGGATTATTACAAAGCATCGCAAAAGCAAGTCACATGAGGGGATTCAGACACATCCCCCTTTTATCAACATTTCAAACTTTACATAGCTCACATCAGCCATGGTCTGTGTTAAAAGTGCTTACACTATGGAACATGCTACACAAGTATATGTCCATATTGATGTGCGAGAAACATTACATTATGTCATAACTATGTAATGCCACATGACAGAGCACATGGAACTGAAACTCAATATGCTGCCCCATCCAGCACACAGATTCAAGTATGAATCAGTTAGCCCATGAGGCAAGCGTGAGTAATGGATGCTGAGGCTTAAAGATGAATAAAAACTGTTATAAAAAATCAAAAACTTGTCAAGCTGGATAGGACTAAGACAGAATAATCATCTAATAATGCCATGTACAGTAATGACACAGGCAAAAGAGCCTGGAAGATTACACATATAGGTCATCACTTGATATAGTGGAGTCCATCAAGCTGTTTGAACTCAAAGCAGGTCACACAACACACAACAAACAGTGAAACTAAAGCCTGGGACATGCAATGTGATCTCTTATGCTACATTCACTTTCACGCTTGTTTTCCTAAATTGACTGGGCACGCTTATATAACAAAGCTGTCATTGGGTTTCTGTTATTTCTTAAATTATAATAAATATAATATATTACAAAGATCAGTCTACAGTTCAAGTCCCATTTCAACAGCAATTACAGTCAACAAAACACTTTATCTGCTTACCTTAATGAGAGGGTATGCCAAAGTTGGCTGGAGATCATGGGTGTTGTGTCAAGTCCAGAGCAAAGCTGGTCAAACCTTCACTCATGTGTCAGTACCATAACCAGCAGAGTTGAACACAGGTTTAATGCGTAGCCACAGGGAAACTCTGGTGTGCACTGAGCACTCAGGCACTCCCTCACACTGTCACCAAACAACAGGATCCGCTCGCAAGTCTACAGCAGCCCGGCAGCTGTGCTCAGGGAGATCCAGAAGGCGACGGATAGAGGCAGGCGTGCGGCTGCTGGTCTCCGTTCTCTCCTTCTCTTGTCCCTTTTCCTCTCAATCTGCAGCTCCCACTCTCTCCCCAGTCCTTTTCCCTGCTGCTCCGCTCTCACTCTCCTCTTAAATCTCTTCTAGCACATGTATTTTCCACACTGCATCTCCTCCCTCTCGCACACAAACACACGGTTGCACACATCTCTGTGAGTTTAAGCTTTTATGCTCCACATTTTTCCCCCTCAAACCTCATGCGCTCCCTCCTGTTCCCACTTGCAGCCTTTCTAAGGGATTTTAAATCTTTGATAATTTTTCCTAATCACTTTGTTTTTCTCTGTATGGTGACATCTCCACTTCAGTCTTGTATGCATTATAAATATTCATCTGTACATGGTGTACCACATACTGGGTAAAAGAATGAAGCACTACTC
>NC_136622.1:25675199-25757002 GCF_933228915.1 Telmatherina bonti
CCTAAATAAAGGTCATTCTTGAATATTTTCTGACAACTTCTGTGTTTAACAACATAAAATACATTAAATGAAGTAAAAAAAAAAAAAAAAAAGTGAAATGGTTGAAGAATTTTTACTTTAAATACAGACTACTTCTGAAAATATACACATTCAAACACTATGTCAAACATGTCATAGCCTTATAACTAATCATGTTAATTTATCTTTTTACAGCTACATGCAATTATTTAGAGTTGTGACACTAGTAAAACAAAGATTGGGGGGGGGGGGGTTAAAACAGTGGCCTTTTTATGCAGTTTATCTGCGGATCTTCCGACCACCCAGACTTTAATGTTAGGTTGATCACTCTAGATTCTCCTGAGAAATGAAAATGATCATGAATGGTTTGGCCTCTGTCTTTGAACTTTTATGGGCTGGAATTGCTTGGACAGGCTCCAGCTTCCCTGCAACCCTAAATTTGAGTAAGGGGTATAAAGAATGAATAAATGAACATTACACCTCTACTTAACTCAGACAATTTCAAAAGGATTATGTTCACATGATCAATGTGCCAATTTGAAAGACTTGAGCTCCTCTGATGCTTGATCTTAAATGACTCAGGTCACTAATGTGGACACTACATTTACATAATGTCCTTAGGACAGCAATGTTGACATACAAGTCCAAACCAAGTCTCAAGTTTTATGGATCAAGTCCAAGTCCGATTACAGTGACACTGTGTAAATTTCCATACAGTGTTTGACACGTAGTCTGCTGACAAGACTGCAATATGATATCCATGGGATTTCAAATCTGCTCACCTTGTATCCACCAGCGTTTTGTAAAGGCACTGATCTTTATGCTGAAGTAAAAAAGTCATTTTCCTCTGAACAATTTTCTTAACAGAACTCATCCAAGAGTTTTTAATGTGTATAAAAATCTACTTAGACTCAGAAAATTCTTCAAACTAAAACTGCAATTCATATAATTTTTTTTTTCCAGAATATAGGAAGGAGAGCTTATAAGCTATATCTTAGTGCAGGGATCAGCAACTGTCGTGCAGGTTTTTGACGTTTCCCTGCAGCAACACACCTGATACAAATCACACCTGATCCAAATGACAGCTTGTTGTTGAGTTCTGCACAAGCCCCTAAATGACCCATTAATAATTTGACTCCGGTGCATTGCGGCAGGTAAACATGTCAAACCTGCAGGAAAGTGGCTCAACAGGTCCACAGTTTGTGATCCTTGCATGAGTGCATCAGGAAAATCTGAAGATTTTTAAAAGACTTGAAATAATTGTGTGTGATGAGTCCAGAAAAAAGTCGTTATATCATTTTTTAAACTGAAAAAAAGAAAAACAACTATTTTAATTAATTTAGATCTGATATTTTCAGGCCCAACAACTATTCTTTACATGCCTAAATCACTAACAGCTGTATTTAATAAACAGATCCAGTAAAACCACAATGTTTACCATTGGTCTTATTCCATTTTAGTCACTCTTAATCTCATAATGGCAAATTCAGTTTATGATTTTTTTTCTTATGTTTTTTAATACATTTAGAAGCCAATTTGGCAGTTACCATTATATGAGAACAAAACCAGTGTAACATGTCATGTTATTCTTTTACATTTCGTGCTTGAGAAAAATATGTGTACTCTCAGTGTTGTCCATCTTGACATTTGTGTTGAAATCATGTTTTGGGATTTGTAGTTTGAAAGTGAATTAAAAGACTGGTATTGATAGGAGGAAACACCTCAATGTCTCATTTCAATTTAGTATTTTCTCATCAACTCCTTATTTAGGAAAACCCCAGGAATCTGCGCAACAGGTAATAACAAGCTAACTTCTACATTGAGCTAACTAAACATTAAGCTTTCATATTACAGTGCATAACCTCTACAGGTGTGTTTCAAGGTGGATGAAAATAAATGTGGATCCAGTGTCCTGGATTTTTATGCCACAGATGTTTCTTATTTTGATCCCTCTTTATTAAGTTTTTAATACTCCAAAGTAGCAACTGGTGTGATAGTGCTATTGTTTTGATTGATTGTGTGCAAATACACATTAGTGTGTCTGTGGTATTATGCCCTGGGAAATGACAGAAGGCAGCACAGGCAGCAGACAGCAGATCAGACAGAGAGATAATGAAAAAAAGATTGTTCACAAGTCTCAAAAAGCAAGTCTGAGTTGAGTCTCAATTCACTGGAAATGTGACTTAACTGAGACTTGAGTCCGAGTCTCAGACTCGAGTCCCTATCCTGGCCTAGATTGGCATGAAACAAAATGCATGGCAATCTGCTCAAATGGTTGTTGTACCCAGATCCCCCTTATTGGTTGTGTAACTTATGAAGTTAGAATATGTCTTTGGTTAGACTTGCTATTGGAGGTGCATGAAAAGCTAGTTACATTACATGACTGCTAGCATATAGAGCCATCTGAAGACTATGATACATACCTACAACTCATAGTAAATACCAAATCAGTTCGAACATAGCTTAAATTTCTGCAATCAGCAAGGAGGCAACATGTAAACACATTTTAGGAGACATTATAGAGGTACGTCAGTGGACAACCAGATGCTACATCACGCTTTTACGCACAACAGAGATGAGCTCTCACAATTACACAAAACAAGGTGGGATTTATTCCATAAGCAATATGCTGGCGTTATTGTGGTGATGAATTTGCATGTCAGTTTGAGTCAAATCCCTCAGAAGCAGCTTATCTGCTCAGCCGACTGAAACAAAGTGATTAGTGACTAATTGAGTTTTGCAACTTAACAAAGCAATGACAGTGACCTTGGCCTGGAGTAAACAAGCTGAACAGTGAATCTGTCCCTGGATTGTTGAAACAGTTACTACCACCCACCACAAAAACAATGCAATAACTACCTGTATGAGCAAACATGATGTGTCACAAATGCAAAAGTTGTGTCTCTATGTTGATAACTTAGCAGGACAAGATATAAATGTGTGATAATCACATCAAAATATTTTTTCCCACATTTTTTGATCTTGGACAGATGTGAATGGACTTACTCTGATGCATATTACAAAAACATCTTTTTAGATAACGAGGGGAAAATTAAATTGGAAGGGCAAAGCAAACTAGGGCCGCGAAAAGATTTGCAGATTTTTCATTTCATGCTGAATATTGAATATCTTGTTATTATGAGTCAAGATGGATAGCAGTGAGTGAATCGCCCATAGTTCAGCTTGCTATAATAAATCCCACGTTTATGTCTGTTTAATTTAATTTGAGCCCCTCTGAAGTTGTATTGGTCATTTTTTTTATTTCTATGCCTGCTGCACATAATTTCTTTTTGACATGACTTACTGGTTCCTGTGCTGAAAAACTGCATGGCATCCTTCATTGCTTGGTTGCGGTTCTTATTACACGTCTATCCTTTCTATGCAGCTTTAAACATCTCACGCCTCTTGTCCACGCGACCTGGATTTTTCAAAACTGTGCCAATAGTCACTCAGTTATGACTTAACTTCAGACTTAACTTATTCAAAATTGTTCACATCTCTGTGATTCCCCATCTCCCAGTTTCTCTCGGGCAATTTCAGATCTCTCCTGGAACACCTCACCAGAGAGGCATCCAGGAGGCATCCTGCCCAGATGCCCGAGCCACCTCAACTGGTTCCGCTTGATGTGGAGGAGCAGCGGCTCTACTCTGAGTCCCTCCCGGATGACCGAGCTCCTCACCCTATCTCTAAGGGAGAGCCCTGCGGAGGAAACGCATTTCAGCTGCCTGGATACAAGATCTCTGTCTGTCACAACCCACAGCTCATGACCATAGGTGAGGGTAGGAACATAGATCGACTTTTGGCTCAGCTCCTTCTTAACCATGACAGACTGGGGCAGAGTCCACATTATTGCAGACGCCGCATTGATCCGTCTGTCGATCTCACGCTCCATCCTTCCCTCACTCGTGAACAAGACCCAGAGATATTTAAACTCCTCCACTTGAGGCAGGACCTGATTCCTGACCCGGAGAGGATATTCGGAGGTGCTGATTCTCATCCCAGCTGCTTCACACTCGGTTGCGAATTTTTCAAGTGAGAGCTGGAGATCACGGCCAGATGAAGCCAACAGGACTACTCTATCCGCAAAAAGCAGAGACCCAATCCTGAAGCCACCAAGCCGGAACCCCTCCACACCTCGGCTGTCCATATAAGTTATGAACAGAATGTGATAAAGGGCAGCCTTGGCGGAGTCCAACCCTTACTGGAAATTAATCCGACTTACTGCCGGCAATGCGAACCAAGCTCTGACACCTGTCGTACAGGGACCGGACAGCTCATACAAGGCAGTCCAGTACCCCATACTCCCGGAGTACCCCACACAGGAGCCCCCGGGGGACATGGTCGAACACCTTCTCCAGGTCCACTAAGCACATGTAGACTGGTTGGGCAAACTCCCATGCCCCTTCCAGGACCCCAAAGAGGGTATAGAGCTGGTCCACTGTTCCGTGACCAGGACAAAAACCACACTGCTCCTTCTCAATCTGAGATTCGACTATCTGACGAATCCTCCTCTCCAGGACCCCTGAATAGACCTTACCGGGGAGGCTGAGGAGTGTGATTCCCTTGTATTTGGAACACACTCTCCGGTCCCCCTTCTTAAAAAGAGGGACCACCACCCCAGTCTGCCAGTTCAGAGGCACTGTCCCCGATGTCCACGCGATGCTGCAGAGACATGTCAGTCAGGACAGCCCCACAGCATCCAGAGCCTTATGAACTCCGGGCGGATCCTTCCTTCCTCAGATCTCCTGGAAGAGCTTGGATTGGAGGTGCTCGTGCTTAGTTGCTGAGAGTACAGTGTTTAGAAAGAGCACACCATCATATAGGTTGCGGCCAACAATGCTGAAGCCACCCTGAAATTTCATTGGCAATTTGGCGAGTTTATTAACCATGGACATCAAGGTACCTCTTGCTTGCATCACTATCTGTATTGTCATTTATTGTAATTTGCAACTTTTAGAAGTATTGCTTTTCCATCTTCATTCATTATCCTATCTGCTTAGTCCAATGAAGGGTTGCAGGGAAGCTGGAGCCTATCCCAACAGTCTTTGGGCAGCATACACCCTGTCCATCACAGGGCCACACAGAGACAAACTCATGCTCCCACTCACTCCTATGGGCAATTTGGAGTAACCAATTAACCTACAGTGGGAAGAACCACACATGCACTGGGAGAATATGCAAACTCCACACAGAAAGGCCACTGTTCAAGCCTTGCCCCAGTTGAGGATCGAACAGGGATCTTCTCGCTGTAAGCCCACAGTGCTAACTTCCATGCCACAGAGCAGCCTGCCTTTCCATCTCTATTTTTAAAAGTTTTATTCATGTTCTCTGTAAAGCACTTTAGGTGGCTTCTATGCATTTGGTTAAGTGCTTTAGAATTGAAATATAAGAAATACATAACATAAATATGTTTTCTTAAAAAAATATATTAACATTATTATTATTCATTATTATGAATAATGATAATTATAATATTACACGTTATGATACATTAGCTATATACATGGCTAACCACTGTGTAAAGTATGGGTGTATGTAAATGTAATGTAAATGGTACTTTGGCGGTGGGGTTTGAGGGTTTCTTTCTTTAACCTCTGTTAGCCTTAAAAACAGATCCACACTTTAGACAATAGATTCCAGCAGTTATAGGAACAGTTGTACTGTGTGTGTGTGTGCGTGTGTGTGTGTGTGTGTGTATTTTATTTACTTTTTAATGTGCCTTCTGCTCCCTGTTGTAATCATTTTCTTCGTTCCTGTAAATCCTTGGACAATCCTTGGATTGTCTTTTTTGCGAAATGTACTATACAATTAACTTGCGTTTCCTTTTGTTAGTTGGTAGATCTTTGCGTTTTTCCTCTGGGATTAATGACTAAATAAAAGTATTTTTCAATGACATGGCAGTGTTTATTCTGTGTTTATTCTGCAATACAAGTAATGTTTAAAGCCTTTCTACAAGGTCAAAAACATTTTGTAATGTTATATCAGCTTGTTTTAAAGTTTTTATTTTAGATAACATTATTTTTAAAATCTGTAAACCTGTTTTAATGTTGGAAGGGTTTTGGTTTTAATCCCTGTCTTTCACACATCGATTGTTGGCAAAGTTAACAATGAACCTGCTGGCATTGCATTTAGTGAGATCTATTGTTTATTGGTCCCCTCAAACTAATTTCTGTCTCATCTTAACCACTCCATTGACACTGTGCTAGATGTGTCCCTGGAGGAAGACAGTGCTAGATAAAAATGGATCCATCCATTGATGATGTGTTAAAATAGGATGTGGATGAACCAAAGTAAATATCTGGTTCTCAGCAAAATCTCAGCAAAAAAATTTGACTATCACACAAAGAAACTTTATATAGGAGCAAATTTATGAAGAAGTGCTGTCTGTAAAATGATCCAAACAGTGGATGAAGTTAAAAGATGGTATGAAGAGGTTAGAAGTTAAACAAAATTAAAACCAGCATATAATAAAGCTTCTGCAAATAAAATGGGTAAGGGCATAGGGCAGGGTTGCCCAAAGTTGGTTCTTGAGGGCTGCTGTTCTGCAAGTTTTCAGTGCATCTCTTTTCCAACACCTGGCTCACAATAATCGGATCCAACAGCCAATGTGTTTCTGCACAGTGACTGATTCATTTGAGCCTGGAGTGTTTGAACAAGGATACATGGAAAAATTTTAGGATTATGGCCCTCTAGGACCAAAGCTGGACACCCCTGACTTAGGGTATAGGATGTAGCAACTGTTTTTTTCTAAGTGTGTTTGTCATTTCTGGACACATGCTCAGTGTCTGTGTAATGGATAGAATGGATTGATGGGGTAAAACCAAACTGTAAATATGATAAAAAGCAAGGTGCTTTTATTCATAATAATTGTAATATTATATGGTAAAAAGCAAGGTGCTTTTATTCATAATAGTAATTCGGAAAAAAGGAAAAAAAAAGATTCTTAAGCAATGACTCTTTGTAGGAAAGTTTGGTGAATGCACTTATTACTGATCGAGTTATTTGTGATCAACTACTTTGGTCATATAATATGAAAACAGCTATGAAAAGGGTCCTTAAGCATTACATGTTAAAAATGCCATGACTTGATTATTGTTTTTGTTTAATTGAACACTGATTTCAGAGTGTTTCCTTTAAAGTTTGTGTTTTGAGAGTTTTAGCTGCTGATCGTCTCTCAATTGATGATGTCTGCGATAACGTAGGGGAAAGTGTTGCTCCTCCTGTCCATTACAAGACTGGATGTGATGGCAGCAACACAGTGTCTGTCTATTCTTCATTATTCCCCTTTTACAGGTAAAATATCTGTTTTCTTTTAATTATTTTACATCTGTGTTTATGTTCTGTTATTCAAAAGATAAGTTGGAAGTGAAATGCGTCCACAGAACTCATTTAATCTAAGTTTGAACGGATAGAATTTTCTTGCTAGCTGCATCGCATCGAACGGGTCGCGCCGTGAGAGATAAGACTAATTTCTGTGTGCAACGTTCAGTACTTAAGAGTTTTTATTAAACCACTGTGATCTATAAAATAATTTTGTTTAGTTAATAATGTGATGCTGACTTGAACAGTGGAAGTCATCATGCTTTTTATTCTGTCAGACAAGTATTTCCATTAATGTCTGTTTCATTAGCTTGTATATTGTTTGTGCTTGTGCTTTGATTTTGACAGCTCTTAGTTATAATTTAATTCTATTGTTTTATTTTGTAATATGTTTGTTTAAAGATGTATTGCTGAAAATATGGTCCTTGTGAAAAAAATGTATGACAAGACTGGATGTGGCGGCAGCAACACCATGTCTGTCTATTCTTCATTATTCCCCTTTTATAGGGGTGCAACATCTGCAGGGGGAACAAGCTACACATCGATGTAGGCATTTGTTCCTGTTACTATGGGAATCCAGCTACCGGAAAAAAAAAAAAAAAAAAGCTTTGGACTCAGTTAATGACAAGTGCATGGAAACCTAATAACCTAATACATTTTCTCCTCCCAGCACATGCACAATGGCATGTGAACAGCACATATTGCATATTCATTGCGACAGACATACCAACTAAATGCAGACATGCTATGTTGCGCCTTTTAAAGATGCAACCTTCAGGGCATGCTGTTAGTTAATCAGTTTGTACTTTGCGTGTACAATGCACATGTTTTTGTACCCACAAGCCTTCAGTAGATCAAGCCTTCAGTAACATCAAGTCAATAGAATAACTTCAGAAAAATACAGTTATGTCTACTTTGCCTAAATCTGGCCTCTCCTGGAGTTTAATTTAGTTCTTTCAAGAAAGGAGCCCTCTATAGGATTTCACTGTGACTGTCATTCCTTTTCAAGCAAATTTATCAATGCCCTTATCCATGACCAAGCTCCATTGTACATAAACGATCTCATAGTTTCATATATTGCAAATAGAGCACTTCGCTCTCAGACTGCAGGTTTACTTGTTGTTTCCAGAGTCTCGAAGAGTACTAAGGGAGGAAGAGTATTTAGCTTTCAGGCTCCTCCCTTTCTCCTCTGGAACCAACTCCCACTGTGGGTTCGGGAGGCAGACTCTCTCCACACTTTTAAGATCAAGCTGAAACCTTTCTTTTTCCTGATTCTTATATTTAGGATATGAGCATCTCCTGAGTTGGAGTCTGCATGTACAGGGCCCAACTGTCCAGCTTATGCTCTTTGCTCCTAAAGTTATGGGTAGTCTAGCCATCCATTACTTATGTAGCAATGGGGACATCACCTGATGCACTGAGAAGTACCTTGCTCTATTTCTGTAATGTAATAATGTATAAATATATGCCAATATTGCCGTTTCTAACTTATTTCTCCTTTTTTCCGCAGGTCTTCCTGAATAAGTGCAGTTGTTCATGTTGATCTGCCTTTCCTGTTCCTCTCCACCCCAACCAGTTGAGGCAGATGGCTGCCCTACCTGAGCCAGGATCTGCAGGAGGCTTTTTTCCTGTTAAAGGGGAGCTTTTTCCTTCCCACTGTCGCCTCGTCCATGCTCAGGATGGGGGATTGGATCGAAGTCATGATTTTATGCAAACAGTTAGTTTCTAATATAGGCTATGTATGAATTGGTTTATAATGATGTGTATGCAACGTGCCCTGGGACAACATTGTTGTGAAGTGGCGCTATACAAATACAGCTGATTTGAATTTAATTTACTGTCAATTGGAAGGAGATTCTACTAAAATATGTGCTGTGACAAGAGCAAAGTTTCAATAAATTTGAACTCAACTTTTTCCAAAATACCTGATGATCTGCATCCACTGTATTTTCCATGGACTACTAATTAGGGGTCAAGGTTCCTATCTCTGCTGTCACCAAACGTATAGCAGGGTACATCCTGGAAAGTACACAGATTTGGGTTTTATATGTATGCATCGCCATGACATCATGTGGTTTAATTACACTCTGACTCTGTCGGGGCCAAAATGAAAGCTTGTCCTCAGTTGCTCCTCAGACTACATAAAATGTGTCTCGGTTGCTGGTTACAGTTTCTCAGTTTGTGTACAGTTTCTTTTCAGTTGTCAGACTGTGTTCTTTGTCCTTGTTCTTGTTCTTTGGCTGAAGTGTGTATGTGTATGTGTGTGTGTGCGTGTGCGTGTGCGTGTGTGTGTGTGTGTGTGTGTGTGTGTGCGGGGAGGGGGGGGGGGTCGACACTGTGGATGCTGCTCTCTGTCTTTTGTTTGTCTTGCCTGAAAATCTTTCAATCTTCTACCAGCTTTGTGCTTTCTTTTTATTTCCGCCGCCTGCCTCTTTATGTCGTCCAATTGGTTCCACTACACTTTTGCACAAATTTCAACAAAGGGAGAGTGTAAATAACTTTTTCAAATCAATACTGAACTTCTGTTGTCACAGTTACTTACACAATTTTCTCTAAATATTAATGCATAAGTTATCAGCAGTTTTTCCATCAAGTTCAGACTCTTGTACTTTCTTTGCTTCCACTTTTCTGCACATTTAATCATTCTCTTTAGGAGCTCTGAAGTCAACAAGCTGTTCAACTTTTCTGTTACTAGTGGCTTGTCACACTTTATCGCAATTACTGAACATCTCTGTTTCTGTCTCTATTCTGTCTCTATTGTGTGTTTCTAAATGTGCCTATCATCCGATATTTGTCCTGTATTGCTGAGACAGAAGCCCATCTGGTTCTCTGCTCTGGATGGATCATCATGCACAAACCCCTCACTATGTAGCCCGCACCTCTAGTGGTTGGTGAGGTAAAGTTAAGCAAATTGGATTATTTAAGCTTTCACTCTTCTCACTCTAATCTCAAAATAGACTGTCTCTTTTCACTGCTATTTGGACGCTGTCCGTGTTTGTGAATAGGCATAATATCATATACAACTGTTTGCACATCAAGTCTTGTACAGTCTGATTTATGCTCCCAGCTCTACAGTAAGAACTGTTGTCACCATCATCAGTCGTTACATGGTCAGCTTTGTAGCAAAGTTGAAAACTATTAAATGTGTATATATGTATATATTAATAGAATTTTGCATAATTACTGTTCAGATTTAGACATATGATTAGCCATCATTCATGCTTGATTGTCTTCATCCATTGCAACGTATTTGAACATTTTAGATATTTAGTTAGAAAGGTTTTTGTTTATTAAACATAAGAGTGTTTCTTCATTTATTTCTATTTTCTAACATGCACTAAACACTGTTTTTAATTGTTTTTATGGTCAATAAGAAGTATCTTTTTAATTGTATTATTCAAATCAAGTTTTATCCAATTGAAAAAAGATTCGTTACTTCAGGGCAAAATTCCTATTATTACTATTAGACTAAATCACCACATCATTTCAGCTTCCTGCTTTTCTTTTTATGTCTTCCTTGTCATGTCAGAAAAGGTGCTGTTTGGTTGGATTAAATTAGTTTGTTTATAAGGATCTGAATATAAGTAAAATATAATTTTTTCAAACAGGAACCTTCTGGCATCATTGGAGGACAGGTTGCACCAAAACAAGATACCCTCTAAGAACATCTTGCAGTATTTTTTCTTTCATTGCAACTACCTCCTTGTGCTGGCAAAAAAGTTTGGACTTTTTCTTTAAAAAAGAAAGAAAAAAAAAAACCACAAACCAGCACAACTTCTTGTGCACTGAAGCCATCGTACATATTAATATTAAAGACTTTACCCATATTCACCATCCTGGAGAACCAAGCCAGCTGTACTAAATAGTATTTTCTAAATCCACATTTACTGTGGGCTCTAGATGGAAGAGAATAACTTGTCCAAAGAGTAACTTTCAAGCGATTACTTGGTGTGACAACCAGCTATTTACCTTCCATCCATCCGAATACTGAAGGGTTATACGGGAGCTGGGAGTTCATGTCATCAGTTATGGTTAGTTTTCCATCTGACTGGCTTGCAATTGGCCTTCTCTTTTAAGTCTCCCATTCTTCCAGTCCCTCAGGCAGTTCAATATGAGCATCTGCCCAAATTCCCAACCTATCTATCTTTTTGCACCTCTGCTATTTTCATTCTGAACCTACAGTAATTATTACTGGAAAATGAACAAGAGCAAAGATAAATATTGTTTTGCCCTACAGTACATAACAGAACAATAACACCAGTTAAGTGGAAGATATTGTGAGTGAGGTCCAGAGAGAACCAATGAGGAAGAAATAAGCAGTAAAAATCCCCTTATAGCGTTACTAAAAGGCATCTCTCTTATGATTTCCTTATACACTTTTATTCCAGTTAGGCATTTCACAGACCCATACTGGGGCTGCCCAGCATGCCTCTAATGGAAAGAGCAAGAATTTTTCAAACAAGATAAACATGCAGTTGGCTCTAACAGTGCTGAGCTGTTGTGTTTCAGCAGACTGACATTTCTTTTCAAGCACACATCATTGTTTAAAGATTTTATTCTTCACCAGAGTTTGTTAGACCAGACCATTGTTCTGTGGAAGGACTCTGGTAAATGTTCTAAAACATAATTTTTTTCTGATTATGGATTCAAAAGCTACGGTGTGGACAGAAAATCTTTCATGATTTGCTTTCAGTACTTGGAACAAACTTAATATCATTGTTTAGTTTACAGACATGGTCCAGTGATTTGAAACAGACCGTAAAATAAATATTTTTTTAGTAACAAATTTTTGTTTTCTTTTAACTCCTTTTTCAGCCAGATTTGTTTTGTAATGTTAACCAGAGAGTGTCTGTGGTTGTAACCATGGACTTCTCTAAACAAAGTGGGAAAAAAAATCAAAATATAAATGAAAAGATGAATTAAGAAAAAAAGAGAAACCAGTTGTATGCAGAACTTCATATTTGCCTTCTGCTTTAGTTACGTTTGGATCCTGCTCTGATGTTGACTCACACAGTCGCAGATATTTAATTCTTCATCCACAATGTTTCATATAAGAAGTTTAATTACTGGCATGTCAGATCGGTTACAATTAATAGGGTTTATTTCTGGAATATTTTTTTTTTTTTTTTTTTTTTTGTCTTGTCCAGCATTTAAGCAAGCAGACTGATGTTCTGGATGCTGTGTTCTGCTGAGCAAATTTATTTTGCCAAGGGGAACTTTTGTAGATGTAATGATCCCCTTGTATTTCTTGATTCTTATTTTATTTTTCAATTTGTTTTGGATAATAGCTTGTATTACAGAGTTTATGCTGCTGGACCCGACCGGACAGGAAAGGGGCAGAAAGAGAACAGAAAAGAGAACAGAAAAAAACAAAAGAAAGAGATCAATGCATACATGTATATGCACATACATACCCACCTACATATATATGTATATACACTCGCACATACATTATATATATACATATATACATACATACATACATATACACATACATACACATGCATACACACACATGTACACATACATGCATACATAAAGATAGATATACATACTCACATACATACACATACATATACACATACACATACACACACATACACATACATATACATACATACACACATATGCATACATATATACATATCCATACACATACATACATACACATACACATACACATAAGTACACACACATACCCACCCACACACATAAATATATACACCCACACAAGCCAACTCTAGATTCGTGGAGAACAAAGCCGTTGACAATCATGAGGACCAGAAACTAGCAAGTTAAGTCAAAAAGACAGAAAGAGAGCTACCTGCTGTTAGTGAATAAACTTGCTGGAATAATTTTTATGTTAATGACTGATTGTATTAGTTATTTACAGACTCTCTACTTTTAATTTTAAGCCTAATCTTTTATGCTTGATTTCTGTTCAGTACTCATGCGTCAATACATCAGTACTTTGACAGCTGTATGTTTGCTTTAAAACCTCTTTAGTGGATTTAATGAGAACTGCACTGACAATGGGATGCCCTGTTCAGAATGAAGGCACACCCTCATGGCAACACACAATATAATCTCCTTGTCAAATATTTGCTTACAAAGCACCCAACAAAGAAAAACATTGTACTCAGGTTATGATTAGTTCAGTTTGTAAATGTATTTAATACAAATAGATTAATGTTTACACTATCTAATGTCTTTGCAAATAAACTGTAACACTTCCACTGGTCCAACTCAACATTTAGCATGCTGCTTATCCAACCATGTCCTTAATTAATTCTTAATTAACCAATCAACTCCCACCACCCTGAGCATTTTGACCAAAGAATTATCTTAAGTATTTTTTTTTTTTTTACCAATATCCGATATACCAATTTTGTCCAATTCTTAATTTCCAATACCAATATCAGCAACAACCAATATTTTTAGAGCAACATGGGCCAAATAACCAAAAATATCAGGAAAACTGTACATGACATCACTTATATTTTGACATTCTGAGTTATAGGAGACTCATCTGAAGAGTTTGATTTATAATATGTGAATGCTGTGTAAACACTGTCATTTGAAAATTAAAAGCAATACAGATATTTTCCGATACTGCATTTTAATGTCGACATCGGCCAATATCAGTATGCCAATAATATCAGGCATCTCTATTGATAACCTAATAATATTCATATGATAAATAACATTCTATTTTTTGTCCCTTAATTTTTACAACAACAAAGATCAGTGTATTTTCCTGCTTTTGAAACCAAACATCTCTGATTAACCTGTGCAAAGATTTAGGATCTCTAGGGGTGTGGATGGATCAGGCTTACTCCAGCATTTGACTCAGAAGATTGATCAGAACAGTCAATTATCTGCAGGAGCTAATTTGACAAGAAGGATCCTGTTGAAATAGCGAGCTGATTTTTGCAGACCAAGGTAAATAACCATATAACCTTCAAAGGTGTTTACCCAGGATGCATCGGCCTACCATTGCTAAAGTGCAAAGGCTACATAAGCACCTTGAAGTGGGATTTCACAGCTAATGTGCAATAGATGGATTATTGGGGATTACAAAATCAGTTAAATGTTAAGTCAAATATTGTACTTTAGTAATCTGTTGCTCATCCAGCAAGAATTCTCTAACCTACATGCGGCTGTGAAGACAAAGTAGCAAAATTCACCAAATTTCAAAGGTATGCTTCCACCTTTCTGCATATCAGCGTGCAGACTTAGACAGGAACAGGCAACCATGAAATTTGGCATGTCAAAGAGAAAAGAAACACTTTCTGTGCTGGGAAATCAAAATGATACTACACACACTGGAGAAGTGGACTTCTTGTTGATCCTACAACCCCATCTCATCTTTTTCTCTCCCTGTACGAATGAGCCATCTCCCTCACCTGCTGTGTATTCAGTTTCTTCTCCTCTCTCGTGCTTTTTGGTTGTGCCTTTCTGTCCAGGTCCTCTTCCTCTTCCCTCTGTCTATTACCTAAACAGTTTTATTTATTTGTTTCTTTATTTTTTTTAATAAGTGAACCTGGTTGACATTGTTTTCCACAGCCTGTCATTCCAAGCCCCTGTGCAAGCCTGTCTTATCAGCAACATCAGTGTTATCCCACTGAATTTTTACTTGTGAGTATCAAATAATATGGAGATTAGCTCCAATGTTAATATTACACTTAAACTGGCATTATTTTTTATTGATGGATCATTAGTCCACTAATCATTGGCAGTTCTCCTAGAAGTGTCTATTTGAACAGGCACAAAAATATTCACTACAACATCCCATTCCCATGTGGTTATATGAGCTATTAATGAGCAACAATTCTTGTTGGGTAGAGGATCTATGGGTAGAGGTGTCCAGCTTGGCCTGCATCCCTGCACTGAAAGTCTTCCAGATTGCTTGGATTGGTTAATGATGTTACGCAAAGGGAGCAAAATAAAAATCAAATAAAACATTTCATATAAATTTGGATACACTGACTGCTTTTCACACTTTTGCTCCAACTTTTTTTCTGATGTGCGGTTGTGATTGGCTCTGGGCTGCAGCAAGAATACACACTAGTTCCTCTTGTTTTAAAAAAGTCTTTAACAGTGTAAGCCCTTCTGGGTCATTAGGCTGCCTCTTATAATGCTGGGTAGAGTGAAAGAAGGGAGTAATAGCCTGGTACTTTTGCAAGTTACACTGCCCTATCTAACCAGTAGCAAGAATCATTTATTGAACTTTTTTGTATCACAAGATCAGAAATAGTTGTGGTTTGTACAGTCACATTCAGAAAGCTGAAAAATAATCTAAAAACAACTTGTATTTTTACCAAAACAATGCATGAAAAGACTTTAGGCATGTTGTGTGGATTTTATTGAATTACTAGCTGCCTTCATGTAAAGTGTGTGTCTTATAAGGTTACAAGAAATGTGTTAATTTTCTGCCTCTGCTGTTTACCATTGTGACAGTCATTTTTACAGCAAGCACTTCACAAATGACTGAAGCCATTAACGTATCGCATCACATCAGGCTTTCATGATCAAACAACAGCAGTAATGCACACTTCCCCTGATTGTTTGTGCGCCCGAGAGGGAACCCTGCTGGTGTTCCATCGTTTCTGAAAGTCCAAAGAAATGTGTACCGGTTTATCTGGTCATGGATGCAAATGTGAATGGATGTGTGGTTCTCTGCCCCAGTGTTCACTAAGCTTGCAGCATCTGCTTTGACTTTCAGCTGGAAAAAAGTAAGAGTAGATGCACAAAAAACAGAATTAAAAATAACTTATTCAACACCAAGAAGTACTGCTTAGAGCACAGTTTGAAAAGAGATCAAACATGTTCTTGATTTTAGTTAAATATTCAGAAAAAATAAAATCACCTATATGAAATAGGACGGAGGGCTTTGAAAAGGGTCCATTTGCATTTTCTTTTTCTCGAAAGAGCCAATTATTATGATTATTCATCTGATATATTCATCATCGTGGTACTTGTAGGTTCTGAGAAAGGGTAGCAGTGGAAAATAGTGCTCTTACGGTGGCAGATACATTCAAAGAGAGGTAAAAGTACTTTAGCACTCAAAGTCTTTCAATTTACACAGGAGTGAGACTGCTTTAAATTGTGAGAAACATGCTGTTTACTTCATGTGTGATCACAAACTGAAAATAGAATAAAGCCTTCAAACTAAAGCCCCACTTAACATTGGCTGAGAGTGGGAGTGTTAAAGAAAGGCTGAACCAATTTCTAAGTTAGTCCTTCTGGACAGAATTCATAAACTATCCTACTGTAAACAACCGGATCTTTAATATGACTGGGAAAACATTTATCAATATGCTGCTATGTCAATATTCTCATGTAATAAAAGATACACAGCAAATGACTGCTGGCTTCAATGGAGATTTGACACTGTGACTATACAGACAGACAAAGACTATGATTACTTTCTGACCCCTTTTTTTTGTTTTAAGCTGTCACTTTTCCAGTGTTGGTAAAAGCCTGTTTGTGAAGGCAGATCTAAATCTGTTGCATAAAGAACTAGTTGAAACCAGATTTCCACTGTCTGATGGCCACAACAGAAGCACTGCAAGAAAATCTGTTTGGTTTCATATTTTACCCTCTATCTTCATTCCCGCAGAGATCCACAGGGCAGGTAGACAGTTTATCTAAACTGATTATAGGGTTTCTGTCTTGGTTTCACAAATGTTATGAAAGACATCCTCGTATATAAAAACTGTTTTATTCACTGAAAGCAAAATGTTGAGCTTTGTGAAAAAGATCATAATCACAGTTCAACCGGTGAGGTTGAAACAAAAAATAGAAAAAAAATTAGAGGAGATCCTTCATGTCTGTGTTGAAGCTCTGCTGAATGAAAACTACTATGAGTCTGTTATTGTTACTATAGTTACAAGGACATATTTGCCCCAAAGCATCATCTTCTGAGTTTCAAAATGTTTGGACATGGCAAAATGTGGGTCCAGATGTCCACCATAGGATTTTTATAAGTTACTACTTTTCATCCTTTAGTAGCCTGACAGTGACACCAGATACAAGTGTAGTTGTAATTTCATTCATACATTCATTTTCCAAACTGCTCAATCCAATTCAGGGTCGCGGGGAAGCTGGAGCCTATCCCAGCAGTCTTTGGGCTAAAGGCAGGGTACACCATGGACAGCTCGCCAGTCCATCACAGGGCTAGTTGTAATTTCATCTGAGTTAAACAAGTTGTAAAGAAAAAGTCATCCTCATTGCAGGATGTTTGTTTTAAACAACATGTTTGACCTGGTAAAAGTATTAGAAATAGAGTGTGAAAGTTGTAGATTCAGGTACTTTTTATACAACTATGAAACATATCAGTAGGAAGTTGTTTTGTCTGTGTGTTTGTTTATTTTTCCTTTCACCACCCCTGTGTTTTGCAGAAGGGGGAAGGGGCTCGTCAGCCTAGTCAGCAAGGGGAAGGAGACATCTGTCATGCTGAGAATATGTCATCATATTGTAAGAGCGTCTCTATTTGGGCAATTCATGATGTCTTTTAAACTCTTCAGTTTCTTTCTAACTCTAAACCTGACAAAACAACAAGTGATAACAAAAGTTACAATCTTGAAAGATGATAGTAAAGAGCTCTGAGCATAATTTTTTCCTCCATACTCCTTTGTTTCTTTGAGCACTGCAGTCATGCGATGTTCATCTGCAGTTGTGCCTGATTTTAACCCTTAGCATGACCTAATTATTTGTCCCACTTTGTGTTGTCATTCAAACTGATTAACCCTCAGTTTTATTATTTTAACCTATAGACTGCGTTGAAGGTTAGCAAACTGTTAGAATAAACATGTTTTATTTTCCAAATGTAATTATATAATTGGAAATAAAATTTTGCATAAGAAAATGTCACTTTGAAAGCGACACCTTGTCTTGGCTCCTTCTCCTCTCGTTTTGCTCCTTGCGGGATCCAAGGTTTTTTTCTTACGTCTGCCAAGTAGGTTATGTTTTTACCAGCATTTATCTGTTTATCTGTGTTTAAGATAACTCAAAAAGTTATGGACAGATTTTGATTAAAATTTTCAGGAGTTGTTGGAAATGTGAAAAGGAAGAACTGATTTAATTTTGATGGCAATTCAGGTCACCATTTGGATTCAAGAACTTTTTCAAGGCCTTGGGGGAGGTTTGTGCTCTCTGAGTGCTTAGTTTGCAGCTTTTTCGACCAATGATTTTCTGTTTCTCAGTTGTTCAGCAGGAGGAGGCAAACAAACCGAGCCGGGTCGGGGGAATCCTTCCTGCATTTTCTCAGCCATGTTTGCCTTCCAACTTTCTTCTTCACTACTTTATATTTTCATCCTAACAAGCTATTTATGTGCAGGGTGTGGCTTTCAGGTATGCGCTGCTGGAGTGGGAGGAGAGGAGGGGGGAGAAGAAGCTTACGAAATATAAGATAAACAACTTCAATTAAGCTGAACGTTTTGATTGGTCAGAGTTTTTACACATTTACAGTAAACTGAGGGGTCTAACTATATTTCTTATTGTTCATGATTATAAAATGTACAGACTACTATCAACATGAGGAATCACTTCACCCAGAGTAAAATAAAAAAAAAGTCTGAGCAAGATTACCTACCACAGCTTTAACCAACCATTCCCTGACTTTAGTCATATAATTGAACTGCTCTTGATCCACCCAAAATGAACACCCACAAGGCTGTGATTAGTCAATGCACATTGGCGTAGGTGCTATTTTCATTGGAGTTCAAGTGAAGCAAAATACCAGTTGATTTTATCCTTGAGCGTGAGTTTGCTTCACTATAAGGCAAAGATGACATGCAAACCTTCAGGCATAGTTTTATTTAGTTGAAAGACTATTTATGATGCCAAAGGCTGACAGACAATTGAGCAATTATAAGTTGACATGTTAAGACTTATTGTCTTAAGATAATTAAAACATTAACTGTAAAAGTTTACAATTAAAACATGTGAAACAATTTAATATGTTAAACGACTGCATGCTGTTTCCTAAATTAAGCATATATATATATATATATATATATATATATATATATATATATATATATACATATATATATATATATATATATATATATATATATATATATATATATATATATATATATATATATATATATACATATATATATATACATACACATGTAGTAGTAGTAGTAGTAGTACTAGTAGTAGTAGTAACTTTATTTCGAGCAGATGAACAAAACCAATACCAAGATGTACATATACATAACAAAAAAAAAAATATATATATATATATATATAAGCTCGAAAAGGAGTGGGAAGAAGAAATGATTGGGAAGAAGAAATGTGGAAGTGATTCCACATGTACATATATATATATATATATATATATATATATATATATATATATATATATATATATATATATATATATATATATTAATATATATATATACAAACACGATTGTTTTCCACCATGCAGTGCACCGCTTGTGACTCAGTTATGCCACATAATGTAATTTTACTGTTCCATGGATGACTGAGCCTCACTACCAGCAGCTGTCAATGTGAGGAATAATCAGCAGGCATTATTAAGTCCTAATTATCTAACATCACTTTAATTGTGTTATTTGTCAGACACACATGTACTGGGAAAGACTGGGTTCATACCACAGAGTCTTGTCTCATGCCGCTTGTCCCACATTGCCATCTTATATTTAATGCCATCATGAATGACAAGCTGTCAGCTGCACATACCAATTAAAATCATGTGATCTGTGCAAACAGGCTCTAAACTGCCCATGTTCTGAATGTCTGTACTAGTATGTATGTGTAGTGTCAGCACAGTCCATTATACACATTATGTAACATAACACATTTACAACAGTCAGTTAAATTACAATGGCATACAAGGCTGAGATTGAGAGAATCATCATGACACAATAAATGTGACAGATCATGTGATTCATCATCCTGGTCTTTGTTAAATGTGGTGATCTAACTTTCATTATTAAACCTCACAGACTGGCAGGAGAGAGGCTTGCAGCATGAACATTGTGACAAGCAGATTAATCTTGGACAATTCTCTGTGTTAATCGCATGCAGATAGAAAATCCTCTCTGCTGTGCAATAAGCATGCTGGAGATACATCATTTTACTGATAACTGCATGTATATCATTACATTACAGCACATACATGTGTTGTGTTAAATAGTTAATGTGTGTGTGTGTGTGTGTGTGTGTGTGTGTGTGTGGGAGGGGGGGGACCTGGCGAAACATCAAAGAACACGTAGCAGGAACATTAGAGTTGGATATGCAGGCAAGTCTGCAGAAATGAAAAACACCAGACAACAAAGCACAGGGCTCCACTTTAGGAATCTCTTTGCTTTTGTATCTGGGAGATTAGATCTATCAGGAATGACACTGTTTAGACACACGGCCGAGAGAACCTGTCCCTCCAGCAGTCCTGGGTTTTTCCAAGAGCCTCCTCCCGTTGGGACGTGTCTGGAACACCCTACCAGGGAGGCTTCCAGGACACGTCCTCTCGTTACAGAAGAGCAGCAGCTCTACACTGACGTTGCGGTAACGTATTGTGTAATTTCCTGTTTCCCTAGCGTGTGTCACTGCGGATTGCTACGAGCCGTTGGCTCCTTTAACTTCTTTCTAACTTCTATCTATTGTTAACCAACCACTCACTTTAGCGCACAATATCTTCCCAAACCACTGTTCTATATATTGCATTTATTTTTGGGATCTTTGGCTTTCTGTTTACTGACTTAAACAGCTCAAGCACTCGGTTTTAGCATGGCTGCTAGCTCTCTTCCCACACCCCGGTCCCCTGCCTTTTCTTGCTCGGTGTGTCTGATGTTTAGCTACTCCTCCGCCTCCTTTAGTGATAACGGTAGGTGTATTAAGTGTAGCAGCTTGGCAGCCTTGGAGGCGAGGCTCTGTGAGTTAGAAGCCCAGCTCCGCACTCAGTTAGGGAAGCAGTTAGTCAGCAAGCCCCCATTAGCCAGTGCGGAGCTACCAGCCAGGGCAGCCATCCCGAGCCGTCCCTCAGCAGTTCCCGCGCAGCCGGGAGCCGAGGCGGGCTGGACGACGGTCAGGCGGAAGCGTAGCCCCAAACCAAAACCCACTGGCCACCACCAACCTGTTCACGTTTCTAACAGATTTTCCCCACTCGGTGACACACCCGCTGAGGCAGAAACCCTGATTATAGGTAGTTCCATAGTCAGAAACGTGGCTCTAGAGACACCGGGGACCATAGTCAAATGCATTCCTGGGGCCAGAGCGGGCGACGTCGAATCGTATTTGAAACTGCTGGCTAAGGCTAAACGTAAATACCGTAAGATTGTAATTCACGTCGGCGGTAACGACACCCGGTTACGCCAATCGGAGGTCACTAAAATTAATGTTGCTTCGGTGTGTAACTTTGCCAAGAGCATGTCGGACTCCGTAGTTTTCTCTGGTCCCTTGCCAAATTTAATCAGCGATGACATGTTTAGCCGCATGTCATCCTTCAACCGCTGGTTGTCTAGGTGGTGTCCCGATAACAACGTGGGTTTTATAGATAATTGGAGCACTTTTTGGGGAAAGCCTGGTCTTATTAGGAGAGATGGCATCCATCCCACGTTGGATGGAGCCACTCTCTTATCTAGCAATATGGACTCTTTTATTAGTCAGCTAAATTGACAACTCAGGGTTGGGACCAGGAGGCAGAATTGTAGTCCTACACACTTTTCTGCAGCTTCCCACCTGCCGCCGCCCACCCAAAACCCCATTCCGACCTTATACAACTTCCCAGCAGTAAGAATTAAACAACACAAAAACACTTCTGGGGTTAATCGTGAAAACCTCGTAAAAATAAAAACAATGGATCTAATAAAATATGAAAATAAGACAATAAAGTGTGGCCTACTGAATATCAGATCCCTCCCAAATAAGTCTTTAGTCAATGACTTGATAGGTGATCACCACATTGATTTATTCTGTCTTACGGAAACCTGGTTACAGCAAGAGGATTATGTTAGTATTAATGAAGCTACGCCAGCTAACTATTTAAACTTTCACATTCCTAGAACTACAGGCAGAGGAGGAGGTGTTGCAGCTATTTTTAAGTCAGAATTTTTAATTAATCCTAAGCACAAAACTAAGTATAAATCCTTTGAATTCCTGACATTAAATTTATCTCATCCAAAATGGAATTCAGAGAAACCGCTCCTTTTAGCATTAGTGTTTCGCCCACCTGGACCTTACTCCGAGTTTCTGACCGAATTCTCTGATCTCTTGTCAGAGTTAGTGCTGACTACTGATAAGGTCATTGTACTAGGTGATTTTAATATTCATGTTGACGATGAAAATGATAGTTTAAACATTTCCTTTAGCTCTATTCTAAACTCAATTGGGTTTTCACAAAATGTCAATGGAGCCACTCACTCTCATGGTCATACTCTTGATCTTGTTCTAACATATGGTATTGAGACTGATAAGCTCAAAGTATTTCCTCAAAACCCTGTCTTGTCCGATCACTTCTTGTTAACCTTTGAATTCACTTTATTTGATTACTCACTGACCAAAAATAAATTCTACTATAGTAGATGTTTATCAGACAATAATATTACAAAATTTAAACAATCAATTGAATCAATTTTTTCACATCTACCATGTGTTAGCATGACTGAGAGTCCCCTTTAAGCCTTACTCCTGCTCAGATTGATCAACATGCTGATACTATAACAGCTTCAATGCGTACAACCTTGGATAATGTTGCTCCCCTAAAGAAGAAGAAATTAGGTAAGATTATGAAGGCTCCCTGGTTTAATTCCCAGCTTCGAGCTCTAAAACAGGCATCAAGGCGTTTGGAAAACAGATGGCGTTCATCAGGACTAGAGGAGTCTCACTTTTAAAAAAATATTTCTATTGGACCAGAGTTAGAAAATAATGTGACGATTTTCATAATTCTTTTATTTATTATTACTTTAGTCAATTTCAGCTTATTTTACAGGCAGCTATTTTTTTCCTTCTTTAATGAATAAATGTGAGCACAACTGTATATGTTGCTCTTTACACAGTGATCAGGACTTTGTCAGATAGTCAACAGTAAACACTCAAACTTTTACTAATTGTGAATGTTTAGCATAGTTTCTAACAACATATTCATAATGTTTCAGATTATGTAACTTTCCTCTTATACACCCACATAAACATGGTTTGCTTCTTAAAAAACACAGAGATGCTGAAAGAGCAGTCGTACTCATGAAATTAGGTTATGATTCATTTTCATAGAAGTAATTGTGACCAGTTATGTTCCACCTTGTTCATGTAACACCAGAGTATTATTGTACATCACCAGCTTTCTAAAACCTCAGGAGTAGAACCTAGTAAAGAAATAAATGAACTGGCAGCCCAGTGAAGGGTCAGATTAGTGGTATCCATGCCTCTGACCACCCTTTTGGCTTTAAATCTGATAAATCTTACATCCAGCTGAGCTCTCCATTTTAATATGGATTAAAACCACAATTTATTCACAGCAATGTTATGCTATTTAATTTCAACTAAATCAGTAGAATAAACCTCATCAAGAGGCAGCCACTAGAAAATTGAAAGTTAAGTGACTTTATGTAACAGTTGGTGCTACTTCTCTGCTAAGGTGCCATTAAACAGTAGCCAAAAGGCTCATCTAAGTAAAGTCATTAAGGAAAAGACAGAAAACACGGAAATAGCCGTGCCAATTTAATGTTTGTTAATTCAGCATGCAATTAAATTACAAGAGGTGACATCCATCTTCTACCTTCTTTTCTTTCCTCAGGTCTTATTTCAACATTAAATTTGGGCAATTTTTCCCAAACAGTTTGGGAAGATAGTTTAGTTCTCTATGAATGTCTCAGGTCCTTCAATGTACTACAGACCAGAGATGTTTCCCTATAAAACTAGAAAAGCACTTTGAAAGCACAAACATCCACAAAGCAGCTCATTTCCACCCATTTTTTACCCCATGTGATAGTCCATCATTCATTTTATTGGTATAAACTATAAAATATACTCTCATCAGTTTTATGTAAACAAATTCATTTACGGTTTTCATTGATTTGATGTTTCTGTTGTGGAGTTAACAAGGTTACTTTAGACAATTTATGTTACATTTAAGAACTGCTCTTGTATGCTAAACCCACACATCTTTGTCTTGTGGCATGTCATAGAATTCCAGTGCCCACAACTGTTCCTTTTACTGGTCGTGTCAACTGTACAACTCAACACTGCCCCCTACAATTTCTGGTGGTAGCTGATTGCTCTGTTTCCTGCATCAGCTGATAGATAGCAGAGATCTTTGAAAATGGACCAAATTATGGTAATACATCCAAGTGTGTTTCCGTCTTCTACACTAAACACTTATTGATAATAGTACCACTCGCTCCTACAAAAACCAAAAACATGCTAAATGTATAATGACCCTCAAAACAGTAAAAATAAGTAAACTATGTTGTATGTAAATAAAATGTGCATCATTTGCCTTTTTGGGCACGTGAAATTCACAACACATGAATTGTCTATCTTCATGAGAGAACCAGCTGAAATGCCCCCAGGATGTTAAATCATTGAATTACTCCCCAACAATGTTTTCTATCTCTAACCAACAAGAAAAAGTGCTTTTAAATCACAGTATGTGTCACTTTCAAGGACATTTTGCATGTCAGCTCAACACATTTTAAGCTTCCCACATCATTTCAGTGCAGTTGCTGTCATGAATATCAAGATTGACAGCAACATAGGACTGCAGACTGTAGCTCTGTCAGTGAAGCACTTGCATTTCTACCAGAAAATATCTGGCGTTGGCCTCTATAGACAAACTTTTTATGTAAAATATGACACTTTTAATTTGTAAGTCTCCCCTTCTGAGATGAATCTGGCCCCCTAATTATAAAGATTAAGTAAAATAAGAAATAACTGTAACAAGCCCTGATATCTTAAATAGGCTAATTTCAGAATAAATTTGGATCAAAGGCTGATAACTGAAAATGTCAGATATCTGCAACAATCATTAGCAAAATGGTGACTTCACATAATGTCTTAATATGGAATACAAAACTTGAAAATGAATCCAAGCAAATGTAACTATTTTTAACTATTTTTCTGCACCGTGTCGAAATCTTTGCAAGAACTGATAAATACTGAATGGTTTCTTGCTTCTATGTTGTATTTCTAAATACAGTGGAGCTGAACTAGTTTTTTTTAAAACATGAGTACATAAAATATGTTAAATTTTCATGCAAGTTAATAAAGTTTCATTCAATTTTAGAAAATCTTCCACACTTTCTTGGGAACATAGAATGTACTTAATGTATTACTTGCTTAACTCTTGCAAAGCAATGAGGTCTGAAATACTCTGTGGCACATTAAAAACAATCAGGCTGCTGCGGCAGCAGTGGTGATTAAGCACTAAACAATTGAGATGAGTACCAAATGGACAAGATCTTCCCATGGTAAAGAAAATTAGATTCCAAACAAGTTCTTAACGCAAGCAGCAGCAGAGAAACAACCCACACTGCATTACATGGGGAGTGTCATTTAAGAGTTTGCACAGAACGAGATTTTAAGAGATGCTCTAAAAAAAGCCTGATTTCCTATTTCCACACTGTGACTTTGTACACCATACTTACTGCATGGGTAGGAGAACTCAAAACAGTTCAAGGGAATCCACATTATATTGAATCTTTGGTGTTTTGTCAGTAAAAGTCTTTTTGTTAATGAGACACCTACTTTGACAAGTTGTATTTTTCTTGGCATCTACATTGATTACAGTGAACCAATTAAAAAAAATTATATAACACCAAGCAAACTAAAATAGATTTACATTTTTCAGTAAATAATTATAGATATTACTACAGATGCTGAGAGCAGTCGTTTTCCCCATTGTTTTTGTTTTTAGCAGTTACTTCGAGATAACTTAATTTTCTCTTTTTTTCAAGATAACAAAGAGCGTTTTCTTGGAATCATTGAATAATTATCTCATTACCCCAAAAAACCAACTTTGTTTTCTCAAGATAATGAGATAATTATCTCGTTATCACGACAAAACAAAGTTGGTTATCCCGTGATAACGATATAGTTATCACGTGATCTCGAGATAGTGATGTTAAAAAAAAACACGCGGCTACGACCGCTCTCGGCTTCTGTATATTACATCCAAACTACCACCTTTTTTATCCATCTCACTGCTGCATCAGCATGTAGAAAAAATAGGATACTGTGTAGTTCAGTGCTTGCGCCCAGACTGTAAACCCAACCCAGACAACCAAGACTGTTTACTCACTTTAATGTTTAATTAATCATGTTTCACCGTTCATCGCTGCAGCTCTTCTTGCCCTGACTCTCAGAAATGCTTTCTTTTGTCTGTTTAATACAATCTTCCTTCCAGATGCAGAGAGCTCTGTTTAGGTTAAAAATGATGGAGAGTTGAGGAGTGCTTTCTTATTAGTTTGAAATATTCCAAACTAACTACTAGGCAGTCATCATGCAAATGAATTCCATGTTTATATGACAACTAACAGGAGAAATGTCTGGATTACATATAGGATGCTTCTGGCAGCTCAGGAGCAGTCCGTTCGCTGGCAAAAATAAGTCTTTGTGGTGCACACTTAACATGAGGTGTGTGCCAGAAGCAACTTATGCATTTCAGCTATATCTTTACAACACGATGTAAAATATATGGGCCAGAGTCAGTGCTGAGATATGGAAAAAAAAAAAAAAAGAAAAATAGCTGCCAAAATAAAGCTTGTTTTAACCTATTTAATTGTGACTTTCCCCCCGTTTTTTTTTGGGGGGGGGGGGTTTCTCTCAAAAGAGGTGACTTAGATATGTGTCATTTTTTTGGTATAGAAAATACTTTAGCATCATTCAAGAGTTCTTTTGAGACATTGTTTTTGTCACTTTGAAATTACTGCTTGCACATTTGGGATCAAGTGAGAGTAGGAACTGCAGACTTCCCTTCCATATTTTTTATAAAAATGGAAAAAAAAAAAAAGATAAAACTATAAGCTGGCAATCCTTTCTCAAATGTGCACTTGGCCTGGTGCAGTTTTAAGAACTATACAGAATCCATAACAGTAAAGACAGGCTAGAAAAGCTCTATCCAGACTAAACAGAAGCAACAGACTGAAGCAACTTGTCAGTATTTCACTCAACTGGAAAACAAAGACAAAACTATATTATATAGTGCAAGGCAAGGTTATTTGTATAGCACATTTCATGTCCAAGACATGAAGCAAATATACCACAGTTCCACCATCACAATGAGGATTCACACTTTAAACTGTCACAAAAATGTTATTCAGGAGCAAAGATAAGATCGCTCTTACCAAGAGATATAAAACAATATGGAATGGGCCTTCCCCGTAGACAGAAATGATGCAGATTCAGTTCAGTGTTTGCACTGATCTTTTACATTCAATAAAATGTATAATAAAAAAACAAATTCAGTTTATGACAACCACATGTGTTGTGTCATTAGCACGAAAGTTGGCAACTCTGATTAAGCTAATAACCTGTGAGAATTCATCTATAGATCCAAATGCCAAATGGCAAATTATGCCACTAATGGTCCCATTTCTCATACATAGGAAGCAAATGAGTAATTACTTCAATACATGAATGAACATTGAGCCTTTGGAATAATTATTACAGTGTCATTTTTGTCTCACTGGAACAGTTTGGTTTTCTTCATCATTTCTTAATCAATGTTGGTGGTTATTTTGTGTCTTATACAAGTATGTATGCTTCCATTTCTGTTTATTCTTTGAGTTAGACCACTGATATCCCAACCCATCATATGTCTAGCTTTATAACCATTAGATTTATCTCTTTAGGTGGAAAAGACATTAAGTGATGGAATATTTGGGTATGTAGACATCTAAGCACCTTCTGAGCAATAACCAAATCAACAGAGCAGCCAATCAAAATACATATGATAAAACTGTCACCTCAGAAATACACGCCAACCCATCTGTCTAACCTAAACCCAGCTATCTGTAAATCTTCTCCAGTGCTAAAGGGCCTCCTTTGTCCGTGCTTCATTCCCTTCTTTTTGTCAGTTACACAAAATGGACAGTTAAAGCGGTTATACTTGCTTACAGTAACTATCCATTGGCAACAATGGGACATCATTATGAGCAGTAGCTTCCTCTCTTATTTCCCTTTGGAACACAAACCAAGACTAACAATCCTGCTACAGACCAAAAAAAATCATTAATGGTATGGTTTCAGACTGCAGTGGCTTTGAAAAAAGAAAAGTGTACAAGTGACCATTTGTCAATTTAATATTTGACAGTATATGGTTATGCATACAACTACACACTGTAGCAGGGGCAGACTTACCATGAGGCAAAACTAGGCAGTTGCCTCAGGCCCCCAGTTCTTTAGGGCCCCATAAAACTTGTCATACACTTATGGTTCTTTATTACTTAGTTACTTATTACTAACATAAATTATGTTTTTGATTAAAATGCATTCGCTAAACTGCCGGCAGAATGCTTATTATATTATGTGTGTCTCGGGCCCCCCCCTTCAGACTTCACTATATTGGATCAGTCTATTGTAGCTCTGCACATGCGCAGAAAGGATCCAGGAAGACCACAAACCATATGAAAACAAGCGCGAAGAGGCAAGAAACATAAGAAAAGAAGATGAAAAGAAACGAAGATGAAAAGGAGCTATCCCACAGCGATGCTGTAAAGTGAACAAAGAAGGAGTAAAGCAGAAAGCTTTCTTCATTTCTAACGGTAAATGCTGTTCAGTGTTGGGTTGCAGCTTTTATCCACTACATCGAGCTCTGACTACATTCAATTTAGGCCTTTGGTTAAATATAATTTAACCAAACAGCATTAGAGGGCTGCATAAATAAGGTTTTTCCACAGACTTATCATTATGCTGCTTACATAAAGCACACACCTCTGGTCTAAATGTAAAGATAAATCCATCAGTACAGCTGCCAGCCAGACGTTTTATGCTTTGTTGCATGTTTTTGTACATAAAAATTCCTCCCTGCTGTAAAGTTAAGTAAAATGTTAAGGCTAAAATTGATATTTTATTTGTTATAAGAGTCAGGAGACCCCCCGCCCCAAAATGTTATTTTATTCATTGTCTAGCCATATTTTCTGATCCACTTAGACCAATTCAGGGTCACAGGAAGCTGGATCTTATCCCATTATTATCAGCAATTATTGGATGAGAGGTACGGGTACATCCTTAACAGGTCGCCAGCCCATCACACGGCCATTTACTCAATAATTACATTGTTTTAAACTAATTTTTCGATTAAATCAATTTAAAATATTTTTTTGCCAAATAAAATCAACATGAGCCTCAAAAAATCCATCTCGGTTTGGCCACATTATTAACACCACCACATTCTTGATTCCTATCAATCTTATAGCTTTGTATTCATGTTGTTTTATTGTGTATTATCATTTACTGCTGTAGATGTTTATTGTTGGGCAGTTTAAGCATTTCTTATATATTTGCATCACTAGTTTTTCCTTTGTCATGCAATCTGTTTCATGATGCATTTTCCAGCAGGGCCAAGATGATACTTAGAGTTTTGGCTTAAGAATTCACCCCTCAATGGATGACTTCTTTCAGTTTATCACATTTATTATCACATATTATTTTGGGGACACTTGGTTTCCACTGAGCAGGAAGGGTTTGAAATATGTAACCAGAAACGCAAATAATATACAGTAGTGGAGTAGAAAGTGCAATATTTACCATAGGGCCCCATCCCTGCCTTTACCTGGGGCCCCAAATCTCCTAAATCCGCCACTGCACTGTAAAATGCATAGGTACACCGATTTCCTGTAGGTTGTCAGTCAACCAGAAGGTTGGGATCAATTCCAGGCTTCACCTGACTACATGCCTTGGGCAAGACCCTGAACCCTGCATTGCCACCCCGATGTGTCTATCGGGGTATGAGTGTGCATGAATTGGTAACAGTGACCAGTAGTGTAACGTGCTTTGAGTTGTCGGTGTGACTGGAAAGCACTATGTATAGTGAAAAAAATTCCAGTTAAGTACTCCCATAACTGTACTTCATATGCATCCGTCTAGTCCAGTCAGTCCAGTATGATTATATCTATGCAGATTATTCAAACCAAATTAAACTATTTATTGAGCACTTCTCATGCCACGAGCAACACAAAGTGCTTTATAAGATAAAACCAAGTCAAAACCATAAAACTATATGTTTTACTATAATTAGTAAAACATACAGAGCTAAAGCCGAGAGAGAGAGAGAGAGAGAGAGAGAGAGAGAGAGATAAATAAAGAGCCATCTGACCTTTAGGCATTAATAATTCCCTTCTCAACTTAGAGAATCAAGACACCTAATATCTTTCATATGGCAAATTCTGACTAGTCATGGAAAATGCTGTTTGTCTCACAGGAAAGGCAAATAAAAATTAAAATGATAATGCAAATACACAGAAATATACCACACATACCTCTGAAAACATTCAGGTAAGTGCAAGGTGTACATGCTCATATATTCATACTGAATATGCCAAAAAAATCAGCATAATGTTTTACCAGTACTGGATCACAACTAGGCATATTTACTCATATTAATTGCAATGAGCAGTGCAAGAGTTTTACACTTTGTCACTCCAAACTACTCCCCAACAGTTTAGAGAATTAGCTTCTACCTGTTATACTATTAAACACTTAATGGGTTGTTGTATGAAAGGAATAGATTTCTGACAGTGCTGCACAGTTGTTCACCATCAACAGAGCAAGGAAGTTCCTGGTTCAAGGCTTTCTGCACCCACTTCCCAAATGCATGAATAATTAGTTCATTAACTGGTTATTGTGCCTGTTTGTGTGCTTGCTGGTTTCATTTGGTGTTGGCCCTGTGACATGATCTGTCCAAAGTGCCCTCCATGTCATCCCCCATGAAAAAATGTTGTTTTCTTTCAATTTGGGATGGATAGAAGCCTTACCTCTGCATGTAAAAATATGCTGATTCACTTTCCAGAAACACTTGTAATCTATATGTGATGTCTCTGTAATTCCAACAGCACCAACAGAGGAATGGATTGCTTCTCAAGAGGATGAAACTCCAGGATGTGGATTCTTGTGATTGATGCAGACAAATCCTGGCATTTCAGTGTGTCACATACACATTGATTTAGCTGCATGTATTTATTTGCTGAATATAGATAAAGTTCAGCTTTTCAGTTTTTCTCACTGCTGCTTTTTGGCTTACATGATTTTATTCTCGAGTTTGGTATTTTTGCATAGTTTTTACTTGCTTTTACTTTTTTCTTTTTTGTCACCAGATTCCTCAATTGTTTTATACACAAAACAAACTGGAATGTGTATGTAGCACTGATGAGTTTTGCAATAGTTAATTCGTCTGTAATGTGTCGTGATTTGCTTTTTAGGGGTCATTTCACATGAAAGGATGGTTTGGGGGGAAAAAAAAAAAAAACAGCAAATTTTCATCCACAGCACTCATTCATTCATTTTCTGAACCGCTTATTCCAATTCAGGGTCGCGGGGAAGCTGGAGCCTATCCCAGCTGGCTTTGGGCGACAGGCAGGGTACACCCTGGACAGCTCGCCAGTCCATCGCAGGGCCACACAGAGAGACGAACAACCACTCACGCTCACACTCATTCCTAGGGGCAATTTTTAGAGTGGCCAATTAACCTATCATGCATG
This sequence comes from Telmatherina bonti, assembly GCF_933228915.1. Taxonomy (NCBI): domain Eukaryota; kingdom Metazoa; phylum Chordata; class Actinopteri; order Atheriniformes; family Telmatherinidae; genus Telmatherina; species Telmatherina bonti. The sequence continues at coordinate 25,707,209 of NC_136622.1, forward strand.
TCTTTGGACGGTGGGAGGAAGCCGGAGTACCCGGAGAGAACCCACGCATACACGGGGAGAACATGCAAACTCCACACAGAAAGGCCACTGACCAAACCCCTCCCCAGCCAAGGATTGAACCAGTGACCTTCTTGCTGTGAGGCCACAGTGCTAACCACTGTTCCACCGTGCAGCACTCAGGATGAAATTTTGTTTTCAGTGCATCTGCTGGTTTATATTCATGTTGTGGGATTTATTTTCTACACAGTCAAAGGGACAAAAAGCATGTTTCCATCATGTCAGTCCTTCATTTTTAATATGGTGATTATTTGTTTCATTCAGAGTAAATCTCCAGAAAATAAATACAAGAGTATAAGGCCCTCTGAAGTGATGAAATGATGTGCAAACCCTGTATTGGTGCATGCATGTTTGTGTACTCCTGCAAATATGCGTTTGTCAGTCTGAGTCACATCTGTGTCTGTGTTCCTGTGAGCGGAGTTGTGTAATCCTAACCCCACACAGAGATAAGGATAAAAGGGGAGAAACATTACAGAAGACATTATGAGATGAGGCTCTTTCTCCTCTTGGCTCAGACCTTGGACAAGATTGCGAGTTACCCCCCTGCATTGTTCAGAGAGACAATGTCAACCCACTGTAGATTAAAGTCAAAGAGAAAGAGAAATCAGCAGCCTGATGTGGAGAATTCTAATTAGTTATAGGCAAGATAACATGCCACAGAACTGTGTGTGTGTGTGTGTCTACATCTGGGTGTGAAGCATTAAATCTATACATCAGATCTTGATGCTTTTGGATGCCAGCTAAAATGTGTGCGAGACATATGAAGTGAATGAAATTATTTTTGGATGTTAGCCACTATATACAGTTTGTGTAAGTACTGTACAGTCTGATCGCTGAAGAAACAAAACAAGTCAGTCTGCAATGCAGTGAGGCGAGCCGTCCACTGTGGCTGTGGCTGCTTCTTTGTCCTGTCAGGGCTTTTTGCAGGGTGTAATTGTCATTGTCCAGGATGGCCTGTACTTTGTGTACATATCTCCACTATAGTCCTCAGTGACTCTAACCTCCTGTCAAGCAATAAGCTCCGTTTACTTATGCCAAGATGATATTGTGTGATGAAAATGTGCTCTCATAATTTAGGGACTATTGTAGAGAGAGAAATGGATTTAAAAAAAAAAAAACACACACACACATGGCTGCAACTGTGTCAAACCGGACTCACAGCAGCCTGAATACCACTTAATTATGACACCCATACTGTTGATTTCTTGTCTGTGCTGTTCTATCAGACGCAAGCCACTTTGGTAAAAAAAGGATCTACGAAATGACTGTAGACTAGACCGGAAAGCACTGAGGAAACCTCTCTCACCAGCTTGTCGAAAAGTGCCTTTGTCTTTTATGCAGACTCATGTATACTTTGGCATAAAACAGGACAGTCGCCACCATCAACTGGTAAAAGATGTGAAGTATATTCATACAGATTACACAGAAGGAGCAACTAGCCCTCATTCTTATGGTAGAGGGTCTTTTGTGTTCTTAGATCACCTAGCTTTTTGTTCAGATCTGCTCCTTTAAAATGCTTACTGGCAAAACAGGGGGCTTGGACATGAAATTAATAGATCTGTTTGTTAGCTGTGTGAACTGGCGGGCCCTTTTGGAGTAGGGCATTCTCTTCCTGTGCACCGGGACTGGAAGATCATTTTATTAAGTAGCCATCAGGTCAGACTTGTTTCTAAGGTTGCTGTTGGACTGTCAGGTTTACCTTCATCATTGAATCTTCTCATAACTTTTATGACCACCATTTCTAGGCCCAGCCAATTATCAAGCAGTTTCCAATTTGGTTGATTTGGATTGCATCTTTGATTGTTGCAGATGATGTCATCCTATTAGCCTCATCAAGCAGAAAGGCCATAAGGTGAAGTTGTCTATTTGTTAGTCTGTGTTTCCACCCTCAGCTATTGTCACAAGCTGTGTGTAATGACCGAAAGAATAACCTTATGAATACAAGTGGCGTAAATGAACTTCCCTTGAAGGGTCTCTCCAGTCATACAGTGCTCCAAGTTGTGGTCAAAGTTGGAGCTCCTTCTGCATCAATAGAGTCCACTTGAGGTAGAAACAGCATGTGATCAGGATGTCTTCAGAGTAAGTGTTTTTTTTTTTTGTGCTTGCACAACCAGAAGTAGGCTTGGACAAGTATTCATTCATTTTCTATTCTGCTTAGTAAAAATAAGGGTCAGGGGAAGCTGGAGTGTAGGTCGCCAGTCCACCACCGGGCCAGCACAGAGGAAATAACCATTCACACTCATTTATTCCAAGAGAGAATTTAAAGTAACCAGTTAATCTAAAATGCATGTCTTTGGATGGTAGGAGGATGCCAGAGTAACCAGGAGAACATGCAAACTCCACGGAGAAAGGCTTCTGTTCAAATCTCTCCCTAGCCAAGGCTCGAACCAGCGACCATCTTGGGACCGCCGAACAACATAGACAAGTAATCAAAGAGAAACTTTGAAAAAAAAAAGTGGCTGATTGTATTTTAGGTCTTTAGTAAGAAGCGTTTCTTGTCAATCCAGTTGTGGAGGCGCCATTCCCTCTTCTGTACTGTCCTTGTAGAATTTTTCTGATACATGTAATGTTGACACTGATTTACTGATATGTGTGATTTTTTTTTTTCTTTCAAAGACCACTGTGTTCTGCATTAATAGCACAGAAGCCAAATCAGCAATCTGTGGATTTTTCAGACCACAAGTCAGTCAATAAAAAGCAAAGTGGATCTGGTGGATTTTACAGGTAAAATACTACATATCCATACTTAGGCTAAGTTTCTTTTACCCCTTCCCCTAGCCCTAGCCCTATCCCTCGGCCCCCCGGTGGAGGAGTAAACTGCATTTTACTCTGAAACACTAAATTTACTCATTGCCAGCTGCACCAAGCTATTAGGTAATAAAGGCTTTCACTTGATACCTGACACTATGGACAACAAAACATTTGTGTCAGAGATGGAAAGCTACAACATTTTGTACTTTTTTTGACACCACACATCCTAAATAACACAACACACCAAAATAGCAGTATAGGCATGAGGGACATGGTCCGACTGACTAATCAAACCAGCAAAGAAGTTAATACAAATTATTGTACAATTTGGGCTAAAGACTAAAATGTTGCTTTCCTGTACATTTTTTTTTCAGAAGAATTGCATTTTTTTCTGTTTGAAAGCAGACCTTCATCCTTAAATACTTCCTTTTATTTGTAAAAGATTGCCTTGATGTTACTGATTATAACTTTCTTATTGGTTAGATATAAGAAAAACTTTGCTAGTTTAATAGCATGTCACTTATGCATTCAATCATTCTATTAACTTTTTTGTGTCGTTCCCATCAGACTTCACCAATATGTTTCAGTCTCTGAACATCCTTAGAGACTCACTGGCCTCAAATGATGATGATGGCTGCATCAGTTAACAAGAGACGAGACGCCAAATGGAAGCTGAGATGCCAAGTGGCTTCAGAGCTGAAATGTTGTAAGCTTCTGTGACGTTAGCAAGTGTCTTAATTTTTCATGGCAGGTCAACAAACTGAAGCTGTTCAGTTTGAGGTAAGGATGTCTTTAAAATGCTGTAAATGTATCTGGGTTTTAGGTCTTTGAGAGACATGCAGCATTGGTACCCTGACAATGACATGGCATGCCAATGTAGCTTCTGCCTGAGGTGAAATGTTTACTCACATTTTAACAGAACTTCTTTGGTACAAAGTAAAACCTAAGTCTCACCATAGATGTTAATGAGAATAGACCTGCCACTTCAAAGTCTAACCAATCATGGACATGACCAGACAAAAGGTTGGACACATTTTTCCAATAAATCCAATGGGAAAGTGTTTCCAATCTTTTGACTGGTAGTGTATACCATACCAGTCATGTTGCTGCGCTGACGTAAGCAGCCCAAGCGACTAGGCAGGGCGCAAATGGACTTAGCTGCTGCAGACAAAAGTTTAATGTGCAGCTAAAGGTTAACATGAAGAAGTTAAATGTTAGATAAGCAAATAATTGCCAAGGACATTTGGTAATAACCATGTTACAATGCAACTTTTTACTATGAATTCAGCATCAAATTAAAAGGCCGACTTGATATGGCTTTGTGCGAAATATAACAGTGCAGAAAAAGGTTGAGAGTCAAGCAGACACAAATCTCTTTTCTGAGCTTCTCACATCCCAGACAAATGGGGTGTGAACCACCAAGTCTAGCATGAATGATTGAGCTGGTCTTAATCCTAGAAAAAAAAAAATCCTTGAAAAATGAGCAGTGCTCTTCGCTTCAAGATGTTGTGGGTGTGTCTGAATGACATCCTGATTAACAGATCTCAGATCTAGCGCATGAGTTGGCAGCCTGCATGTAAACAATGACAGAAAATAAACTTCTATATTGTGATCAGGATAATTATTGAAAACTATAGAAAGTTCAGGCAGCATTTACATCAACTTATTTAAAGAAAAAATAAAAGATTTTCTTACCAGGATAGTAAGTTTCCAGATACACTACCTATTTGCAAGTTGTTGAAGGAAGTGGAGGTTGTTGCACAAACAGACTTTACAATGCCAATGCAAGGCAAGGCAACTTTTCTTTTTTTTTTTTTTTTTTTTTTCAACAAATACACTAAACATGGTACTACTGATCTTTAGCACTTTGGCGTCCTTCAACAGAGGCTACTCTGTCCCTGTGGTTGGCTGGCTGTACCATCCCCTGTCCAGGATTGTCTGACTCTTCATCCTCTCCAGCTAGGCCTGACTTGTCAGCCCTATCTAAGGCTGACAGACAATCAGGAGAGCTGAGTGTTGATTGCTCACTTTGCCTAACTTTGTCTCGGTTGTCAGCCTGGAATGTGGTTTTGTGGTGTAGTACAGATTTGTACTTTGTATGTTTGTGTTGTGAGCCAGAAGGGGTGTTTTGTGAACTGTCACAGTTCTAGCTGTGTATCTTTATTTGAAGTAATTTTGACACTGAATTCTGAGTGATATTGTGACTTGTTAACAGGTGAAGCCTGTTAGGTTTTGGTCCTTCATTCCTGCCTGGTCTTCACGGGCAAATTTATGCCTGCAAATAAACACCTTTTATTTAAAAGAACTTATTTGTGGGATTAATGTTTACATACCTCTCCCCCTATTCTCTGGGTAGCTGGTGGTTTATAACACTTGTCTGCAGGCTTGTTTCTGGATTCATTTAAACTACAAAATTTGACTAAATAAACAGTTGACTTAACATCATTTTCAGTTTAGAAAACATTGAAACAATCATGTTTACCTCAAACAAGATGTCTGTACCTTTATTTTTAGGTTCTGATGCTTGTCTCCTACTCCTGTCCATCAGCTGCATTCCACTTTCCATCCTGTTGATGAAGAGCAAAAGATCCAAAATTATTTTTTTCCCCAATAAATTTAACCTAAATGCTCATCACCAACACACTAAAGCTAAAAAAAAACAACAGTAGTCCAACTCTGGTACTTGAGGCACTGTGCTCCAGGTTTTAAACATCTCTCTGCTGCAACACTTCAAAATAAAATTGATCAAACAGTTATTCACAATTATCACAAACTTCTTAATGACCCACTAATCTGAACTAGGTGGGTTGAAGCTGAACATTTTGAACCTGCAGGACTAGAGTTTGAGGAATGAAACTATGGCAACAAAATAAGGCTTCACCTTCAGCAACTTGACACAGTTGCAGAATTTATACTGTATAAATTATTTTAAGTATTTTTTCATGTAATGACTGAAACAGGTAAAAACATTTATCATTCTGAGCATCTTAAATCTGTCCGCCACTATGGAGATTATATGAATTATTGGTGAGATTATTATATTATTGGTGATCCTTATATGAAGGAGTCATTAAATCTTAGCGTGAACCTACTACACTTCCACTGACTGGCCAGTGGGAGGCAGTGTTTCAGACAACTCAGTCATGTCTGAGGACGTAGTCTTTTTAACTGATTTAAAAACAGTGTGTGTGAAAGTGTTAAACATGTCACGTTTGTCATTTTCGGTCACATCCTGAGCCATCGAAACCAGCAATTTACTGAAAGAGTTACCAGCTCTGCAGCACTGCATGGCGCACCAAATGCAGGCATAACATTCGCTCCCCGCTCCGTGTTCAACACACCTAGCTCTAATCGATGGGTGATTAACAAGCTCCTGCAGAAGTACTCCATTTCATTTAAATCAGGTGTGTTGCAGCAGAAAAAATGGCACCAGAGAACTATAGTTTGACACTGAATGTCACATTACCATTAAGCATGCATCGTCACTGTGTCACACAACAAACTACAAAACATTGAAGCTAGTGGCTTGAGTTGGCTTTTAAAAGCAGTAATGTCAAAGTTACTTCGGTTATTAACTTTTGCTAAATGAAGTTTGGTATTTTCCTCTTACTCTTGTATTATGAAGTCATGTTTAAAATAAATGTAAACTAGAAAAGCGGAGAGCGCATACCTCTGCCAAGGTCATTAAAAACTCCTGGTTCCAAACGGTGATCTGGATCACCACCAAAATTTAAATCAGGTCTTCCTTTTCACATTTCCAACAATTCCTGAAAATTTCATTAAAAATCTGTCTGTGACTTTTTGAGCCATCTTGAACACAAACAGACAAACAGATGAACTGCGCGTAAAACACAAGCTCCTTGATGGAGGTAATGACCAATCAGGTTTGTAAGATGTCAGAAATCTGCACGTGCATACAAATTACACATCTGCCCTTCACCGGCATTCACTTCAAGATTAATAAAACTTATTACGCACCATCATGATTTGGGATGAACAGGCAAAGTTGTTTATGTTGATGTTGTCGTTTTTTGCAACCAATTCCTGAGAGAACATTAGAGCATGAAACCATGGTATTGTGTCAGTCCTAACATTGAGTAAATCCAGACAATGTTCAGCTTTAAATATGCATTGTAACATGAATGTGATTAGAAAAAAACAAGATGTCAGCGGAATAAATATATGGGAGCACTGGGGGCAAAAGGGTGGACAGGAGTGTGAAGGTGAGGCCACGCGAAGCATAGAAGAATCACAGAGCAGAGCTGTTCATTTTCTGCCTGATATCTTCCTCAGTGACACCTTCTTCCTCAGGGTATTGTGACATCCAGAGGACATGTCTTAGCAACGCTTATCAGCCTCTGCAACACGCACACACCTGCACACACACAGTATGATCCCCACTCAGGACCCAGTTTAAGGAGCGTGTGCTAGGTGTGCGATGACAAAACTGTTGCAGTAGATTTAGTTGACGTCTTAACCTTTTAGTGCTGATCCATTATGGGTTTGACACAAAGTCACAGACTTCCTTCACTTCCAGTGGACAATGAAGTAGAATAGATTATGACTTAAATGCAAGCTTTGTACAATCTCTGCAGACTGTTCACTGCATCATTAGATAGCCTCTTTATCTTCAGACCTCCAGCGTGCCAGGCACAGTTCATGCTTCATTTAAAGAGGGGTTATTTTTGTCCTGCACATGATGCACATGATGCACAAAGCTCTTCAGTTACACATATGAGCACATGGCATATGACACAGTGTATCACACTATAGGGACTATGTGTTTAAGCACGGATAAACGTCAGAGCGGTTTTAGGTGACCTGCCATTTGAGCATGCGAGATGTGAAGGCAAGGCGATGAGAAAAGAGATGAGCTGTTTGTTATTAGACCCCAGAGTTTATGGTTGAGGAAGGGAGGGAAGTCAATGTTTATTCTCACTTTATCTCATGCTGTGTGTCAGTTTATGAGCCAAAAATGTCAGGTTTTCGTTCCTTTTTTTTTTTTTTTCTTTTTTAGCTACAGTTTGGAAATTCCTGAAAAACTGCAAAAATGTTAATGAATCACAATATTTTTAAGATGTAAACTAACCCATCAATTCAATTGAATTTTTTTCTGAAGCTGCCTCTCCCTTACCTCTATGAGTGCAAATATACACAAAAACAGCATATGGGCATTTTTTCCTGCTGCTGCTGCACTAGAGGTCTGGGGGTAATGATGAACACTGAGGCCGTAGCTTATGGAAACTTGCTAGAACGTAGCAGACTGATTAACCTTTGTCATCCTTTCAGTCATTGCACAGCTTCAAAACAGCGCCACCATGTTTCTATCAGTCAAACAATCAATGTTTTAGGGTAGATGCTGATTTAACTGGTTAACCTCAACAGTGCTTTTAGCAATGTGACTGACGAGCAAATTAAATGGTGTATACACGTTCCATCTTCTGGGGCACAACAATAGCACAATGATGTGGAACAACCTGCACAGGCATGTAATGCTGAGAGCTGCCTCACTGGATGCTGTGTTAGCAGGGAGACATAGATATAAAAACAAACATGTATCACTTACTCTTAATCTTTCATGGGGTATTTTACAAGAGCATTGAGTCAATGAGAGAGAGTGAGTCAACGCACAGCTCGGAATTCTTATAAGTCAAAAGTAGATTATTCCTGGTGGTCTTTGTTCGTAGTTTAATGTTTTTTGTCATGCAGTTTCTAAATAATCTAAGTAGCATATATGCATTAGGTAAGTTAGATAAATTAACTTCTTTATTACCACCAGTTTACCAACAATCTAGTAAACCTTATCACCAACAAGTGAAAAGGAAGAGGTTAAGAAAACACCCTACCACTACTACTACTACTACTACTAGATAGATAGGTAGATAGATAGATAGATAGATAGAAAAATAGATAGATAGACAGACAGACAGACAGACACACAGACAGATAGACAGAGAGAAAGATACTTTATTATTCTTCCAAGAGAAATTCAAATTTCCAGCAGCTTGACAAAATATGAAAGTAGGTTGAAAGGTATACACAGAAGATTCAAAGTGACAAGGCAAAAATATGACATGAGAATAAAAATACGACAGCAAAATAAAAAAAATAAGACAAGTCAGCAGACGGTACAATCTGTCGTAAAGTGTGTGTGTCTGCCTGTGTGTATTTGTGTGAAAGTGTGTTTGTGCTTAACATGTGACTGCTACCTCTACTAGTCCTACTACTACTAATAATAATTATAATGGTATTCCCTACTCTTGCGTTATTACTTGCAATCTAACTGCTGAGAAAATCTTTTCAGGATTGATCTACAAACACATAGCTGTTATAATAGATAAGTAACTCTGGATTTACCAAAGTATTTTAAAACAACCACTTTATTGTGATGATATCGAGAAAAGGTGCCTAAAGTTGGTCCTTGAAGGGGACTGTCCTGCACGTTTTCAACATTTTCCTGCTCCAACACACCTGACTGAAATTAAATGGATCTAACAGCCTTTGAAGTTCTGTATCAGCTGGACACTCCTGATATAAAGCATTCAGTATGCTCAGGATTTCTCATCTCATCACCCCAGCAGCACAGATACTCAGCTTCCTTCTTCATGCATCCTACCTCAAGTTCATACCACCCTGCGTTCGCTGGACTTTCAAAATGGAAAGCCAAACTAAATTTAACAGTGTTTTTTTTTTTTTTTTAACCACAAATTCTCATCAGCAGTCGTACAGTATACTTATGAAAGAAAACTCATTATATCCTTGTAGGATTTTGTTTTCTCTACATTTCGCCGTCATTAAGAGTTAAAAAATCCAAACAAACAATTGAAACTTTGTAGTTGTGACTGTAAATGAACAACATCCTTCATGCTTGACTCCTTCTTGTGTTAATCTTTTTGTGTTGCAATCAAGTTTCTCAGTAGCAAAGCTTGCTTTTTAGGGGAAGGACTGCAGCAATGTCCAACATAGAAATTATAAACAAACACTGTATTCATATCACAATTCACTCAAACAATTGAACTGAATTAAACTAATGTATCAAACATAATCACTCAACTCTTTAAGTCTCGATTACCCAATGCCATTGGGCTCTTATTTTTGGAATCATAAAGACAAATTTGAATAAAATGTTATTCATTTGAATACACATATATTCTCAGTGTTATAAGGGACAAACAATTCAAAACAGTTTTTCCTTTTTAAATAGTGTGTACTTGCAGGAAATAACAAGAAGCTTTATTGGTCTAATTTAATGAATCACACAGCCCAGCCAAAATTACTTCACCAAGTTCAAAATGAAGACGTTGCATTGATTGATTGATCTCCTATCACGCTATCTGTAATATTCCTTGTACAACATTTTCTTTTCCTAATATATTCATGTCTTGGGATGTTTCTAACTTTGTGAGAACTTCAAACAGAGACACCCATCTCTTTGGTTCTCTTTTTAATCACAACTGGGATATATATATACCAATAAAACACATGGCGTAGCTTTCTAACAATAATTATTTTCTGATTAATTCAAGTCGTCTTCAGCCAGATTCTCTTTACATGTGAACATACACCGCTGCATTGCAATCTTCATTGCAAGCTTCTCTGCTGCGTGTGTGTGTGGTCGTGCAACAGCTGGAGGGAGCAGATGTAGCATGGTATCCCAGGGGAAGCAGAAGGCCACGCACCATCTTGATTCTCCCAGTACTTACACACCGACTGCCTTGAGGTGAACACTAGACAGGCCATGTGCTGGAGGGCGCCAGGACAGAAAAACCTGTTCATTAAGTGGCAGTAATTAACGTATTGATGCGTAATGTCACTCTGCTTTGGCTCACAGAGAATGCCCTCTTTGTCTTGTCACTTTTTATTTGTTTATTCATTTACATTGATATAATTGTCCATTTTTATATTTATTTTTACTTTATATATAGGAAATGTTTTTGTTTTTCTGTTTTCTGTTTTATACTTAATTCACAGTGCCTTGGCTATTTTATTGTGTTTGATGCATGTTTATATCTTAATTTGTTCTCTTGCAGTAAAGAAAATTAAGAAAGAAAACATCCTTTATTTTTTCCAGCTCTAGATCATGATATCCAGAATTTGTCAGGATCCCAATTTAACTTTGACATACTGTAAAACCTGCTGGGAATTTCTTCTGTATTTTTTGGCCAAGCACTGTGACAATTTCTAGTGGAGTTAGAGTACACTTTAGCAGAAGTAGTTATATAGAAATTAGTGCACGATCAGCACAGGAGTCTGGAAAAGAAATAGAAAAATACGATGTAGAACTAAATTAAACACAGTTAAATATTAAATTTGTACAATTATCTTTACATAATCATTGCTGAAAATGAATTAATAGGAACATATACATTAATAGGAGTGAATAAAATGAACAAATAAAAGTTTTTCAAATTAAATTAATTAAAGAATTACAGTCAATAAAGGCCAGAACAACAGAGAACAACACCATGGGGTAAAATGTTTCTCCGCACTCAGACTTTCATGGAAAAGAAAACGGAAATCAGACACAACCTTGACATGAACTTAAAGTGGGAGGGCTGTGTGTCCACTGTGGAGACTGCTGCTGTGATCATATTTCCTGGGGACGGGGTTACTCAGAACTCTTGCTGCTCACCGTCACAGTTCAAAACTCTCAACTTGGATTGGCATGAGCGATCTCTCAGCAGCATACAGCTCTATGTATATGTCTTCCTGCGCATTCAAGTGTAGTTTTGTGACCTGCCTACACATCTGTGCAGATTGTTGAGGGGCATGTTCACGGGGAGCCAGGGGAGCATTTTCAGCAGAGAATTGATTTCTTTCATCCATTCAAGTTGTACCTCATGGGAGGACAAGAACTGTCCACAGCCACTGGGAGCATACGTTGGGTTCAATCCATTACATGCACAAAATTATATGATCTCTTTACATTCATCTGAAAATTGCATAGTTTCACAGTATAAGTCCTGTATGCATAAGTCCGAACACTGCAGCCGGGAATCTCAGCAGGTAACTCCTGCAGCCCTGCTGGTTAGTGAATATATATATACACTGACATATTGATGCACTCTGCATGCTCATTCCATGAATTTTCATTTTACTGGGTGACTGGCGCACAATCCAAGCCTGTAATGTGAGATCGGCGGCTCATTTCACACCAATTTTCTCCAGGGGTGTGTATTTCAACTCATGATGAACAAGTTTGCCCCTCACAAACTGTCTTGTCCATCCCCAACAAAAGACCTGGCATCAATGAGGTGTAATGCAACCTGACATTTTGTGCTCCTGACTGGTAGCTCATTGTAAGTCACATCACTACTTACAGTAGAGTAGCCTGCCGGCGCGCAGCACTCAATTATGATTCCTCAGACACTTTATGGGATGCTGTTTGGTAGGAACGTATGGGGTGTTTATGTTCAAGGGCAAGTAACTAAATGACACCAAGTCCAATCCCACCCTCTACCCCTCCCACTCACATCCTCCACCACCCCTCTTCCCTCCACTTCAAATCATCTCTGATCAATTATCCACTCTCAAGCCAGTAAACAGTCTCACTTATTTCTCTGGGCAACTTTCAAATACAGTAAATCCTCTGGAGGATAATCTCAGTTCACATTGATTTAAGATGATCCTTTGTATCTCACTGCCTTGAAAAACATTTCTGCCTTTCTGTGTGAAACACTGACTAAATTTCAGGATGAAAGTGACTGTGATGGACACACATTATTGCCTCTTTAAGAAGTGATGCCAGCATGAAGCTTTTCAAAAAGCTACACTTAAACTGTGGTGAATATTGTTGGTATGCATACAAATCTGTCATAATGCGAAAAATATGCTGGTATTTTAAACAATATCTGATTTGCATGACTGCATTGAAACTCCCTTCTTGCATCATTGGAGTACTAAGCTTGGGTTTGTGCAGTGTTTTCCCTGAGTTGACCTGCCGGGTTGAAATGACAAATTCATCTTCAGCTGCTTTTACATCCATCCATTCATTTTCCATACTTGCGTTATTCTGTTGAGGGTCACAGGTTGGCTGGAGCGCATCCCATCTATCATTAGGGAAGAATCAGACTACACCCTGGAGACACTGTCAGTCCATGACAGAACTAAATGAAACACCAATTTACCTAAAATGCGCGATAGTGGACAATGAGAGGAGAGCCAACCTGTGCGGGCAAAGGGAACACATGTGGAATGTAAACACTAGAACACCCCCACCTGCAGGTGGTTTTAATCAGTCACAGACAAAGACAGGAAATGCTATAGATGATGCATGTTGTATATGTATGTACATTTTGTCATCTGCACCAGTCTGTGAAGGTCACCCTGTCCTACATTTAGTTTCATCACTGTAACTAATTAATGTATCCAAACCAATCCCCAGTTGTTGGACTATCTAAAAGTCCAACAACTGGATTGCTTTAAATTTAAAGCAATCCATGAGCGTGATTTAAAAATATCTCCTGTCATGTTTCATGCTGAAAGATAAGATGCCTTCTGATGCAACTATCATACATGTATAGAGTAAGGTGTAGTAGTTTAAATGAGCATTCACTGGTTTTAATAGAATTGATTTACCGCTCATGCCTGAACTATTACTTTGACCTCTTGGTGAACTGAGACGTTACCTTGAAATCAAGGAAAATTGCTCAACTATTACTTCCCATGTGGCGCAAGTGCAGAAATCCTGAAAGTTTGTTACAGTATGATGTCTCTGGAGACAAGAACAATCTGATAATGATGAAGGATGCTGGAATATTTTCTGGCTTAACTGTTCATTCCACCAAGCACAAATAATTGTGAGAGTTTTACGAGTGAGGCTCCACAACGAAAGACCAAGAGGAAGATCGTTTGTCAGGTTAAACTAAATAGAGCCGAAGTCCATTTTTATAACTTCAATTACACAATGTCAATATCATCTGTACATTTTTCATGCACATTGACATAAAAGCATATTTACCCGTTGAAGCCATAGAGGGACACTGTGTGAGATCCCTGTTGGGAGGGAGTAAGAGGGAAATTAAAATTGGATGAACACAAAAGGATAGGTTAGATATGTGTCAATAAATCTTCCTCACTGCAGTTAAAATCAATAAATTTCAACAGCCATTACACCACATAAGTCTTGATGTATAGAGAAGCAAGGACAGAACACTTCCATAAATGTTGGGGGTGAAAAAGATTTAGCACTTGGGAGATTTTCACCTTTGCGAGGTTAGTATTTTTAATCATATCGCTTAAACCTGACCTTAACTTCCAAGTACAGATAAGTACCAGGATGTTTTTGCAAGCTGCATTATTTTTTCTCTGCATTTATGTGTTCATTTTGAGTATTGAGAGTTGTTTTTTTTTTTGTCTTATTTATGCAATGTTGCCAAATATTACCGTGACTGACCCAAAGTCAAATGGGAAAAGCAAACATCAGATATGCAGAGTTTTTAATAACAAGAACCTGTCAGTGTTAAATCATGCTGGTTGGAGCTGGAAAGGTGGTGTTGCCTTTAAACAAAGGTTCTCAGCAATACTTTCCTCCTCAACTGGCAACCCACCACTTCTCACACAGTGAAAATACGAAGCAGTCTATAATTCACCAGGCAGATAAATGATCACATATCTACCTGCTGCGGGATAAGCAGGGATTGAGAGTGCTGTGAACATGACCTTGGACTCACAGTCAGATCATCCCACATGACAGTGACCTCTTGATGCTGTATAGGAGAGTGATTCTTATTTTAGTTCAATTTTTTATCATGATTTAATTTAATTATAGTGTCCCGAAGGGGATAAATGAAGTATTTTTCATTAAACTTAAGACAGGAAGTGGGTGAGAGAGAGCTGGGAGGACATCCAGCATAGGACACCAGGTCAGGATTTGAACTTTGGGCCAGCTGCAACCAGCCTCCATATACGGCTCAGCCACATGCTGACGACCATGACATTATTCTATTCTATAGTCATTTAGCAAACACTTTTATCCAAAGTGACTTACATACCCCGATAGGCACATTGGGGGGGCAACTCGGGGTTCAGTGTCTTGCCCAAGGACACTTTGGCACATAGTCAGGGGAAGCGGAGAATCAGTCTCCCAACTTTCCAAGTGAAAGACGGCTGCTCTTCCTCCTGAGCTACTGCCACACTATTATTTTTATTTCTTTTTGGGGTAATAACTGGTTCTTTACCTTTCCTATTTTTTGTTAAAGTAAGAACAACAAAAATAAATGCATTTTTTCAAACTTATGAGAAAAGTCATTAGTGTCACTATTTTGTATTTCACAAACAGCAATGAAATCTCACACACTTTTTAATCCAAATTGTTTTAAGAACTTAAAAAGATCATTTCCCATAATTTAAATAACTATTTATAAAACTATTTTAAAAAATTAAAAAGAAACAATTCTGGGTTTTCGCCACAGAGTTAAGTCAGTTTGACACAACAGAACAGAATCATGTTAAAGCACAAACATAGTTCCTGATATTGCACAGCTTTATTTATTTTCCTTTTCATGAGCCTTGTAGCTGATTAAGACAGGACCCACAGGTCTTGTGGATATTGATGCATGCTATTAAGAGATTAAAATTCAGTCCAGTCAACGTCTGAAACATCATGTTTCTGTCTGTTCTCTGTGCACAATACACAATACCTCACAATACTTTTTTTTTTAACATTATTATATTTAGATTTAATAATGAAAAATACACTAAGAGGCTTTAATAATATTAAAACATCACCATCAAAATGATTTAAGTTTACCTACAAACAATAGTTACATTCTGCCAGGATTAAGGTCTGCAGATTAGTCTCAGCTTCACTAACCGACTCTACAGAAAGTTTTAAAACAGGATTGTCATCAATCCAGCAGTCTATTCCACTGCTTATGAATCCTGTTTGTCAAAAGAAATATGGTTACATGTTAATCAGTACTTATCTGCCGTCATTGGTGAACTGTTTGTTCACTGGTTTGTTTTTTTATCTAGTAGACAAAGCACGGAGGGCTAGCCATTTTGTCTCATGGTAGTTTTGCACCAGAACAAATGATAGTGAATCACTGTTGCATATAGGAGTCAAAAGAATTAGTGCTGCTACTAAAGATATCACACATAACTGACCTTATTCCCTCATCTCATTTCCCACTTTGCACATCACTGGTTCCCCTCTTTGTGTCTTAGTTACTCCTTCCAAAGATATGAGCGGAACACAGGAGGATAAAAGTAGGATTAGTCAAAAAAGGCTCTTTTCAGGATGGCTAATTAGGCTCTAATGTTGCATGACCTTTATCCTCTGGTTTCAGAAAATATTGCCCAGAAAATTCAGCTTTTTAGAAAATTAACACATAATCATTAAAATATTTTGTATATATGTTCTGCTAGTTGCAGTGATATATCAGAATTATTTCAGTGTAAAATTACAACCAGGGGGCAGAAGAAAAGGGTTGGACTGTATAGAAAATACTTCTGAGTAAAGTTTCCTTCCTAAAACCTGATATCTATGTATGATGCAGATTTCATTGGAGGGTTTTCGTATTTGTCATTTGTTGTGGAGACCCTCCTCCGTGGCATACCTTTGCTTCTTTTTTATCAATAAAAGCAACCAGTGACAAATATGGTGAAACTTTAGGGACAAAACTTAAACCAAGGAGTTTTTCTCTACTGTGTGCATTGTGGCTGAGAGAGATGTAACAGGAGCAGGACCCTTTCTTGCTTTTGCAATGGAAGTATGTGCATGAGAGCTGCTTGCTGTAGTAAGAGCCAGCTCTTGTTAACTAAAAGGGACACTGTGCTACCGCATGCTGTGCTTGAAATAATCACAAGCTATGTCCTTACATAGCCAACCAGATTTGCATCAGAAGTGTGTGTTGAGTGGTGCTGGGGTGCAAATTTGTTTCAATTCTTCTGTTTATAATTGCTGTAAGTCTATCTTACTGAGCACAAAATATTATAAACACATGCAGAATTATGCAAAAGTTTACTTTTCTTTTTCTTCTTCTTCACAATCTTTTTATTTTCCTGCAAGTATCAGCTGCAGCGAAGTCCGGTTGTTTCACTGTGTGATTCTTGTCAGTTGTGGAACGTGAAATAAAAGCATTAACTGGTTGTAAAGAGGTGACATAAACAATTATCTTTCATCCTACAGATGATATTGATAATGATGGTCTTCAGAAAAGTAGACATCACCACCTTCTAACGGAGGTAATAATACACCAAAGATAACGCACATATAAATACAGAAATCAGTTTTGGTCAGTTAACAACAAAAAATCTTACACAATGTCCCAATGTTAATCCAATGTAACACGTTACAGTCATACTATTAACATCTGTTTAATCTTAGCTTGTTGTTGTTACTTTACTTGTGTAAGAACTGTGTCAAATTTGATTTGCTTGCTTCTGTCAGTAAAGAAACTGATATGAAGCTTTATAATCAAGTCATGATCACTTCTCCCTCAGCTCTGTGTAGGCTGGAAGTCAGAGGAGATGAAGCTGTATTATACTGACAAAATTTAAATATATCTGATGTACTTTAGACAATATTTTAGTGTTCTATCATATCTAGTAGGAAATACACATTACAATAGCGATGTGTTCATACATTTTGTATCTGCTGCATTTAAAATCCCTTCAGAAAGAGCAAAGCGTATTTCACATGACATGGAGCATAGTAAAAAATATCCAGTCTTATTTTATTAGCTCTTCCGACACCCCTCAGTACTGGTCTCACATCCGCTCAGTGCAGAGGAAGCTAAAGAATGTATTAAAGACAGGTTGCTTAATGTTATGCAACATTAATGAAATGAAATGAAAATGAGTCATGTTAGTGTTAAATATAACTTTCCAAGTAGTGTGGTATCGACTGTTGTTGGTTTGATTTGATCCCCAGCCCTGAATATGTCCATGGAAACCACCTGGAGGATGAGTGGAAAGTATAATGATATAATAACCCAAGGATACCCCTCTACAGGAAATTAAAAAGAAAAAGACATCACCTGTAATGACTGCAGTAATTATGCATGGAGCACATGGAGAATAAAGGCAGCAGAGTAAATAACAGTAGTCAGTGCACCTGATTCCCCAGAAGTATATAGCTAAGTGGGTAGCTCAGGGTCAGCTCAAGTCATCCCTATAAGCTCAAACTAAATAAGGTGAAACAAATAATAAAAACTCCCCATCAGTGCCAACTAACAAGTTTTCCAAATCTATGGTCATTGTTATCATTAGCACTGCTAGAAGACTTCCCCTGGTTGGTCCTCATTACTGAAGTTAACTTTGATAATATTAAGCAATGATTATTAATCGCTGTTTTCCTCCTCTAGAGGCTTTCTTGTTTACAGCTTTGCAGGAATGAGCAAACTTCATTGATATTCACAGTACGCTTTGTCCACTTTGATGAGGCTGTCTTATCTGAGTCTCAAGACAGTCACAAGCTCTCTCACATGCATTTTCCGTAGGTCATGTACAGAAGTCACGAATTTCAACCCCCTCCCTTTTTTCCAAAATATCCTCCAAAGTGAAAATCGGACATTGTTTGCAGACATTCATATAAAATGTGTTGTTTTCCAACAGGGAGTGTGTCCAGTATCTGATATAACATGAAGGTGAATGAAAAACAGACAAGGGGCCATGGCCTTACTTCAGCCTAAAAGCAGGATGATGGTGTTGGTGATTTATTACTAATGTCCAGTTCAGTGTACGTCACATGACATTATAAGAATATACGCACTGTGGAGGCAAAGTCCTAATATATTGCTCTTGAAACTAACAGCTTCATTTCAATAAGCAGGGAATGTAACCATGAAGATATGTGACACTATGGCCTTCAGACAAGGGACAAATCTCTCTCACACTGTTTCACTCTCTCTCTCACTCATTGTGTTTATCTTTATTCCTCATTCTGCCACTCTTCATATTCGTCTCTTCAACACCTCGGCCTCCCACTGACTCGCATGGCCCTTTCCTGATGCACACCGTAGCACTTTGTCATCACATTAGGTAAGAGTGATTTGTTGATGATGCAAATTCCAAGGTTACTTTACCTCAGTGAATGCTCGTCAGAGGACATTTGGATATGTGCAGTGAAGGCAGTGTTCTGGAATAAAGCTTGGGATGCTCACATCTCTTAATTTATTTACATTTGAGTGGGGCTGCACATTTACAGTGATCACATGCTGCTTTCTACTGTGGAAGTGAAGGTCTCCAGTATTGTGAAAACAGTTTAACATACCTTGTAAATGTGTTCGGTTGATTACAAGGCAGTGCTTAACCACAAAGAGCTCCTTAAATGCTATTGCTCTTGATATGAGCAAGCTTTGCAGTGTACAGTCAATGATACACTGACCTTGGGAATGCCCCTGCATGCCAATCATGGATATGGATCAATGTCTTACATGCCATGCTTTGCCCTTACAGAGGAACACAGTAACGCAATTACACAACAGACTGGAGTTAGGCTGGAGCTGAATTTAAAAATACAAAGCTGGTTAAGTATTTTGTCTGTATATATTGATAACTGTGTATGCAGAAATATCAAATCCCCATTTAAGCTACTTCTTGCTGCTGACACAGGCTTTTCAACAATTTTGTTTCCTTCAGAAGAGATGGATTCATTGTGAGATATTTACAGTGCATGAGGACGCACTCTCTACTTTTTGCTTATGAAATGAGGATCAATGCATTGTTGTTCATGTTTCAGCTGACAGTGCAAGTTAAGTCCATCCATCCGTTTTCTCAACCGCCTAGTTGAGAAATTAAGGGTCCAATTAAGGGTCACGGGAAGGCTGATTATTTTAAGATTTATCTTCATAAACTTGTGCCTTTTATTTTTAGAAAATCAACATTCATTTATGCATTTTCTAAACCGCTTAATCCAATTCAGGGTCGCGGGGAAGCTGGAGCCTATCCCAGCTGGCTTTGGGCGAAAGGCAGGGTACACCCTGGACAGCTCGTCAGTCCATCGCAGAGAAAATCAACATGTGACAAAAAATTGGTAGAAAAAGTACTGATGGTTTGCCTTGAGCCTACATACTGAAAGAGGTAGTAGAAGAAAACACTAAGTCAGGTTTACTTCCACAAGTGTTTGATCAGATATGGTGAAGGTAATTTCCTCTAGCAAATGACAGAACAGCTTGTTATGACCCAGCTCATTAGGGACAGAAGACACAGCATAAAATAAAGAGGCCCAGATGAAAATGTGGAGGAAAATAAGGAATTTACTGTCTCAGGTTGCAGGTGGACATAAAAAAATAGAAAAGAACAGAAGGGATGAGCAGGTGGTGCTGTTCATTTGAATGAAACCAATAATAACAGAATGAACTAAATAAATGTAAAATAACAACCAGTCCAACATTTAATAGAAAGAAACAAAACCTAACTTAGTGCACTGACTACAATACAAAGCGCAAGCAGAAGCCTCAAATAATAATGTGATAAACAGAAAACTACTGAGGAGGAAGAAAAGCCCTAACTGGCCCAATTACCACACACAATTCACAAATACAACGATCCTGTAGAACACAAAGAAATGAGCCCAAACAGGTCAGACATGATAAACTAGAACATCCAACACAACTGCTAGAGTCTAACTCTTACAGAGTCTGGTGCTCCTTACAGTTGCTGACAACTGCAATAAACCAGGGAGCAAGTGAAGCGGGTGTGGTGAAGATGAGCCAATCCGGGACAAGCGATAAAACAAGGTCATTTGCATATGTTACACCATTCAGGGCGACAGCTCTGCATGAAGATAAACTTCTTTTATTCTCACCAACAAAGATGGACAGAGTGTTCAAACTGGGTGCATGCTTCGCCTACCATTTCTGACTACACACTTCTTTTCTTAATTTTACAGTTCATAGCCATAAACTGCTCGCTCCGCCCCCTAAGGGTAGCAATGGAGAACTGCATAACTAAAAGTGGTTTCAATGTATACAGAATGTAAATATAGAAGTAGATTACTGAGAGCTGCAAACAGAAACATTCCTTAAAAGGTGCTACACATACAGGATGAGAGGAGTAATAGCTGTAACACTGGGACATCGAAGGGTTAAAATTCTGTTTGTGGGTAGATGTCTCCAAGAAGTTTTTGGCATGATGTTTAATTCAATCAAACGTAACAAGACATCAAGACTCTTGTGCAAGAAAACTGGCTCAAGGCATAATAGCACTACCGCCATGTTTCCAAACAGGGTAACGTCCTCATACTGAGATGCAGGGTTTTCCTTCAGCCATAACACTCATTAAAAAGCCTTATTTTGGTCTTGTGTATCTGTTTGTTCTTTCACCACCATCTGCTTTGTCCATGTTATTTTTAGCTAACTGCAGATGGGCAGCAGCAGTCTTTTTATAGGCCAGTGGCTTTTCCCTTGCTGTCCAAACTTGCACACTGTTTACTACTAATTGACATCTTCTTGACAGAAAACATCTAACCCTGATCACCTTAACACTGTCAGCCAGTCTAGTTTTACCTTTAGGGCTTAGGTAACGCTTTGGTGCATATTTCTGCAGATAAACAGGAAAGTCTAAAGAGAGGCTCTGTGCTGTGCAGCCACCAGCCGTATATTAAATTGTCTTTAAATTGAGAACTATTTAATGATGTTGGGATTTCTTTTCTTTCCAATACCTCCTTTTGGTTATTTTGGTTTTATAACTGATCATTTGGACACCGAAGTTGAGAAAAAATAACTATAATGTAGCAGGACATTATTTCTTAGTAAAAACGTTGCAATACATACCTGCATGATTATTTACTAAAAGTAATGTAAAATCTGTGCTTTGGGAAAAGACGAGGCCTGCAGAAGATGGTGCTGCTTTATGCAAACGCATGCAGTTAACAGATCAGTCTTTATGTCGCTATTTATTTGTTTTTAAGACACTCCTTATTAAACCCTGTTTTACATGACAGAGTAGGTTTCAGTGCATACTGCTGTTGTGATTCAAGCCGCCTCAAGGGGACATTAAAGTTTGTCCAGTTCAATATAAATCTATCCAGCCGACTCCAATGCAGTCAGCAACGCATCTTTTTCTTTACCATGCTTTATAAGGGTTTCAAATCATGGAGGAATATTATATCAGATGAAGGTTAAGTTAAGTTAAGCAAATGGTACTCTCCACTTTTGCAATGCTTCATTTGAGGCCATGTAAAGAAGAGCTCAAAGCTGCTTTGCTGTGCAGCGACTAATAGTTTATTCATAGGCAAAAGGATTATGTCAGTAACTTCTGTTATAGTGACAAAAAACAACTGGAAAAATATTATGTAATTTCTTCCACAGATGAGCATGTTTTTCACTGTTAAGAAGATGACCTAATAAGGTAGCAGCCATACGCTGATGCGGGCCTGGAAGCTGTTTGGCCTCCTCAGTGAATGAAGCATTGACACCAGTCTACTTTTGTCCTTTTGACTGTGTAAAACACTTAATTCACATTAAAGGAGAGCGCTGTTAGGGCAACTTTGAAAGCAAAACATTGAACAGAACACCTCCCTTTCCTTCCACAAGGAAAAAAACGTGCAAAACAAACAAAAAATAATGTGAGCCTTGTAGATAAACTTCCCACGAGAGATAAATGTATCTTTTAATTTCTGATGCTTAATCAATCATGCAGACCTTGTTCTTGGTTTGGTGAGTGGTATAGCAAATTCCCTTTATATTATTCAGCCATTAAGAATGAATTACCTTACACTTTAATGCTTTTGCCTGATGCTCCACAGCTGAGGGGCAATAAATAAACAACACATTTCACTGTATCATAAAAGACTGTGAAGCTTGAAAAGCAACTTGCACGATGCACTTTCTGGCAATAACAATTTAACCCTTTTGTTCATGCAAAGTGTTTTCAATGTGCTTTCACTTCCTGGAGAATAAATACGCATATGATATTGTTTCAATATCTACATGCATACATTGTAACCTAGCTGGCCTCTGTGCTAAACAGGGAAAGGAAATGAAACAACTATATCTTTATAGAATAGATATATTCTATGAAGATTCTATTATATAAATTTAAAAATACTTTTATAAAATAGATATTCGAAAAGTAAGGTAATAATACATAATCTCAAAAACATCGATCCAGACTTCTGGAGATGTTTTATATATATATATATATATATATATATATATATATATATATATATATATATATATATATATATATATATATATATATATATATATATATATATATATATATATATATATATATATATATCTCCATCTCCAAATTCGACAAATTAAGAGTAAATAAGATTAAGCAATGCCATTTCCCCCCACAGGCGTGTATTAACGGTGACTGTGTTCAGTCACCGTTAATACTCAGTAAATCCTGATGACAGGTATGTCATGGCTGTTGAGGATTAAGCAGACAAACAGTCAAGACCAGCAGAAGAAGAGAGACCCTGACCAATAGTCACAGTATCAGTGTGTATCCATTAATCCAAGCTAACACAGAAAAGGTCTGTCAAAGTACCAAGTGGATAAAAATCTGCCCCAAAAATTCAGAGAAGGTCCATGAAAACAGTCCCAAATTCCCAATTTAGGATAAAACGCTGTGTACTGCTATCTTACACACATCCTATGTTTTAATGCAAATCTCTAACTTTGTGCTATTCTGACACAAATCATGAATGGAGTAGATCCATTCTGCATGAGAATTTTTCTATCAGATCCAGGAGTTACAGTTCCTGCTACCTCTCCACCTCCTTTGTGTTGTTTAACTTGCTTTCTGTTTGTGCTGCTCTAATGGATTACCTTGCCTGTTGACGCTCGAGTCAACCATGCTGTACCTAAACAACTCCTACAGAAGCAGCTGAGTCGCTGTTATGTGGTAAGCCGTATTGTATAACAGCGAATCCCCAGTGATCTTGCATGAAAAACAAACATGCATCCCCAGAGAACAAAAATTCCAGAAGCTTGTGGTGAGTACACATACGTTTTGAGGCTCAAGCATGTACTTTTATTACTTTCAATACTATGGTGCAACTAATGAGCTTCCATTTGGATGAATGTCCGATGAAAAGCCAGAGTGAGAAACTAAAATAATCTTCTTAGTCCTATCATCTAATTGCCACCAAAATGTTACCTATTACTCTGTACAGCGCATTATTAATTACTCTCATTGGTGTAATTGACTCGGTCTCTTCCTGCTGAGTGGTCAGTTCATTTTGCAAACAGATGCTTCATGTTTTCTTTCTCTCATTTACTCATGAAACTCATCCTCACAGCTGCACACAAAACACACTGCAAAATGTACTGGATAAGAAAGAAATTCACTTTTACACATCAAAATTGTGTCTTGCACACAGCAAATGTATCATTTCTGTAGCCAGGACAATCGCAGAGTCTTACAGTTTGTGTTTTAGCTGTCTTTTACTCCTTAGCTAAATGACAAGTCAGGTTGGTTCAGCATCTGCAGGCCTGCACCATTACAACAGCAACGGCCACATGGGAGAGAAAATATCTAGTTCTACATTAAGTAAAATCTTCGTGTCAGGTGGGGAAGCAGACAACAATGAGACATAATGCCAGTAGACTAATTTATTCCTTTTAATGGGTAATTAAAAATATCCATAAAACCCTTCAAATTTTCATGCTGGAGAAATGGTAACATGCCACTGTTAGGTTCCCAGTCTGGTCATGGCGCCTCCTTTCATCTGCAGAGTCGTGAAGATTAGCTTCAACTTTACTTTGGCCGACTATAACACGCTCCAGTTCTTTCCTACGTCCATGGTTTGATGTTTTCAGTCACAGTCTGTACACAGTTTTCCAAAAGTATCATAGTAGATGAAGTGCAGAACTCGCTGCTCTCAGCATAGCTCGGCCTCAGTTGGAGAATTAGAAAGACTCATTTAATAATTAGCATATAATAAGTTATTAATAAGACTTGAAGTCCATGTAATTTTCAATTAGATGTAGAGTTTGAATGATTTTCAAGTAAGTGCTTTTGGTTTTTAGTGATAAATGTTATTTAACTGTTCCATTACGGCTGGAAAATGTTGATAACTCATCTGTTTTCCATTGTTTCAAAGTGAGGATATTGAAATACTGCAACATGTGAGAAAAAGAAGTATGGCCAACAAAAAAGACAACAACTGAAAGCATTGAGGCAATTTGCTTTACTTGAATTTGACTGAATATTTGATCCGACACACACCCCTTCATTGCATTCTTTTTTACCACTTGTTTTGGTAAAGTGTGTAACCAGGGAGCGATTACATTGTAGAGGTATAACATTTTGTCTTTTTTTTATTTTATAGACCTAGGCTCATTTATTCCATCTGGTTTCAGTTTTTTGTGCTAAATTCCCAGTTACTGGCCGCAGCTTTTCACTGTAAACATGTATTTTAAACTCAATGGTTTCCAGCAAATGTCCCACAACATCAAGTTATTCCTTGCTGACCTAAAACGAGTGAGGGTAGAGTTACAAGAAGACAATAGTCACACTTTAGCAACTCCACCACAAATGCAGTGTCTGCTGTGGTTTAGCTGATGCCTTTTCAATAAAATAAGCAGATGATTCAATGATTCCGTATCCGAAAACAAAGCCTTTGTGAGGAGGGAGGAAAACAAAACCAGATGGCAAAGACAATGAGGAAACTGCATCTGGTGGCAAATGAATCTGTGAAGAAGAAAACAACAACTGACCACCTGGAGGACATGCTTAAATTTTCATGTTAATGTAGAATTAGATTTTTCAGGATGTGAAGTCCATTCATCCGGCTGAATGTCGGATGTAAAATCCATTAAACATACATGTTGAAATATGTACAAAATCAGGGACTATCCATTTGTCTTTGTAATTCCTGACTGGCACAAACGAAGTTGATGACCGCATTCTCTCGTTTATCCAACTAAATTACTCTCATTTGGAATCTGGCAGAGGATCAAACTTGATTCGCTCACTGAGTCCATGTTAATTGTTTCATCTCATCTCTCAGTAAAGAACAAAAAAAAGAAAAATGGGAAAAAAAAGAAAAACTACAGGTTGTAAAATAGTATAAGCGATGATTTACACTCCAGCAAGATAGAACATTTGGCTCCAGTGAAAGATAGATCAGAGATTAGGAAAAGTGAAATTGACAAATTACAAGAGAGATCAAAATGTGGCGACTGGTGTGCTCCTGTGTCTGCTTTCAACCACTGGAGTATGAAAAATATGACTGCGAAGACGAGGAGGCTGATATAAAAAAAATGCATGATCATGTCCTTCAGGAGAGCAAAATAATCCTACAGTTTAAAAAAAAACTGTGAAAGCAGTTAAACTCTACCCCATCAGGTCTATCATCACTGGGTTATTCAGCTGAACTGGGAAATTAACTTCAGATAATGCAGCAATTTTATCCAGTTATCTGCTCCCATTAATCTTTTATGAACTAATGCAGTGGATTGAGACGCCCCCTACTGACTGTGGATTATTACTGCAAGAATCTTTCCGCAAACAAACTGGATTTTTGGGGTTTGACACTTTGTCACTAACTCAAGCCATTGCACAGTTCCCACACTCCACACTTTACTGTTTAATCAAAATAAAGCCCACACATTTGGCTGCATACAATGCATTCAGAGGTTGCTCTCAAGTCTTTTCAGCCCAGTTATGTGTGTGACATAATGCAATTTTCTCCCATGGAAGCTGACAGTCCATAAATAGCAAATACACTCCATAAAAATTTCAATCATCCCTTCACAGTCCTTCCACATTACACACACACGCACACACACACACATTCTGCCCCGAGTTATATCAGAACCCACTGCCAACATTAATTATATTGCTGACTGAGACAATGTGATATGATTTCTTCCTCCAGTTTAACAATGGTGCCTTCTCATCAGTATGCCTAATGAGATCCCATGAGAGGTCTTGAGGGTATGACAGCCTGGTGTTCCACAGGGTCGAGCTCCAGAGCTCTGACTGTAGGTTAAAGGATATTTTCTCCAGCAGGACTAGACATTAACCTTCTTTATGTATTCTAATTACTCCGCGGACTTGTCTGGCTTCCTGTCTCCGCCAGATGCATCAGAATCTCCCATTTACACATAATACAATCTAAGAGCTAATTATTTCAGGCAGATTATAAAATAGAAAATGAGTGGGAGCCTCAATAGAAGAATGATAACTGAGTAGTTAAAATTGAAACTCATTGAAATGTCAACTTAGAGTATGTAAACTCATCTGAGCTTCAGTACTCAGGTTGGACTGACAAACGTATTTTTGTATAAAACAGTTGGTAAAAGCAGAAAACAAGCCTTTAATTATATTTTTACTTGTTTTAATTTTTCAGTTTAGCAAGTTCTTCAGGTTTATTTGTGGAAAAACATACTTCAAGATGCTTTTACAGCAGTGTTAAAAAAAAAAAAAAGAGTGAAGCATTCATTGGACACAGGATGTCGACAGGAAATATATATTATTCTTTTTTCCTTTTATACATTGAGCTTATAGAAAATCCCACAAACAGTTCAAGAACACTTTATATATAGAAAAAAGAAAAACATTAAAATGACATGAACATTCATTTGTGCCATCCTCTCCGAGGATAAAAAAAAAAAAAGAAAGGAGAATCACACGGGGAATATTTTGAGGCCTTGTTTAGACACAGTGTGGAGGCAAGAAACTTATCAGTCAAAATAAACAGAAGTTATAGTTAAAAGTTAAAGAAATTTCCAATTTTCTGGAGTGCAATTACTCTGCAGTAACTGAATTTTTTTAATGTGCTGAAAATGATTAGTTTCCTCCACCATGTTTAGCTGGTTTCAGCTCTATCTCAGTTGCTGAGGGGTGCAGCGGCACCTCATTCATCATTTCTATTTCATCTTCATTACATATGTATGAATATGTGATTTTTTTTTAAAAATTACCTCAAATCTATTACAGCACACAAATATGGAGGCAAAGGATGAATTAAATCTAAATTAAACAAAAAGTATGCAACTTGTGTTTTACTACAAACCTCACTTTTAAAATCCGCCCTTCAGCAGCATATTTAAATGTTCCCATTTAATAAAATAAAAAACAAAAATGTTCCCAAACTGAACTTCCAGTGGACTTAAACGAAGCGTAACTTAAAACATTAGGAGAAATATAAATGTCAAGATGAGTGAATATAGAGAGGAGAGGTGCATCAGTGTTTCTTTACATAAGAAAATTTATGTCACTTTCTTTGCTGCTTCCCTTTTGGATCCAAAAGTTCAGATAAACAGGAAATGGTTCCTGTGTGTGGCTCAGAAAAACAGGCAGAGCTCCTTAATCCAGTCAGCTTTTCAGCAACTAGACTGACATATGGCATTCGTAATAAGTATTTTTTTCACAGATTTTCATTCTTCATCCAGTGTGACAACTTTCAAATCCCATTTCATCAGTAAGATAGTTTCACATATTGCCGCGCCGTGTAGCGATCTTGCCGCAGGCGGTGACTGAATTGCACGTGTAACATCAACTTTGCAGAAGACTGCTCATCTTCGCAGACAGACACATGCAGCGTCCGGAACACGCAAAGTCTGTTCTTTGTTTCCGTATGACCGGAACGGGTTCATAACAGTTCTGCTTCATCTTCGTCATCCTCAGACCCTGAGGGTCCCTGACGAACTTCTTCATACCACTTGTTTGTTAGTGTCTTCATCTGGATCCTGCCACGTAAAAGGTCCTGCATAACAACAGTGAAAATCATCCAGTGTGTAAGAACAAAAACATACAATAATGATTCCATGCTCAGATGTGGATAAATATGACAGATGGGAGATCAAACATTATATAGCTCCTAATACTTTGTTTTTATTAATACTGTTAGATGTTTATTAAAATAAAATACATAATAATAATGATAATCAATAATAACACTGAAATTATTATTAATAATAATACTAATAATATTAATAATAATAATGTCAGTTCAGCCAAGCTCCAATATTATATAAATCTGCATCAGTTATTTAGAGAGTAATCGTAACTACATTTATTACATTACTACTAAATGCTTTAGGGGTTGTGTTCAGTACTGCAAATGTTTTAAAAATTCCCGTTTTACAGATGAACTCTGATAGGGAAAATACAAAATGAGAACTTCAAAGAAAAACTCAAAACTGCAAACAAACTCCTTTTTAGGAAAAAGTAAACTATGACTAGATGGCCTATTTATCCAGACTGCAGATGTAAATTAAACTCTCCCTTGCTTTAGTGATGGATCAATGTGGATGACCGAATAGAGGGTCTTGGATAAATTCAGAAAAACTGCTAAACTCATTTAAAAAAAACAAAACAAAAGCAAAAACATGCAGCACAGATAATGCACATTATATTTTACTTCAAAATGGTCATACTACAACCATTTTATGTCAGTAAATATCTGATAATACACTCATGTAACAGTTTAAGTGTTCACCCAGGATGCTCTGTATCTCTAAGAATAATCTGACCCTGAAAAGAAAGTTTTGTCCTTTCCACTATCACCGTGTGCATGCTCAGGATGGGAGACTGGATCAATGTCAAGGTTTGATCCAATCTGTTGGTTGTCCCTAACAAAACTATTTTCATGAATTGGCTCAAACTGATGTGTGTGTGTGTAAAGTGGCCTGAGATGACATTAAGTGAAAAAAAATATCAAAGGAAAAAGTGACACCATACCTATAAATACAGCTGTCTAAAGAAAATAAACCCCTTCATGAATAGTTTTATGCATTATCCCACAGTGGAAAAGAGAAGAAAAAACAATTCCTTATTTGGTGTTAAAATTTGACACTTCCATATCTATTCAAATTATATATCACTGTGAAGCAACACAATACCCTCTTTACAACGATCCCCCTCAAACTGACAGTTTTGTCAGCTGCCAGCCTGACAGTTTCTACTTGGCAAAAACTGACTGCCCTCCTGTGGTTAGTTTAGTAGCCAAATGCTTTCTGAAGAATAAAAATAACATATTGCAAAAAAGCACTCAGGCAGACACAGCGTAAAGCAGCCTGGCTTCCCTGCATACTCATTTGGTTATCTGTGGATGTAGAGGGGGAGGGGGAGGGGCTGCATGCAGTTTGATAGCAATAAATGATGTTGATATCTGGAAAACATAAAATGATTACATAAACAGCTATTGAGGATGACATCAGTTCATTTCCAATCTCAGCCCTGCTTTAATCTCTCTGATCACTCCAATAAGCTACAGTTGTTTATACTAACTGGACTGATACAAACTTTAACATTTAACCTGCAAGCTGAGAGTCTGAGATGTGGCGCTAGTCTTATTTATTTATTTTTCTTTTAGCTTCATTTCTCTGGCCATTGATGGACCTTGAAGTGAATTTTCTGAGACATCCACAAGTACCTAGCATCTGTCCTGAATGTTTCCCATTGTGAAAAGTATTTCTCACTGCAGAATAAAATGACCTTATAATCCTTCCCAAAATGATGGGCAGCCAAAGCTGCAGCACTAAGATAGATAAACTCCAGGAAACTGCCAATAACCTCAGCTGTACCAGAGGTACTCACACTGATTAATAAACAGTACCACATTTGCAGCACCTTGCTGCGACTCAGCCTCTTAATTCCTGTGGAAGCAGTAAGGCGGTACTCTGGTTAAATAAAAAAAAAGATTAAATGAATTATGTTATGAATTGTTTTTCTTCTGAGGATGCTTTTACCTGTTTTTAAGACTTGGTAAGGATCAGATCTTTTTTAAATGTTCAAACTTAGAATGAAATGAAGGTGAACTTGCTCTTTAACATAATCATGTGGCTTTTTGGGCTCTATAAGCAAAAGCTACACACTGACTATTGGTGCAGGGCTACAGAGTCAGTAATGTACTCCAAATCCAGTTACCTGCTTGAGACGTTGTAATGTTTCAGTAAACAAGTCATTTTCCCTTCAGCAGATTATCTGTTGGGGATGTGCGCGTGTGTTTCTTTAGGTCTGTCAGCTGCTCAAACTTAGACATATGATAGATGAGAGGATGGGAGCAGTGTGAATGAAAACAAAATATGACTTATGCAGTTGTGGTTGTCATGACAACTGTTTGTGTGACAATGAAAACAACCGCACTTATTTTGGCACCATGCTGGCTAAGATGTTGCCACTTTTATACAAATAAACACACGCGTAAACATAAAGGTCCTGTACATATATGGTATGGTAATTCCACCAACTTAATGACTTTATTAGCTTAACAGTGAACACGTTGGACTGAGGAGACACAAGGTCTTAAACCACTGACAGGTGAACATTACTGACAGTCTCCATATGACTAAATCTTTTTCTGGGAAACCTGATGCAACATCCACATCAGCCATGAAGAGTCTGATCCACAGAGACCTAATTCACACACAGCTCGCTTTGCTGAAGGCATCTTATAACATGCTGATACCAGACCCAAAGAGGTCCCAGTACTCTAACCAGTTGAAGCTTTCCGCCATGGCCAGGAGACGTACGTCATCTTAAGACACGTAGATCCACTGTTACAGATGGTGTGTCTTAGTGGCTCTGCTTTGACTTGTGTGTTTATTTGTTGAATGCTATATCTGTGCAAAATAAACTGGAACTTCACCTGTTCGTTCTTCTGATCTGCTGCTTTTGCATGTCCAACACAATGCTGCACATTTTACACCTGCTTTCAGCGTTCATTAAACTTCAGTCCCTTCTGAGCAAACAGCAAGTTATCAGGTTTAAATCAATTTAAAGCCGACTTCTTTAATAAATTCACACCCAGTCTCATTTTATGCACTTTTAAACAAGAGCAGCTCCAGAAGGCATACTCCATTAGCACAAACAGGCACAATTCAGTGGATTTGTTTTCCCTCCATGATGACATCAATGCAGCACTTTATCTCCAGTGTAAAAAAAAAAAAAAAAGGGGGGGGGGGGGGGGGGGGGCTGCAAATATCTAGTAAGCGTTGTTGTTCATCTGAGAACAAATTAAATCACAGTCACAGATGCCAGTGACAGCCTCAAGCTTTCATCACCTTTGACAAAGTGGTAATCTACTGCATGGCTGCTATGCTGGGGTGACAGTAACGCAGTATGAATGGAAAACAATGAAACATTCGGAAAGGTTTGGGAACAATATTATGTGACCTTCAGCGTGACATGGGATTTCTAGCTCTGTCCCTCTTACCTCTTGAGTAAGTCTGCGGGTGAAGAAGGGGTTAAGGTACTTAGCATCAAGCCACATGAAGCCCTTCAGATCTTGTCTCTGGTAGATGTGAGCCTCATACTCCTCTTCTGTCAGCTCTGACAGATGCTCTGACTCTATGGTGTTACCCTGGAGACAAAAGATACGGTGAATGAAAGAAAGGACTGAAGTCAAAAGAAAAACAAAAGCATCTGGTGAAAAACATGGAAGCAGGGAGGTGAATGCAGGGAAAAGTTGAAATCACTGGACAAAAAGTGAGGGTGGGGTATCAATATCACACACACACACACACACACACACACACACACACACACACACACACACACACACACACACACACACACACACACACACACACACACACACACACACACACACACACACACACACACACACACACACACACACACACACACACAAAAACTAAGAGCAGGGTAAAAGAAAAAAAGGACCAAACAGAGTGAATTACATCAAGGCGGGTCGATTGATCTGGCTGCTGGCACCTTGAGGCGCAATTTCCTTTCAGAAAACATCAAGCATGCAAATGCTGAATGCATAAGTCATGCAGACACCCGACCACATGCTGTCAGTGACCCCCGTGGTAGGTTGCATTTCAAAAGAATGACCCATTATCTTGCGTTCGAGCCAGCCGAGTTAGCTGAAATATTAAACACAATAGCTAGTTTTATAGTGTCTGGGAGATTGCATCAGTGCCAGCTGTAAGGCAGTGCATCTGTGTGAGGAGAGTGCAGCGCTCGGCGCAGACTCAGTGGCCCTCTCACAAAGCACAATCAACCCTTTGATGTTTCCCTCCCTCTGAAACTAGTCTGATAGCAGATGAGAGGACGGCGTAGCTGCTACCAATAAAGAAAATCAACTCAGATGCAGCAGAAGGGGGGCATGCTTTACCATTTTTTGTGTTTTGCTGAGATTGACATCCTTCTTGTTCTTACGCCTCGACTGGCTCTCTTCAATGTCCATGATGCGGATGAGCGGCATGGTCCCACCCCCGAGTAGGAGGATGGTAAAGAGCACAATGATGATGGTGGTGGTTCCAATTAGCTGCCGCTTCTCAATGGGTTCCAGGCCCAAATGAAGGCTCAAGGCATACGGAATAGCACCACGCAGGCCTGAAAACAAAAGAAAAAATTTGCACATTTACAAAGAAATGTATAATTAAAACTTGTTATTAAAAAATAAAAGAAAAAAAAAACTGGACATTTGTATGCTTGATTATTTATAGTTATATAATACACTAATCAATGTGTTTGTTATTCATGTATTAAATATGACTATCTGCACAGTGTAAAAAAGAAAGGAAAAATGTTTCCACCATTCGTTTACTGAGGCATAAATGTACACAATGTTGGGGGGACAAGGGCAGTAATGTACAGCTGACTGTCTGACATTCTCACTAAATGATAACTGTGGGTTCATGGTTTCTGTGTCATCTTACCGCTGAACCACATGATGAACATCATTTTAGGTGTGATCTTGTGGTCCCTGCAAAAGTTCAGCAAAAAGGACAGAGGGAAGATATTCACTGCTCGACCAAGGAGAACCAGGACCTGCAGAAAAAACGATGATTGTCATATCTGAGTGAAGACGGGAGTGTGAATCACATTCTGCTTAGTTCTAACAACTAAATGAAGAGCACTTACAATGCACCAGATGACAAAAGAGATTTCAAATTTATGTGGGAAGCTGAAGATGGAGAGACCAAGGAAGGCGAACACACAAGTCTCTGGAGGAAGAAGTTTAAAATAGAGTTGAAACTTTTCAAAGACGTTAAAAGAAAGCGGAAACAGAGAGTTTCACTCACCGCACATGAAGGCCACCGTGCGCAATGTGTGCTGCATGAGGATTTGGGTGACAGGAGACAGGTTGTGATGGGTGTAGTGAGACATGACGATCCCGGCAAACAGAATAGACATGATTCCTGTAGTGGAAGAAAGTTAGGGGGGAGGTGGGGGTCAGTGGGAAATGAAAGCATCCTAAATTTTTTGTAAGTTTTGTGTAGCAATTTGTGTGTGTTTATGCCTGCACCCACCGGACAGCTTGATTCCTTCAGCCAGGCCGTAGGGAATGTATGCAAAGATGATCATCATGCCGAACTCCAGTGAAGGTGTCTTCCTCAGATCAAAGTGTTTCAGAAACTGATCAGTGAGTTAGGGGATTTTCACACCAAAGAGGGAAATACAGACAGACAGAAACTGTTTGTTCAGTAAGTCAGTGTGGATACAAGAGCGGAAATGAGTCCAGTGAGGGTTCCCAGTGCAGCAGAACCAAAGAACATTTTCAGGAAATAACCCAGCGCTTGCCAAAATGTGTCCCAGCCTGTTGCCATGGAGTTGTCAGAGCTTGAAAAACAACCCTCGGCTGTGCTGAAGGACAAAAAAAAAAAAAAAAAAAGAGAGAGAATATGACAAGTGTGAACAAACACGTTTTGTGCTGCAATACCACCATGTGACGCTAGGGGGCAGAAACACTCCATCAATAAAAGAGAAAGCGAAAGCGACACTGTGCAAAACATGAAAAAGCTGTTGACAAAACATCACTACTACATCATTTCACAGTTTCCCTGAATTTAAAGAGTGCAAAAGGGATAGAGACTAAAAAAAATGAAACAAATGTGTTTAATCAAATATTTTTAGATGTACTCTTTTAGTTTTCACAACTACGTCAAGGATGAATTGTGATGAGAAATTTATCAAGAAATAATGCACATAGTCAAATAAAACAAATCACCAAAACAATGAAAAGGAAAAACTCTTTTTTTTTTTTTTCTTACAGTCTGTTCTCATGCCTTTGCTGCTTGCATATTTATTTTCTATATCTTCCTTATTGAGAATTATTTGGATTGTGCGTTCCTCGACAGTCACGTCATGCTACATTCACACCATCTTTGCACTCCAACTTCACTATTAAAAACATATTTTGGTACCTATATTACTGTTTTTGTACAATTCATTCTAGAGGTTCTGGACTCTTCTATGGCTTTTAGTGGTTGAGCTTTTTACTTACTTATATTTTGTCGGTATCTTTTTATGTATACTTCTTATTGCAACTGTATTTAATTTTCTTTTATCTTTTTGGTTCTCACGTAAAAAAAGTTCTACTAATAAAACTCCTTAAAAGAGAGCTTTTTGCCAAGCTTAAACTACTTAAACTACATAATAATTACTCTGATTGTAATGCTTAACTAGAAACTCCCCAGAAAAGGCATCAGCTGTTCGAATTACAGGCAAGTCATTCTATTACGTAGCTTTCCAAGAAAGTCCCCATATGAGGTGCGAACAACAAACTGCCAAGCCAGTTCTGTGTTTCTATTATTCATGCTCTCATTTACCCTACAGAGGCTTGCAGACACTTGATATTGCTTTAGACATTTAACTGGCAGTGAAAAATTAGGCAGCCTTAAAGTAAACACAAAAATGGAGGACAGACTGCCAAAAACACTTAGAAACTGCAAACTAGCCACTTCAGCAAAACTCGTCTCACAAGTCAAATTTTTGTTTGAACAGAACTAAATAAATACATCTTAAGTTCACAGTGTGTAGTGACTTGTGTAAAACTAAACTGTCTAAACAGATAAAGAGTTGAGTTTCTGTTCATACGACATGCCATTATTCCAGCACCTGGACTGTTCCAGTTGATGAGATAAACATCACAGGAGTACAAAACCAGTTTTTAATCAAGAGGGGGTGACGCCTTTTTTCCATGCAAGATAACCTAGCCTGTTTGCATAACTTTTGTCTTCTGGTCAGTGTGTGTGTGTGTGTGTGTGTAAACCAGGTAAGGTACAGGAGCTCAGAGGCCTGCCTACAACATATCCAATCGTCACCTTCCTGAGGAATTTGTTGTTATTGTGTGTTCAATCTTCACTGTACTCAGGCAAATAATCCAACCTTGATAGGTTATGTCAACTCTTCACGAGGTCAGGCAAAAAATTAGATATGTTTTATACAGCTGGATAAAAAAAAAAATGAAACAGCGGCAAACAATGTTATCAAAAACAAGAAGTTCGCAGTAGTATAAGATAAACTGGATTACAATAAGGCGCATTTATACAGCCAAGACCTCCACAAAAAATAAAGTAATAACACGTCTGCTTACAGTTAAATCTGTAGGCTACAGTAAGTCTACATCCTGGTTTTCATGAGTATTTCCTGCCATATCGAAAGTTACTTTTACCAAGGTCCTTTGTTAACTTCCTAATCTGTTTCAACCGTCACAAATTCTGGTTTCAGGTGATCTTTTTATGCTGCATTTATCTATGAAATGTTGCAAAGTAATTTCATCCTGGACTCCAACTCTGTTGTGGTGTTTGAATGACAATTAAAAAAAAACAAAACCCAAAAAAAAAAAAAAAAAAAAAAAAAAAAAAAGGATGACAAACTGGCGAAGCAACGGATAAGATGATATCGGCAAGATGATATCCCATTTGAGGTGACAGAAGCACGACTAGTGAAACCTGAAGCACGTAGAAACAAACTGAATCCTACCAATGAACAAGTCTCCACATGAGTTTTTCCTTGGAAAGGATACACTGGCATGGCACTGGGCATTACTTCATTTTAGTTCCTCATCCAAAGAAGGAAAGAAAGAAATATGGCTGCTTCAACCACACAGATCACAGGGAATATTTTATCCAATACTTCCTTCTGTTTATACCATCTAAATACAAGTTATAGGGGCATCATAATGCGTGACCATTCATTTATAAGATGGAAATACCTGCCTGTCCATGCAAAATTTTGGCAACAGAGGTTCTTTGCACCCATGTTTTTTTTCTTTCACACTCACTTTGCATGTCATCTTCTGTGCTGCTGGTGGTAAAAACCTAGACAAATGTAAATGTGGAATGTAAACTATACAAGGCAGGAGGGAGTGGACAGAGACTCTTACTTGGTCAAGACAATGGAGACGGCGTCATTGAGGATGCTTTCACCAAAAACCAGCATGTTGAGGACCGGGTCCACGTTGAGAGCATTAAATATGGCAATGGTGGCTACAGGGTCCACGGCAGAGATGAGAGAGCCAAAGGCAAAGCTACATCGTGGTAGAAAGGGTTGAGACAGAGAAAAATTGAATTCAACAGTGACATTTTTACAGGCAGTTACAGTTTCAACTGTTCACATAAGGGCAGCAAGGGAAGTGAAATGGAAACGCAATCAACACACACCACAAACAGGTTTTGCAACCTACAACTGACTTATTATAGGTGAAAGGGAAACGGTTAAGCAGAAATTCAAAAGTGCCTGAGGTCTGTGAGCAGAAATGAGTGCTTGCATGTCAGATGTTTATGGGGACAAATCCTGGACTGTTTTTGGAATTTTTCCGCAAAAAGTACAATCAGCTCTTTCTTAGCTCTTTTCCATGTCCTGAATTCCACCTCAAATGTTATTAAAATCCTCTTGAGTACTTTCTGACAAATCCTACAAACAAAGCTAAAAACACACAGACAAATGGGATTCCTTGCTGGTGAGGAACTTGAACAGGTAAAGGCCCAGCTTAAAAAACAGGAGTCACAGCCATGCGGACTCTTAGTCAACACACGTTATCATGTGCACACAGAGTTCAACCTAAAAGCACATGGGTGTGCAGGCTACGTGCTGTGTTTTTGTAATCTATGTCTGGCAGCAAATCATCCCACTGTCTGGAATTTGCTAACCAATCAATTATTTAGCTCAAGAGGACTTAGCTTACAGTGGGACTGTCTGTGGGAGTGGGTGGATCCAAGTATGAAGTGCCATTATCCAATTTCCTTCTAAATCATGTGGTGGAGAAGGGAAGCTCTTTGGGGGTAAACTATCTAATGCAGATGAATGACAGCTGGAAAGGAGCACCACCACTCACCTATCAGTCATGGTCATCTTATAGATCACATCAGCCTGAGATAAAGTGGAACAAAACACAAAGAAACGTATCAGATCTAAAAGACGCCAACATTCTTTGACAGTAAAGAATCCGCAAAGCGATGCGAGTTCTAATAGCAGCACATTGCTGAATACTTCTCTGATGGCATGTAGTTAACATTCTTTGTAAGAACGTGCTGTTCCTAGAAAGGACGGTTAGGTTGCGATCCTCACCTGGCCAAGGAAATAGATGCCTCCTCCGACGATGAAGGCAGAGATGGCAGTACCAATCACAGCAAACAGAGTGATGGAGCCAATATTCTGGAAGAAGTTACCCTGAACACACGTAGACACAGCTCAAATTCATGGACTTAACATAGCATGTCAAATCACACAGTTACATAACATGTTGCCAGCCTGAAACCAAAACTGAGGGCACAGTTAAGTTAGAGCGAAAAATGTCAATTTCAATTTGAACATAATAAATTACAAAGAAAGGATCAGAGTCTTTTTAGCCTTTTAAGCATTGTCTGCGATACCAGACTGTATGTAAAAAAAAAAAAAAAAAAAAAGAAAAAGTCTAATGTGCTGTGGATTGTTATTATTAAGCCCAGCGTTCCGTATTTTTGCCTGTCGGCTATTAGACGGTCAGAGAAGAAGGTGGGATTGCCTGAGTGGAACCAACAGGAACACAGACCGTCAGTACTGCAGCCTGGACATGGCTGCCCTGCATTGCTTTCCAGTTTATTTTCAATTTTACCATAACTTACTAAAAGTTCCTGCTGCACAAATGAATTAACAAGGCAAGCAGAAACTTATTCGTGCTAATTTATGAAAAACAATTGCTGCAACCATAAGAGTTGTGTCCTTCTGAAAACGCTGTCTGAAAGCACAACTTTAAGCACACGTTCTGCGGTACCTTGTGTAAAGAGTATCCAGACTCAAAGATGATGGGTGGCAGAAGCAACAGGAAGAACATGTTGGGCCGGAACATTTCTTCCTCCTTTGGAAGAAGGACAGGCACAGAGTGACACATACTTCAATATCAAGTGGAACTACCGTAAACAGATGGAAGACATTCATCTTGGAGTTGACGGCTAAGCATTAATAACAAACTGATGACGTAAAGGGAGCATATCAAGTCAGTCTAAGTTGAATCTGGGGGAAATGCGAGCATTTACATGCTGTTTTAGAATAAAATAAATGTGAATGTTGGCTTTAAGGTGTTGAGAAAATGCCTGAGCTATTGCAGGCCTTCATCATACCAAGCTAACTCCGGCATGACAAGCTAACACAGATGTCAGGTGCTCGCCGGGGGCCATACCTGCCAACCTACGT
This sequence comes from Telmatherina bonti, assembly GCF_933228915.1. Classification (NCBI taxonomy): domain Eukaryota; kingdom Metazoa; phylum Chordata; class Actinopteri; order Atheriniformes; family Telmatherinidae; genus Telmatherina; species Telmatherina bonti. The sequence goes on from NC_136622.1 coordinate 25,746,305, forward strand.
ACCATTCATACATGCATTCTGACTAAATTACTGAAATGTTCTCTGACACGGTTTCAAAGCAGAAATGCGAATCCCGGAATATCTTCTCTTCTCTTTTTTTTTTTTTTTTTTTTTGGTTCAGCTCTGAGTTTCTCATTCATTCACAAACAGACATGCACACACAGTATCCCAGTGACCCCTGTGATTATTTCAGCAGTATAATGAAATCATTGTTGCTTCTCAGCTAAATGGGCCGGCCTCGCAGATCAGGAGCTGGCATCATGTGCCAAAGTGTTACACTCTGGTGTGCGTGATGCACCATGTGTTCGTGTAGTAGCCACTGGTGTAGGAGTTCTATGCATGTGCTATGCTAGTAATATACGTCTAATACACACTGCATCCTTGAACAAATATGTGGGAGTCTTCTTTTTCCTGGTAGAGGCTGCAGTTGTTTCTGTAAAAAGATAGGAGGAGGAGGTCGTGTTTATTGCTCCCGCTCAACAATCTTCCTCTTTGTACAATGAGAGCCAGTTTTGACAGCTGGTACAGTGTGAATCTCAACCCCACAAGCAGCTGGGAATGGACATAATTACTTCCACATTTCCTAAAAAGTACTGAAGGAGTTTCATAAAAGCACAGCTAAGAGCTGAAGACGTATAACAACATGATTTACTTCTCAGATTGTTGACATAAATGTAATTAACTTTTTATTATAGATGTTTATCAAAATATAACCAGTCAGTGTGACAAAAAGTTTAATACACTAAAAGAAAAAAAAAAAGGAAACAATTTAAAAAAATCTAGAACAGTTTAAAGGGGTGCTATTTTGGTATTTGGAGTTTTCTGAGCTTTCTACAGTGTTACAGTGTTGAATCCTCATCAGACATGTGAACGACGCTGTTTTTTATCACCGAAAACGCATGTTTGAGTTTGAGTTCCAGCACTCTCTCCGTTCGGTTTTCGTGGCGGTGAAAAGCGCGTCGTTTTAGAGAGTTTTTTCTACTTGGAAATCCTTGTGACGTCCCGGGGGATAAGGTTCGGTGGTTGGTTACCTTCTACTGGTTAACTAGGGCATGTACAAATACATCAGGCGGGTGGAAAACGTCAGATAAAGTTATTTCCAACGATGGCTGGTGAGTTTACCAAAGAGAGACATCCTGCTGCATTCGTTGCTGTGGGTTGCTGTTTTCCACTTTGTTTTCAGGGTCTGATTCAGGTTCCAACATGTAGGGCTGTATGCTATGTGTTGACATGGAATTTTGTTTTTTTTATTGAGTTCATATGAGCCTAATCCTTCTGTTTATGAAATGTTACAATGACGGCGAAAGCAGTTGTGGTGCGCGCTCCCGATGTAGTGCAGTGGCGGGAGGCGGGGCTTAATGCGGAAGAGTCTCAATCCACTCGTTTTGCCCACAGGCTGATCTGACAGCCTACGGAGAGGGTCGGTCTGAAGTAAATAAAGCCATTTGTGACAATAACTCGATCAATCCCAGCCCTTCTGGTCTCAGAAATAAAAATAAATTAGCCTGAAATGCACATAATAGTTCCACTTTAACAATCTTATGAGTTCTTTATCCAATCCCTGTGTAACTAATCATTCATGACTCATAGTCATGATGGAAATGACTGATGTTGACGCAGACTTTTTACTGTAAAGGTTGTAGTTTTTCGCTCAAACCAAGCATTTCTCAGGAAAAACTGACAGTGTTATAGCTAACAGCTCTTAAAAGCAGGTCAAGCATAAAGGACAGCCTATAAAGGGTTTATGCTGAGTTAAAAGGCAATGCCATTGCTTACTTAAACTAATAATGCATTAAAAATTTTCAGGAAAACTAGGACAACAAACGCTTCCAGGTTACCAGAGTTGAAGTTACTACCCTGACATTCATCTCTACCAGATATCCAGCTTAACGCCTTTTATTTAAGAAGGCATACCAGGCATGCACTACCATATCATATCTACAGCTGTACTCCAGCACACACGCATACATGTACGTTTCACTGCCAAACTGCAGCGATAAGAAAAACACCAAGCTGCCTTTTCACACAGGCATCTACTTAAAGCTCAGTAAGGAAAAATATCAGAATATGCACTTAATATTTCTGAAAAGACACTGGCTTTAGGTGGTGTCAAACTTTATGTTAATATAAGGGAAAAGAACTTAGACACACTCCCACACGTTAAAACTGTCAAACTGAAGTGACATAAAACAACATGAAGCAGGAGTCCTCGGGACACTGCAGGAGCTGAAGGAGAAAGGCAGAAAAAGAAAAGTGTTTGGTATTTTTAAGATGCACCTCTGATTAAAACTGTTGATAAATAAACTCGTGCTGAAAGACGAAGCACAAGACTTTGGGTCAGAATGTAATGAACCGATCACAAACTATGAGCAAAGCAGAAGAGTCAACACCGATGATGAGATTTCTCAAACACTGATATATTAATAGACAGCAGCAAAAGTATAAGAGAAGGAAAGATGAAGTGAGTAAACTCGACGAGCAGAGGGTCGGTATATTCTTTAGAAGTGCTGAGACAGAGGTAGAGACTAAATGAAAAAGATGAATGCAGAAGATGAAGGGAACGCGGTTAAAAGAGAGCCGAGAGATAACAGTTTAAAAAAAAAAAAAAAAAAAAAGAAAAAAAAGAGTGGGACGGTTGGAGAGAACATCGTTCAGAGTACAAGCTCCCCGGAGGCTCGGCTTTGACAGCCAGTGACATCACCACATGGGAAAAAGGCCCCTGAAACCACAATTAAAACTTTTCTCCATGTGTCAGTCTCTCTCCCTCTGTGGTGAGGGAGACATCTATTAAAAGTATTCGCTGCCCTTTGGGGCTTAAAACACACCGCTGCAGCTGCAGAGGGGGAAAATGATGATCCCATATATTACAGTGCAGACTAGAACAATTTAACGGAGTGAACACTAAAACTATCATCTGCGGTGTAAATATATTCACCTGTTTTGCTCTGCGCTCAGCCTAGTAGACATGATCCTGCAAGCGTGCTACTCTGTACGAGCAAGCTATTTCTTCTTCAATCTGTGTCAGAGCACAGGGGAGAAATGGGCAGATGACAGAAAAGGAAAAGCAGTAACAAGTACCAAAAAAGCACAGAAGGGAAAGGCTTCTGTTCATACATTGGAGTGTAAGGAGGAGAGCTGGTTAAATAAAGGCTGCTAGTAAAGTCTGGAAATGGAAATTTCCAAGCGTTTTTTTTTTTGTTTTTTTTTAAATCATTCCTGCTATTTTTGCCCTGTTTGTTTGTTTTAGCTAGATATGTGACTCAAACTATATAATTAATAAGTTTTCTTACACATATTTCTAAATAAAGTGCTCTGGCTGGTTGCAGATACAGGACAATGTTTTCCGGTGCGCAGCATGGAAGATGGCTCGTTTCTACGAAAATGAGTTTGGAGCTAAATTTCCAACCTTAAGGGCTGAAGAGAGGTGTTACTTTTGTTTGAGTGATCATATACGGGTTATTAATCTAGAACAGCCTTTTTAAAACTAGGAGTCAGGAGGCCCATGGGGGGGGGTCTTGAAAACCAACGGATGTTATCTTGGGGGTCATGGCTCAAAAAAAGGCTGAGAATCACTGATCTAGGATCAGAGCTCTGTGTCATCATAACATGCTGAAAAGCCCGTCCAAAGACATGTTAAGCAGCATTCACATAGCATGCGGTATGCATTTAGATCACCATGGGGATAGGGCACCGAGCTGGGGGGAGGGTGCACATAGGAAGTCTGCAAGTTTGACAGCAGTTGCAAGGCGACTGAAAAGATATCCAGGAAAAAGCTATTTTTTCTTACGGCACACTTGGATGCAGGATGAATCTGCCAAGCTGCCAGAGGAAAGGCCAGGCGTTACTTTTATAGATGAGGAGGAAATAAGCAGCAGCACAGAAGGTGTGGGCTTGTGTCATTCCCAGGCCATGACAGCAGCTCAGGAGACTTTAGACTTGAAAGCTGCACCGACACAGTGACCATTTCAGGGTCTGTCAGCCCAACAGTGACATCCAACCACTAGATCCAGTGTCTGGTAATTTGCCAGTTTAACCATTTAAGCTGTTTAGATCTTCCAGATTGCAAACAGACACTATGTTGTCTGGAATTAACTCATTTTAACCTGAATGACATGCTTGATCCTGAACTGCATCCAGCTCAGTGCAGCCCAGGTTGTAACAGTAATGTCCCAAATAAACACACTCTAAGCTGCTGCTTATGATGCAGTGGGCGCTGCGCTCTCCTTCCAAACCCATTCATATAAAGTGTTGTGTGCTTTAAGAATGAATCTGGAAACGTAAAGAAGTATCATAAAAAGCATTCAGATGTAGAGCTATGGTTAAGCTGTTAAAACTCCGTCCTGGTCTGCTCTCTTCGTAGCTTCCAGCTGTCAACAGTCCAGCAGTTAGAAAACTACATAAATACAAACTAAATGAATGAAAATTTAAAAAGTATACTTAATTTCCATCCATCTATCCATCTTCTGCTGCTTATCTTATACTTAGTTTCTCACAGCAATGCTCCTTGGTACACCGCACAAAATAGAATTATCATAGACTTAAGACATAGAAACACACACTAATTCACTGCTGCACTCAATGGTGGTTTGAATGAGCATGCTGAAGAGAAGAAGTGCTGCAGAAAGGCAGGTACAGACAGCAGCCAGTCCTGCAGGAGTGCTCAACCATTAATATTTACGAGGAAATACAACACATTATGACACAAAGGTATGGGCAACAAGGAGGACCATATGTCTGAGACTCCTCAGTAAGTCAGTCCCTGCTCTTCATCGCTCAACTTGAAACTGACATTATGACTTGTGCATCTCTATTTTGTAGAGCCAATGTCATGAGCATGTTCTCTGCAAATGCAAATCTACTGATTGTGATGCATCAGTTAAAATACTCTTCATATATTTATGTACATACAGTATATAAAGGTTTGAGAATTGCATTTTACAAGCCGATTAGCAACATACAATGAAACTACCACTGGAAAAACTACAGTAAATAAACCCAAGCATTGCATGTTCCCTCTGTCAGTGGAAAAAAATGTTTCAGTTTTTTTTTTTGTTTGTTTTTTTTTTTTTTTTTAAAAACCTGAATATATACCACTAAAATAATAATTTAGCTTTAAATTTGTAGCTACAAATGACTAGTAAAGATAAGGTATTTGCGAGCAAATCCACCAATGGCAGGATGCTGCTGCCTAAAGGGTTTGCACAATCTTGATGGTTTTGTAGGGCAGGCCTAAAGGCTTGCTGGATCAGCCGGGTGGGTGAACTTCAGAAGCAACCCAGTTAAAGACCGAGATGGTCCCATCATTAAAGTTGCATAAAACATTTGGCCAAAATGTCAACATACATGATATTCCCATCAATTGGGAGAGCAGATGCCTTCTATTCACTGTGATGGTGGAAAATACTGACCAGTAATAAACAAAAAAAAGGAATGGGGGGGGGGGGGGGGAAGAGATTAGCAGTTCCACATAAATTAAGAAGAAATAAAAGCTGACAGAATCTATGTTGCCACTGGCTCTGTTACTCACTGAGCTTGCTGCATGATGCAACCTCAAAAGCAAAGAGGTCATACATGATGGATTTACATGATAACTTGGGTTTATTTAATTCTCTAAAGGCCTATGAACCACTAAGTGCATCGATCCTCATGTCAAGCAGCTCGTGCAACTTCACATCATTCCACCCCGTATTTCTCATGAAGCAATAAGAGAGTGACCCTTCATGAAGCCGATGGCTTCCTCCCTGACAGGTGAGCAGACCTGCATCCTGAAAGCTAAAACACTGAAACAGAGTGTCTGGAGATTCACGGGAAGAGGCAATGTGGGGTGAGGGGCTGCAGGGGCTCTGGTTACTTGTGTCGATGACTCAGCAACACCCTAGGGCCTCCCAAGCTAAAGAAAAAAAAAAACCCCAAAAAAAACAATGCAACTCTGTGTGTGAGAAACATTGACACAACCTGTCCTTCTTTTCCCCTCCCCACTCTCTCTAAAGCCCTCCCTCTACTTCACTTGTTCATTCGTTCTCCGTGTAACTGGCAGAAAACGAGGAATGTTAATTAAAGGCTGCGAGAACAGAAAAAAAAAAAAAAAAAAAAGGGCTCATGGGAAGCGATAGAAAGCAAAGAGTGATGTGTGTCACTATGAGGCAATAAAGTGGAGATGATTAGATAAGATTAGTGACGGAGTAACCGGAAAATGAATGCCGCACCAAAGAAAATATGAGATTTGAAAGAAGATATAAACAAATACAGCACAGGGGCCACGGATACCATATTTGGTGAGGGAGGGCGGGGGTTTTCCAGAAAATGAGGAGAGTAGCAAACTGCATCATTGAAAGAGGAAAAGTTACACGCTCTGCACTCGATGCAGTCCCTGCCCTCCATAGTCCAGCTCAAGACAAGTCAGTGCTTCTCTTTCTATATTTTTATAAAACATCCCTGTGTGAAAAGAAGACGGGACATTTTGATCTGGTTGCTCACAAAAGAGAAAAATCAATACCTTCCAGTTGGCCAGTTCCTGGAACTCAATGATCTTGATGAAGCCTCCCATTAGAATCCCTGAAAAGGTGAAGAAACATCCAACATGAGAGAAATTAAGTATTTCAAACCATCCCTTCATAAAATATTCAATGCATGCGCACAAACAAATACGTAAAAACAAAAGGATTTTATTTAAATAAAGGGTGGCCAGCAATTTCCCAGCACCTCAGTTCAAGGACAAGTTTGATATATAATGTTATTGTCTGAGTTTTGTCTTTGACAAAGTCCCTCTGGACATTCAGCTCTCTTACTTCAGATCCCTGTGGAACAGTAATTAAAAGGGAAACAAAGCTGTGTAAAGGGCAAAAGGGAGAGGGAAAAAAAACAGGAACAGAGAAGATAATAAAAGAAATTAAATAAAAGCCTAAAAGCAGTGTGCAGGACTTGCAGATATTGTGAGATGGACGGGGGATAAAGCAGAGTAAGATGGACAATGCAGAGATGAGAGAGGAAGAAGTGAGAAAGGAAAAACCGGCCTTCCTGATTTGTAAGCAGACTGTTATCTCTCCGCAGCAGAGCACCCTGCTCCACGCAGTGATACAAACACTGTCGCACATGAAGCATGCTGGCCATGCAAGGGGAAAAGCCCTTCAGGGTCAGGACGGATGGAGGGAGACAATGGAGGGAATTAAAGGAAGAGGTAACCTGAGGTGACCTGACAGAAGAGCTTTATATCAAGTAGAATTTTATTTGTTTGTTTGTTTTCAAATCACAAGGCATTTCTGAGCTCTTTATAGCTGCAAAAATCATCCCTGTATTCGACTTTGCTCAGCTTGAAATAAACATTTAAAGTTAAAGTCGCAAATGTAGGCAGTAAGGTACTACAATTTACTAGATGCGCTGCCAGCTTGATGATGCAACAAGTTTATCTCGCCTGCCTCTGTGCTTTGTCTCACAGCAAAAAAAAAACAAAAAAAAAACAGCTGAATGTTCCACCTTGCAGAAGCTGCGTGAGAGGATGTACCTTCTGTAGGTTGCACTAAAATTGTTCCTACATTAAAAAAACACCCTGAGATGCTGTCAAATACAGCAACATGGTACATTCCAGGAGTCATATGTGTGCACAACGTTGCATTACATGAGCAGTACTCACCAAGGGAGACAACGGCCACACTTTCGGGAAGAAAATGCAACTTGAACTTGATTAGCAGGTGCACCAATATGATGCAGATAGCTGGGAGGGGAAAAGAGGGAAAAGACAATAAAATGGACATTTTTTTGACAAATGCATCCATTTGTAAAGGACTGTGTTGTGTGCAGGTCATATACAGTTGTTAGAAATCACAATAAAAGATAACTGTTCCAAATTAATCCATGAAATTAGCTCATGATAACAGTTATGTTTATCTATGGAGACTAAGCTGGGTCGATGCATAATGTATTAAAAAAAAAAACTACAAATCACAATAAAGTAAACAGGATATGCATGATGTTTAAAAATGAATGCAGTTAATGGGCCTCAGACATTGTGCATGCAAAACTGAAAAAAATTGAGAACTGGCTGATAAAACCTAAGTGTTGTTATGAAGGTAGATGTTAAACCGTGGCCAAATTAAAGTATGCATAACCAAGGAAGGGAGAGCCAGGAAGCGCCAGGAAGTGCTACTTAGGCCTGTGGTCTCATGGCTGCACTTTGAGATGGTTTCTCATTCACTGCCCTCTGATTACTGATGAGCTGGTATTAACTGTAGAATACAAATAACCTTGCTTTTTCTGCAAGCAGGTTCCTTGAAACTAATTTACAATCAAGTTTTGGGCTTTACAGAAAATGAATTTTACCCTTTAATCTTACTTTTGGAAAGTAACCTAACATGCAAAATGGGCTTTTATGTGTCTGATGAAGCACTCAAAAAATTTAACCACATTTTTATCTTTAACATCTTTCACAACATCTTTCTGTCTGCAAACACAATCTCATGAAACAGCAAAGTGGCTGAAGATTCTTCTTCCATTAGCAGGAGTAGAGCTTAGTTTAGCTTATTGTGTTACCACAGTGAGCATTTATCTTGCTTATTAATAACAAATTCCTGGCATACGTTCAGCTTCAGATCCAGATATGGACTAAGTGGTACAAAGAATAAATGAACCCACAAACTCATCTGCCAGATTATTTGTCATAACCTGAAAGACAAATGATTTCCTTCTGCTTTGCAAACTTCTCTAAGAGCACGAGAAGTAAATGTCAGCTGCAAAGCATTTCAGAAAACATAACAAAAAAAATAAAAAATAGACAGTGGTTTGACACCAAAATTCAGTAAAGTTAAATAAGGACCAACCAATAACAAGCAGGCTGAAGAATATGGTCATCCCACTGGACTGCTCTTCCTCCTGTGCTTTGACCCCTGTCTGTACGGGCAGGATGGGCTTCGGTGTCGGGGGTGCTGGTGTAGTCGGCTTGGTGGCCGTTGTTGCGAAGTGGAGGTTCTCATTATAGACTTCAGTGGTGTCATTGGACTTGCTGCAAAAAACAGTCACAAACAAAGGCATGTTGACGTCTGGTATGAAGATTATTTTGGCACATTATTTTTAGATGTTTACAACTTTAGTTTCATCCTTAATATAACCAAAGACTTGTCATTTAGAATAAATAAAGTTAAAGTGCATATTTCCTCCCACTCCTTTATCAAGCTTCTTTATATAATGTTTTGTTGATGATGCAACATCAAAATGATCAGTTTTATTTTCTTTTGGTATAGTTTTTGGGTCTTTTGTTGGAATGAATAAATTAATTTTTTAAAAAAACAAAAAACAAAAAAAACTAACCCATGATCTTAAATAACAGCATTTATTAATGACCAACATGAGAAAAGTATTAATTGCCAAACGACTGCAAATATATAGATTTGGGTGCGTTTGAGAAATCTGTTTAACTATTGCTGTTCACTAAGGTTCACTTGCTTTTCCTTTTATTGCTAATAGGACGGCATGCAAAAATGAAGCCATTGGAAACTTACAAATCCAAGTTTTTAGGCTGTAAAAACAATTCCGATTCCTAAATATATGTAGTAAATTTATTTTTCAGGAACGAACATGGAAATATGTGGCATCGTAGGATGATGACGTGTCTGTAAGTTGTTCGTCAAAGCAATACAGGTGGCCTGCTTAATCTGATGACTATTAAAGTATGCTAGCTAAGGTAAAGAATAACAGCACCAAATATGTTTGTTAGCTCTGACCTGATAGACTGTTCATGCTTCTCTGGGTCAAGATCATCTTCGTTGTTATTATGTGCCAGCTTGGTTTCATCTGGAATTTTATCCTTAAGTTGTGTATTTCCCAGTTTGCTGTCGGTATCCTGCTGCAGGTCCAAAGAGTTGTCTCTCTTGGCTTGCTCTGACATGCATAGATGTACGAAAAACAGCAAAATGGACAAAGTCAAAACTTTAAAGCAAGCACCTGTCATTCTCAGTGAAATGATTTTAAACTCGAAAGCTAAGCAATCTTTTCTATAAAACGGAAAGATTCATTTCGACATCTGCGTGTCTCTGTTGACAAGACGCTACTTCCTGGTGAGGGTTCAGCCGGGATTTGTAGTCTTACATTCGTCGTTGGGCTGAGGATGAAAGAGAGAGAGAAAAAAACAGAATAGGTAAATGGGTTTTTCTTGTAGAAAATGTTTTACATATCTTACTTTCGTTGTGGATGACTTATTTATTGACAATACATCAAAGAGTTAGACAGTAACAGAGATTTATTTTCCTCAATTTCCCATAAATCAGTTTCGTAAAGCTTGATCGCTCTCTTTGCTTGACGTTGCATTCAATGGCCACTGCAAACTCCAAATTTAGGATTCATAAATGAATAAATTTAAAATGAGGAAGAACTTTTCCAAGAGACTATTTTTTTAAAGCTGGAAGATAGCTAATGAGTGAGCACAGGGAACGGTATTGTACCTCACTTTGAAAAACAATAGTTTATATGGACAATTTTTTGTCATATCTCTTTAAGTATCAGACAAAATCCATTTTGTCCATTTTTTATTTTACAACTACACTAGTGTATACACACGTTTGTAATTAATAGCAAAATACAAAATACCAGTAATTACAAAGATTTTAGTATTATCCCCACTGAAATAGCTGTATTTACTGATCAAGCTTGAATGCAGCATATTCACAAGTAGACTAACTACACACACACACACACACACACACACACACA